>NC_137189.1:51808151-51905651 GCF_960531495.2 Zeus faber | reverse complement strand
GTCACCTGCAAGCACACACATGGGTCAGTTCACCTGGTTGGGTCAGTTCACTTGGTCAGTCAGTAAACCTGGTTGGGTTAGGTAACCTGCTTGGGTTAGGTAACCTGCTTGGGTTAGGTAACCTGCTTGGGTTAGGTAACCTGCTTGGGTTAGGTAACCTGCTTGGGTCCGCTTAGCTCACCTGGTTGATGCACAGAACAGGAAGTGAGTAGTTGAAGCTCAGCTGCTGTAGCTTTGTGGCTAATGCTAACAGGAAGTGGGATCGCTCCACGCTCTGCTCCTGGAACTGGGACCGGAAGAGAGCGGCAACAGAGTCCAGCACCAGGAGGCGGACCACGCCACGGGCCAGGAGGAGGGGCACCTTGTGGGAGAGGCAGGTCTGCAGCGCCTCCTGCAGGAAGGACGCAGCACAGACGGTATTTGTACGCACCGAGATGCCCCTTATCCTAATTATCCCTAATTTGAAGTTTATCTCTGAATATTCATTTTAGTTAATCCCACCCTAGACCGAGACTCTCAAACTCTTTGGCTGGCGACCCCTAAAAAAAGTAAAAAAGTCTCAAAACCCCGTCATTCCAACTCATTGATGCTGGATCTAACAACAACACAGTGAAGTTCACGTACAAACCTCCTGGAGCTGGCACCCCATGTGATTAGAGTTTGAAATAAAATCATTACCATCCGTGTTGCGTTTGTACTGTTTGTGCCGTAAAAATGATTATTTATGCCCCTGTAGTTATTGATATATTGATCATGATATTCAATGAGCTGTTATGAAACTTTCCCATAACAGCTCAACCCCAACACGTCCACATCGCTCGATGGGTGACCCAATGTCCCCATCTGTGTGGGAGAGTCCTGCATTTTGACCAATTGAAGCTTGTAAATTGAAATATACACATTTCTATCAATTACGTGTATTCCCATGCATGCTTTTGAAAAGCAACAGCTTGTCTCAGCAAAGTGTCTCCTCTTCTCCTGCGCTGTCAGGGACAGAGTGGGAGACTGAGTTGCTATGGTTACAGGGACACACACACACACACACACACAATTATTATTTCTGAAAGTTAATTTTTATTTTAGGAAAATAATTTAATATAAAAAGCCATTTTCCTTATTTTTGTGCATGTTCAGAAAATCATCTGGCAACTGCCAGAAAACATTTGGCGGCCTACCAGGGGGTCAGCACCCACAGTTTGAGAACCCCTGCCCTAGATCAGTGGTTCTCAAAATTGTTTTAGTCGTGTAGCCCCTCTAAGACCTGTTCTCAGCTGAACCCCTTCATTGGCATTGGGGAAAAAAATAAAATCAACGTAAACGATGTACTGGATGTGTGTCCTGTGTGTTTTTTTAATATAATATATAACCAATATTTTTTTACACAATTTTCGGAGTACCTCCTGCAGTACTCCCCACAGTACTCCCTGCAGTACCCCCTGCAGTACCCCCTGCAGTACTCCCTGCAGTACCCCCTGTAGTACCCCTGTCATAGCCCTGCAGTACCCCCTGCAGTACCCCCTGCAGTACCCCCTGCAGTAGCCCCGCAGTACCCCCTGCAGTAGCCCCGCAGTACCCCCTGCAGTAGCCCTGCAGTACCCCCTGCAGTAGCCCTGCAGTAGCCCCTGCAGTACCCCCTGCAGTACCCCCTGCAGTAGCCCTGCAGTACCCCCTGCAGTAGCCCTGCAGTACCCCCTGCAGTACTCATTGCAGTACTCCCTGCAGTACTCATTGCAGTACTCCCTGCAGTACTCATTGCAGTACTCCCTGCAGTAGCCCTGCAGTAGCCCTGCAGTACCCCCTGCAGTACCCCCTGCAGTAGCCCTGCATTACCCCCTGCAGTACTCATTGCAGTACTCCCTGCAGTAGCCCCTGCAGTAGCCCCTGCTGTAGCCCCTGCAGTAGCCCCTGCAGTACCCCCTGCAGTACCCCCTGCAGTACCCCCTGCAGTACCCCTGCAGTACCCCCTGCAGTAGCCACTGCAGTAGCCACTGCAATACCCCCTGCAGTAGCCCTGCAGTACTCCCTGCAGTACCCCCTGCACTAGCCCCTGCAGTACCCCCTGCAGTAGCCCTGCAGTACTCCCTGCAGTACCCCCTGCAGTAGCCCTGCATTACCCCCTGCAGTACTCCCTGCAGTAGCCCCTGCAGTAGCCCCTGCAGTAGCCCCTGCAGTAGCCCCTGCAGTAGCCCCTGCAATACCCCCTGCTGTAGCCCCTGCAGTAGCCCCTGCAGTAGCCCCTGCAGTAGCCCCTGCAGTACTCCCTGCAGTAGCCCCTGCAGTAGCCCCTGCAGTACCCCCGCAGTACCCCTGCAGTACCCCTGCAGTAGCCCTGCATTACCCCCTGCAGTACTCATTGCAGTACTCCCTGCAGTAGCCCCTGCAGTACCCCCTGCTGTAGCCCCTGCAGTAACCCCTGCAGGAGCCCTGCAGTACTCCCTGCAGTACCCCCTGCGGGACCCCCTGCAGTACCCCCTGCAGTAGCCCCTGCAGTACCCCTGCAGTAGCCCTGCATTACCCCCTGCAGTACTCATTGCAGTACTCCCTGCAGTAGCCCCTGCAGTAGCCCCTGCAGTAGCCCTGCAGTAGCCCCTGCAGTAGCCCCTGCAGTAGCCCCTGTAATACCCCCTGCAGTAGCCCCTGCAGTACCCCCTGCAGTAGCCCTGCAGTACCCCCTGCAGTACTACCTGCAGTACCCCCTGCAGTAGCCCCTGCAGTAGCCCCTGCAGTACCCCCTGCAGTAGCCCCTTCAGTAGCCCCTGCAGTACTCCCTGCAGTAGCCCCTGCAGAAGCCCCTGCAGAAGCCCCTGCAGTAGCCCCTGCAGTAGCCCCTGCAGTACCTCCTGCAGTACCTCCTGCAGTATCCCCTGCAGTACTCCCTGCAGTACTCCCTGCAGTAGCCCCTGCAGAAGCCCCTGCAGGAGCCCCTGCAGTAGCCCCTGCAGTATCCCCTGCAGTACTCCCTGCAGTACTCCCTGCAGTAGCCCCTGCAGAAGCCCCTGCAGTAGCCCCATCTGAGGAACACTGCCTCGTTGGCCCCTCACCAGGTCGGCAGCGTGCTCAATGTAGACCCGGTCTGAGAAGCCCAGGTCCTGGAGCAGCTCTGGGGGGACGTCTGGTCTCATGCGGCTCTGGAGGCCGATCAGCTGCTGCAGCCGGCGGATCGGGAACGACTCCTCAGTGCAGATGTAAACAGCTCCTGGACGATCAATAAACTCATCATCGATCAATACAACCGATATCAAAGGTTAAGGTAAGAAATAGGACTCAGTACAGTACAGCAGTACAGTACCTCTGTGTACTGGACAGTCCAGTACCTGTGTGTACTGGACAGTACAGTTCCTGCGTGTACTGGACAGTACAGTACCTGCATTGCAGCCCCCATACTGCTCTGGGTACTGGACCGCCAGGCAGAGCTGTAGGGCCAGCTGGGTCTTGCCGGCTCCGCTGGGCCCCGACAGCTCCGTGAGACCCCTGAGAGGAAGCCCCCCTCGCAGCAGGGCGTCCAGGACGGGACAGGACAGCGACAGGCGGCCACGCCCCTCTCCACGGTGCAGATGCAGGGCTGAAAGCAAACAAACCCTACGCGAGTAACGCGAGTACGCCAACGCGAGCACACTGCCTGGTTGTACAAACGACGGCTCCGGGTCGCACCAGGGGGCGCTAGAGAACAGAGAGATGGAACACACGGGGAGCACCTGTCAGTGGCGGCCCCTGGCGGCAGGATGCGGCCACTGCAGCCTGCAGCAGCTGAACGTCTCTCCTGGACAGAGCGGTGAGTCGCTGCAGATCCGGAGCCGAAGCCCCCAGAACGTCCCTCTCCGAGCGGATGTTCGCTGAGCAGGCAAACAAACATGGCGTCAGCTCCATGGACATGTTGGTCATTACAACTCTGAGAACACATCTACCTTTCTTTGCAGCGTCTATGATTCTTGGATTCAGTTCAAACTTGTCCCAGTTCATAGTCCGTTCACAAGCAGCTTTCTGATCAACGAGGTGTGTATGTATCTGTGTGTATTGACATTTATATCGAGTTGTAGAAAGTTGAAGAAGCTTTTATGAGACACACTTGAAAAACGTTACCGAGGGGCCTCGCCCATAGGTGTACGTCATCACGTTGCGCCGCAGGACCGCAGCTGGAAGCAGTACGCAGGTGTGCGTAGCTCGAATAAACACCCTAAAATATCCGTTAGGTATTCTGCAAAGGAGAATACGACACTTCGTTTGATGAACAATATGAAAAATGAGTATACCCACAACACATGACCCACGGTAACAGCGCGGGTGTAATAACGTTAAATTCAAAACAACCCTCTTTTCCCCCCACATTTTGGCTTCTTCCAGATGACGTCAGGTTCCTGTGCCGCGGCAAAAAAAAAAACCCAAAACAGCGCGATAGGAAAATCTAAACAAAGATAAAACTTTAGAAACATTAAGAATTGTATGAACTTTCAACGAAATGATGATTTAAGGGAAATGTAACCGTCACTAGAAGACAATGAGAAGTTAAAATTAAATAAGAATCCATCCTAGCGCCAAGCAGCTTCTTCAGACCTCCAGCTGGTGAGTTAGCGCTGCATGCTAAATGCGTTACAGCGATGACATCATAACATCATGTTATGAAGTCATCATACCACGCTCACTGCACCGAGGGTTCATTTCAAAGTCACTCGGTGCGGATTCGAACCTGCGCCCTAGCGCCCTGCGTGGTGGTGTCGGAGGAGCATCCGGGTGAGCCACAGGAGCCACAGCAACGGCTCCGACCAGGAGTCACATAACCTAGAAGAGTCTCGTCCTGGAGGAAACTGTTCATAACCTGCAATACTTCATGAATAAGAGAGAATCCGTTTTATATCTGGTTCTTAAAAAGCACTAAACCCTGAACAAAAGTCTGGTTCCAGTTTTCTGACGCTAAGATGGCAACAGAAAAATAAATTTTACTCAAAACACTTCATGCTTTCAGTCATACACTAAATATTTCCCAAATAAAAACAAAAGTATTTAACAAGGTATAGAGAAATAAAGGTATTAGACAAATCCATCCATAGAATCCATCTAAGGTCTCTTATAAGCTTTAACCTGACAGCAGCCGTTCTGTTTATTACATCTATTAGTTTATTACTGTTTATTACATGTGACAGTTGATTACATGATTATTACATGTTGTAACAGCAGACCTTGTGCTCACTCCCTTCCGGCTCGTTCGCCGTCTTTCTCCCTTCTCCCGGGCCGCCCAGCACCGCGTCGAGATGAGCGCCAGGCTTTGTAAGGCGTGCGGCTGTGCCGACATCGACCTGGACCAGGCCCGAGGAAGCGCCGTGTGCACCAGCTGTGGCTCGGTCCTGGAGGACAACATCATCGTGTCCGAGGTCCAGTTCGTGGAGGGAACTGGGGGCATCTCCTCCGCCGTGGGACAGTTTGTCTCCTCAGACGGTAATACCATGTTTTATTCTGAAACACCCCCAAGACTACTTCCACGTGCAGAGAGGAAATCTTTGTATCAATCCACTAAATAAGATCGTTCTTTAGTTCCATTCCTTTCTTGACTCACCCAATAAACGTTGAACTAAAAGCGCATTTCACTTTGAAATGTGCTTTATTTTCTGCGGTAGATTTTCCTGAAAGGCATCACACTCAAACCTTTTATCTTTGTCCAAAACCAGAAAAAAAAAAAAGGGATTTCTGCGCCGTCAATGTGGTGTTTGATTTGCATCTGGTACGAGTGGATTCACATTACATCTCTAGTGGAATCTACTCAGCATTAGAGATGCTCCCAAGGTTCATTTTTAGCCAAGGACAAGTAAATAGCAAAGCACATGGTTATTTCATTGTGAACATTTATTTTAAACAGATTAACATTAAACTTAAGACGTTTGTCCAGAAAGAGTCTGCATCAAATTTGTTCTGCATGAGTTCAACGGCCACGTTGACCTGAGGAGAGATCAGACAGTTTCATTCAAAATAAGTAAGACACTCTGGTTCCAACACTAAACACATTAAAATGCTACTTTTAGAACAGTTAAAGCTCTTTGTACCTCTTAAAATACCTCCATGAACACTGACTCCATAAGGGCCTGAACCGCCGGCTAGCTTCCCAGAGCTGGAACACTCTGCACGGGTGTGGCGGAGAGAAGCTGGGGGAGCTCCCGTTTGTGGAACATGGACTTGCTGTTCATAAGGACCTGTAGTGTCATTGTACAAGTCTTGCAAATATGAGGACTCACTAAGTCCATGACCGGCTTTGGTTTGGCTGGATAAGTAGTTACCATTTGAAACAGTCTGTGCACTGCCAAGGCTGCTGGCTGCCTCCCTTTGCTGGGTGGTGCGTTGGACAGAGGAAGTCCCCCTCTGACCAGATGAGCTTCGGTAATGGCTTTTCCCGCCCGTCAGTGGAAAATTAAGCAATGTAGCAACAGGCCCACTCATGTCTTGGCCAGATTCATCAACGAGTCCCTTCTGACTCACAAAGGTCTGGGCTCTGGTTTTGGTCGGTGAAGGCCACAGGCTCAGACTGCGCTCAGGTGGGGAATGAAAACCTCTGTTGGGGCTTGAATGTTCTTGGTGAGCATTAGCTTGATGCTGGGCTAACTGACCGGCAGCAGCTCCATAATGAGTCAAGACTCCTTTTGTTGAAGATGACAGTCTAGGTGTCAGTCCCCCACCTTCTGAATCCTTTTTATCACTTGACACCGACTCCCGAGCAAACAAAAGTGAGCTGGCGGTCACGGGAACTGTGTCCTGTTGGGAAACTGAGTTCAATCCAACGTTGCTGCCTGGGTTGTCACGATGGCTGGGAACTGGGGGTAAAGGGCTGGGGAAAGGTTTACACTTTTCCTTTCCTAAATTAGTGCTTGGCCCAGAACCAGGGCTCTGGGAGCCTGACAGTTGGCTGGGAGCAGGTTTGATTCTGATATGAGAAGCTGCCGCTTGTTTAACGACATTTCTGGGATTAGTGGCCAACGTTTCTCCGTCAGATCCTGCTTGGAGCATCAGCCCCGACCGGCTTCCATACTGGCCATGAGTTTGATGGCTGATGTTTGTTGTACAATTAGCCTGTTGCACCTCACTCTGAATTGGCTCTCCTGCACCCTGTTGAAATAGAGTACTTTTTCTGTGTGTATAAACTTCACTAATGTATGGATCTGGTTTGGATGTTGTGTAGTTTTCTCTGTCAGACCTGCTTTCCGCTGTGGGAAGGTTTGTACTGACTGCCATCCCTGGAGAACTTTGGTGGCCTACATTACTAGAAGTTCCTTGCATCAGAGGCCTTGGGGTCCTGTTTTCATGTGTAGCCTGTTGAGAAAGAACATTAATAATTGGTCTTGCTGGAAGACTTGTAGCTTTGCGGCCTGTGTTTGGGGAGTGATGGTCATAATGAGCCTGTTTGGTGTTGGAGGTACCTGAATGTCCATGGTCACGCATAGATTGCAAGTTAAGATTTTGTCCAGGGGTGAATATGCTGGGAGGTCTTACCCTGATGCTCTGAGGCCCCTGACTCTGGTGACTGTGGACTATGTTCCGTTCAGAGGGAACAGGTGTTCCCGAACTGGGGTCAACATTGCTGCTTTGTGGAAGTAGTATTTTGATGGGAGAACTGATGTGTTCAGCAGTAGCCGGTCTATTAGCAGAGTGAACGGTACCTAAAGCGGTGGTGGGGGAATTACTGCTACCTTGTGCTTCTCCAGACAAGTGAGGCACCGCTCTAAGATTGCTGTTTCCGGTTGCTGGGCTCTTGGTACATGCAGGCACGTACTTGTCTCTGCTGGGAACCTGGACACGCCGGGACAGACTGCTGCCACTCAATTGTTGGCTGCTATGGTGATGTGGCTGCTGATACGCAGGGATATTTACTGCTTGAAAAGAGTTGTACTTATTAGCGACCCAGTTAGACTGTGGAGTACTGTGAACAAGTTCCTGGCTCAACCCGGACCCACCTGGATAAGGCTCAATATTACTTGTAATCTGCTGTTCATGGAGCCAGAGTCTGTCTTTCCTTGGGCCCTGGTGCCAGGCAGCAGTTTGGGCTAAATTGGCAGGATCCTGAATTTGGTAACCGCCCTCCAAGTGGTTAACCAGGGAATGACCCTTCCTGTCGAGAGCATCTTTAGTCAGACCCTCCCGTGGAAGCAAGTCAGGAGCTGGGCCTCCACCAGCAGCAGGAACCTGAAGCGGACACTCATTGGCAGGAAGTGCCATGGTTTCATCTAAAAGTATTAAAGTATTGTAAGAGCCTATCTTAAATCAAATACTAAAGACTGAATACAGACAATTAGATTTGACCTTTATTGTTCTCCAGAACTTTGATTGACCCAAATCCTGCCGTCTCTGATTGGAAGATTCTGTCCACAAAGAGTCTGCTGATAGCACTGAGTGGGTAGAAACACCTCACAGTCAACCTGGTGAAGAAATTAAGCTTCAGATAGAATTGTGCATCCAATCACCTGAGAAAAAAAAAAAAAATCTTTACCCAAGAACAGATAAAAGTCCATACTTGAATTTTGAATCTCTGGAGATGAGTGTTGTTCCGTCAGCGAGGAGCTGTCTGTCATGGATGATCTCGTTCTCGTACACCACGTAAGTGTCTCCAACCTGCAAACAGACACTCAGACTGGAGCCCTCCGTTTCACCACCTGCCAAATTAGGCTGTGATCTGTGCTTTTCATTTACCAGTAAGTAAGTGGTTAGCCTCAAACATTAAGCCAAACTGAACAAAGTGAATATCTGCCATAAACCTTTAAGGCAAATTTCATAACTGACGAGAACCTTTACGCAGTTTGAATTCTAATGCTGTTGACATTTATAACCAAGCTGTGAAACATCCCCATAGAGAAAAGACATGATATAGTTCATGCTATCGTACAAAAACAAATCAAACACCATCTAATGCTTTCCTAAGCCAGACCCCAATCACAAGAGGTCTTACCATCATCCTGGTTCCACAGGAGTCTAGTTTGAATTCAAACAGAACTCTGGACTGGTCTGTTTGCTTCGGTCCACAAGTTCTGTCCAACAGACTAGTTTGGTCCGGTTGTACCGTAGGCCACGTCCTGGTGGGAGTGGTGACCACTGTCATCGTCCCACCAGACGAACACACTGAAAACAAGAAGTCAGTGTTTTAGTAAAAGCTTCCTATGATGCAGTTTCAAACCTGTACATATTTAAAGTACATATTTGTTCTGCAGACGATGCTAGTTGAGTGTATTTTCCCACATTACCTATGAGCTCCTGTGTTTTAAACAGACATTGTTTTGAAATAGACGTTTGAAGAGCCAATGTTTTGGCTTCTCTCAGATCCAGGGTGAATGATCCAGAGAAGTCGTGCACATTGATGTTCTGGAAGAGGATCAGTGTTGGCATCACCAGGAACAAACTGCAGTGAACCATCATATACGTTGTTCAGGCCCTACCTCGTAGTTATAGCCAATGGAGAGAACTGGCACATCCAAGCTGATGCCGTGGCTGCTGTTCTTCAGCTGGTATCCTCTCTGGGCTGCCAGCTCTGCAGTCAGGGGCTCCTCGCCGATGTAAAGCCGCCAAAGGTTGTCCATTCTGGGCAGTTTGGTTACACTGAAGGAGATTCCTTCCTCCGTGCAGTCGGCCCTCTGCTCAGGAGGAACTTGGAAACCAATAGCACATATTACCATAAGGACATTAATAGTTCATGTTCTTTTTACGCCTAATGTAATACTCTGACATGAATCCACAATCTAAAGTAACATGATGCCACAGCTTTGAAGATTCCAGGATGTGTTTATATAAAAAAAAAAAAAAAAAAAAAAAAAAAAAAAAAAAAAAACACACCTAACTGCTAAATTTGCTGTTTTCTGGCACTATTTGTATTGCTGTGGACACGAGTCAGTTTTTACACTGAATGTGGCGGGGGGTTGGACAAATCAAACAATATTCAGTGCAACAACTGACTCATACAATAATATATTAAGGAGCAGCCAATTGGAAAAAAAGGCAGAAACCTACCAAGTACAACACAAAGGGCAGAGAGAACAGGGACACCAATTCAAACCTTTCCTTCAATGAAAAAAAACATGTGAAGTGTTCAGTGTCTCAAAGCAAGGAACATGTTGCTCACGTGCATTGTCCAGTTGTGCTGTTATTAAGGTGTGATGGTAGTACGACTCCCTCTGTGGTAGGATGGTTAATGTGAAGTTGAGGTCCAAGGAATACTGGACCCAGCCCTGCCCCAGGTGTTGCTGGGAAATCACACTCCTATTCAGTTTATTCTATTTAGCCGTGAAGCAGTTTGTAAATCAGGTACTCACCCTTCTCTGCACAAGCCGGCTGTCGAAGGGAACACGAAGCAGGAAGCTGCGGCTCCCATTGATGTGAGGAACCTCTGTGACGCTGTACTCTGGTCCTTCAGCCACAGCCAAACGCTTCTCATTCAGCTGCAGCTCTTCTAGGATCACGTCAGATGGAATGTTTCCCAGGTAAACGCTGAACACATACTCTGAATTTACAGTCTCTAAAAACACAGGAAAATATCATTTCTTCAGGATGAGAAACTACCGATCCAAACAACGATTCATGGCGGATGAATGAAGGGTCTCAGCGTGTGGGGACCGGGTGGGTCGGACATTTTTGTACTTACGGTCAATGGTGAAAGGCCGCTGGCAGCGGAGAGGGGTGTCCACCACTCGCATCAGTCTGTGTCTGGTTTCTACAACACCGCCGTCCTCATAGAGCAGGGAGAAGACGTGTTCCAAGAAGAGGGACACCACGTATGTCTCCCTGTAAAGGTTATCTACAACCATGCTCTGGAAAAGATCACAAAAAAAAAAAAAGATAAATAAAATATAATTTATTTATCTATCTATATCTCTATACCTCAGCCCATCCATCCAGATCAACCAGTTACATTTGGTCAGCTGTATGAGGCGGATACATGTCTACCCATGATGCACTTTGATTTGAAAGCTTTCCATTAGACTGACCTGCCTGTAGCCACCCTCTGCTCCATAGGGAACCCCGATCTGGACCAGGGGTCCCTCATGGGCTAGGGTGAAGCCCCTGGCTGTGGCTGTCCGCCAGTCGAGGAGCTGGGCTTCCACACCCACAGCAAGGCTTGTACTCTCAAACTGAGCTTCATGTGGGACCAGCGGGGCCATGACTGTGGGCGTGTCCCACAGCAGTCGAGCCCCATCAAAGTGACCAGGATCTGAGGGGAAAGATGCCAATTCATCCTCAACAACAGAGCAGAGTGATTTGCATTGTCTTGACCTATAGATTGAAATGCAGAAAATTTGTCGGACTTCCTGAAAACCTACTGACTGTACAGGCCATTGAAATGTCAGTGGTGACCACCAATAGTTTCTGCCTGAAGAACAGTGACCCGTAGATGACCTCTACGGGGACTCCATCAACCTAATGGACGACAGCAGAGTTGGCACCTTTAGTCCACATTCAAACACCGCCTGGCTATCGGTTCTTCTCCAAACCCTTCTGATGGAAGTCTGTTGACCCACCAGCACAACAGTGGACTGGGGCTGTTTGTAGGGACTGCGGAACACCACCCTAGTGGCGCTAATGCTCAGGCTGTAGCCGAGCTGCTGGGCTTCACCCACAGACATGACGGCCGTTTCCCCTCCGTTCTGCGTCAACATCAGCTGCCATGCGGCCTGAGAATCAGATCAGCACGTCAACAGAACAAGTTTCAAGACCAAACTATCTGGTTTGTTTGAAAGAAGTCATCTTGGGTTACCAGAGTTTGTGCATTCTGCGACACTTCTGTAGATGTTCCCCGAGGAGCTTCACATGTAGTTCCTCTGTCCACACTCACCTGTGTGACGGCAACACACCAAACGCCTCAAACTACACAGATTTCAACTACAGAGACATTTCAGATGATGAAGCGAGAAATTTGCTGAAAACCAACTGAGGTGAGACATTAGCTGCATCTCCATACAAGTTTGTCAACATGAGGTGAACATCCACACTGGTGAGATCCCAATTCATTAAAGTCTGATTTACATTATGCTCTCTACATCTGGTCTTCCAAATTGTTATTAGAATATTGTGTATTTAGTGCCTCCTGGTTGATGAAGCCCCCCCCCCCCCCCGCCACCACCTCCATGTAGTCTTCCTCACAGATGACCTCTCTCTGGGACCAGGCCGGGGCCGGAGAACAGCTTTTGGCCAGCGTCCTACTTGACCAGTGGCCTTCAGCGTTGGTCAGAAGAATGTTTAGGTTGAAGGTGAAAACTTCATCATTCTGGAATAAAAGTTGCAGCATGTTTTAGCTTCACAGATGCTAGGCTAGGCTCAGTCAATATCACATCTAATGTCAATATATACACACAATATAACGTCTTAATCGCAGTTATTCTGAGGTGATCTCCACCTGATTGTCGGTGTAGCAGGAGTAGTAGGAGGCTCTGAATGTGGTGAAGCCATCCATCCTGAAGTTACTGATGGTGTAACCACATTGGGCAGCATTCTGCTTGGTGATGGAGTGAACTCCAGCTCCATCTGGACTCAATAAAAAAAAAAAAAAAAAACTTAATTAGAATCTGTGTGGATGGTGTCAGAATAAAATAAAAACCAAATCACAAAGGCTCTCATGCTCATTTTGGCAGAGGTTTGGTCTGAGGTCTAGATGGTGGACCCAGTTCAGACCCACTGACCTACAGCCTCAAACTGGGGTGGGGAGCCGGTCTCAGCAATGTGGAGCCACAGGTAGCGATCCTGACACTTGGCCTGGATTAGCTCGTCTGGAAAACACCAGAAGCAGAACAGGCTCAACAACAGGTTCAACTCCCCCTTGCCTGGCTTGGGGTCCAGATGTTAAGAAGGTCCAGTGCAGACAGGGTAGTGTGAGCTGGCAGTGTTAGCTGGTAGCGTAATGAGGGTTCCTACCTTCCTCAGGGCCCACGGCCCTAACTGTGCTGCTGAACCCGGAGCCCAGCAAAATAAGTCTGAAACAGGAAGTGCTCTCTCACTTTGGGAAAAGCTTCTGGTGTTTTATCATTTGTGGTGTTGTCGTGAGGGTAACTTACCCGATGCAGACGCTCAGAGCCATGACGTGGCTGTGAAGGAGCCACCAACCTGGAGGAAACACAAGGAATGCTCACTGTGAGGGTACAAACACTGGGACAATGCTATGCTAACAGCAGAGCTAATCACCTGGTTGTCATGGAAGCAAATGGCCTGCGATCAGCCCAAGGTGCGACTGATTGAATGTGATTGAACTTACTGAAAGAATCCACTGCATCATCTATCTGTCTGTCTGTCTTTCTGTCTGTCTGTCTATCTATCAATCAATCTATCTGTCTATCTATCTTTCTATCTATCTACCTATCTATCTATCTGTCTCTCTGTCTCTCTGACTGTCTGTCTGTCTGTCTGTCTGTCTATCTATCTATCTATGAAGCAGTCAGATGAGAGAAGGACTGAAGGACACTTCATTATAACAGGTGTCTTTATAAAGTCTTTCTCCTGTTTAGCTGCAGCTACAGTTCTGTTTGATACTATCTGATATGGAGCTGCTTCCCATTCAGTATGAGGAGGTTTAGCTCAATTAAAATGTGTTTGGAAGTTATAAAGTTTCATATGTAGATATTATATTTATTTTATTTAGTTATGTGTGATTGTGATTGTAAAATATATTGTTAATCATAAAAATAATGATAATGCTCATGAAATGAGATTGTAATATGTGTAGAACATTGTTAACTCAATAAATGAATATAATCTCAATCCACCATCCATCCATCCCTCCATCCATCATCCCTCCATCATCCATCCATTGTTCATCCATCCATCATTCATCCATCATTTGTTCATCCATCCATCCATCTATCCATCTGTCATCCATCCATCCCATGCCCCCCTGTAACCATAGTAACTGTAAACACTGTATGCCCCTCCCCCCAGGTCCAGTGAAGCCCCCACTGCTGGGAAGCAACTTCCACACCAACAAGGAAACCAGAACACTGACGCTTCAGAACGGTACACACTATTTACGTTCCACTACTGCTGTTTCATCAAGCTACGTCCTTTTGTGTACCTCAACTTCCTGTTGTGTACCCCTACTTCCTGTTGTGTACCCCTACTTCCTGTTCTGTTTTTCATTGTTTCAATTGTAAGAATCGCTCCAAACTAGGCAATCTTCTCATTATTCTGCTGGATTCTTGTCGTTGTCTTCTCGCCCTTTGCTAGAATATAAGTAGCATGTTACTCATAGAACAACGCACAGGTGAGCCCTATGCCCTGCCCCCTAGTTCCAGGCTCCGCCCCCAGCAGAATCTGATTGGTTTGAAGCATGACCACAGCCCACAGTGTCTCCGCCATTTTCCAACCAACTATTCAGCTTGAATTTCTCCACACCTGTTAGTTTTGACATAGAGATGTGGCTTAATATCTATTTGCTGTCCTATATCTCTACTTCCTGTTTTATAAATCTACTTCCTGTGCTCTACCTCTTCTTCCTGGTTTATAAATCTACTTCCTGTTCTGTACCTCGTCTTCCTGTTTTATCAAAAAAAAACTTTTTTTTTTTTTAATGAACAAAGGAAAATACAAACTCTCGCTGACGACAATGAACATAGGAATCAAATACATTACGTAAAAAAATAAGGGAAAAAAATTGTGTTTTATCAATCTACTCCCTGTTCAGTGCCGCTACTTCCGGTGCTCTACCTCTACTTCCTGTTTCATCAATCTACTTCCCGTTCTGTACTCCTACTTCCTCTTTTATCAATCTACTCCCTGTTCTGTGCCCCTACTTCCTGTGCTCTAACTCTACTTCCTGTTTTCTAAATCTACTTCCTGTTCTGTACCCCTTCTTCCTGTTTTATCAATCTACTCCCTGTTCTGTGCCCCTACTTCCTGTGCTCTACCTCTACTTCCTGTTCTGTACCTTTACTTCCTGTTTAATTACCCTTTTATAACCTGTGTCACCCAGGTGTCGTTAGATCCAGCAGCTGTTATGTATATACTGTATGTCTATATAACATGAATATATTATATATCTACATTCTCTACATGTTGTAGATGACATTAGATCCAGCAGCTAGTCTGTGTGTGTGTGTGTGTGTATATATATATACAGTATATGTGTGTGTGTGTGTGTGTGTATATATATATATATATACAGTATATGTGTGTGTGTGTGTGTGTGTGTGTGTGTGTGTGTGTATATATATATATACAGTATATGTGTGTGTGTGTGTGTATATATATATATATATATATATATATATATATATCTCACACCCTGGGGTAGCTCAGGAGGTAGAGCTGGTGGTCTAGTAATCTAAAGGTTGCTGGTTGGATCCCAGGCTCCTCCTGCTAGCATGCTGTAGTGTCCTTGAGCAAGACACTTAACCCCTAATTGCTCCTGATGGCTGCGTCCATCAGTTTTTGAATATTTGTAAGTCGCTTTGGATAAAAGCGTCTGATCAATGTAATGTAACATGTGTGTGTGTATATATATATATATATATATATATATATATATATATATATATTTTTTTTTTTTTTGCTCTAAATCAAATGTTCTGTGGTCACGATTCATCTGGTAGTTGGTTGGTTCCAGGATTATAACTCTTTCTAGAAGGGTTTTCTGAAAAGTCTAAGGAGTGAATGAAGGGGAGATCCACCTGCGGAAGCGGACGTTGTAAAAGTGGAAGGTCACTGTTGAGCTCTATGATGTGTTGTACATGTTCAGGGCGTCGTCAGATCCAGCAGCTGGGCAGTCAGCTGCAGCTCAACCAGCACTGTCTGGACACGGCCTTCAACTTCTTCAAGATGGTGGTCAGCAAGCAACTCACCAGGGGGCGCAAGATGGCACATGTCATCGCCGCATGCCTCTACATGGTGTGTCGCACCGAGGGAACGCCCCGTATCCAACCACTCTGAACCAGTCTGAACCACTCTGAACCAGTCTGGACCAGTCTGGACCACCCTCGACCAGTCTGAACCACCTTGGACCAGTCTGAACCAGTCTCAAACACATGGAACCAGTTTAAACTGGTTTTAACCAATTTTAGCAGCCAATCAGTTTGAACTAGTTTTTATCAGTTTAAACAACGAAGCAGGGACCAATTTTACTCCAGGGATTAATAGTCATATCTTATCTCTCCATCCAAACCTAAATCTCCATCTATATATATATATATATATATATATATATATATATATATCTCCATCTGCTTCTCCGTCTATCTATCTATATATATATATATATTTAAATATATATATATATATTTATATAAACCTACATCTCCATCTTTTGACACATGTACACACGTAAACACACATATACACACACACATATATACTGTATGTGTGTGTGTATAAAGTCTCAGTCAGTTTCCTTATGCAGCTGCAGACATGCTGCTGGACCTCAGTGACCTGCTGCAGGTGAGTCACTGCTACTGCTCTCATTTATTGATTGTATTGGTAATTACATCATATTGTTTATTGATCGTTAGGGCTGGGTATTAATACCGAATACCTTTAAGGTATCAATTTAAAAAGCCCAATACCAAGTATTATGAAGCTCCTCCAGTCAAACGACACCTGCATTCCATCCTTTTGTACCAGATCTAGAAAAAAATATTATTTGTATGGTTTTTCTCCCAGCCAATCACCGCGAGTGTTCTTGGATTTAATGCAACGTGCAGTTGGCTCAGTACCGCAGCTACAAGCGTCTGCTAGAGGAAAGGTTCACCATTTTGTGTGGAAATCCTTTGGATGAGGAGGAGTGATGGCATTTCACAGAAATAAATGCTTCCATTTACATGATGCCTATATTGAATGAAGTACTCTATTAGTATAGGTATCACTGTAGTGGTACTGGTATCGTATATTTTTAAACAGCACCCAGCCCCATTGATCGTATTGTCATTCGATTGTATTATTTATTGATAGTATTGCAGCAGGTTTCTCTGGAACACACAACAATAGAAACTTGCTTTGATCATATTTGTGGCTTTCTGTGGTTTTGATATTTTAAACGTCTTGTTGTGTATAAAGGCTGCGTATTGTGATGCGATATATCTCTCCAGGTGAACGTGTACATTCTGGGTAAAACCTTCCTGCTCCTCGCCAGAGAGCTGTGCATCAACGCTCCCGCCATCGGTGAGAAACACAACCAGCTTTAAACCAATCAGGATGGGGCGCGGGGCCTGCAGCAGCCAATCACAGAGCAGGATGAGCTGTTACAGCAGCAGATTCAGAGTTAAAGACGAAACGGTGTCGTTTTATTTGAGTGAAAAAGTATAAAGTCGTAGGTTTGTATCCTCAAACTAGGACCAAACAACCTGTTGTCCATCTTGTTTCACTTGAAAGAGATGAACTAGTTCTCATCATAGTTGCTCATTTTTTTTAATATAGCAGCTTAAAGTTCATTCACTGCAGTGTGTGTGTGTGTGTGTGTGTGTTTAAATTACTACAACTTTAAAAAAAAAAAAAATGTTTTGGAGCTTGTTCTGTACCACGACCCCCAGTGGGTCCTTGAAGAAACGCTGCACACAGAGACATTGATCACATGACCATCGGGCCCCTGATGTCACTCAGCCGTAGAACACAAGTTCTGGGATCTGTCCCCCCTGAACCCCGGTGCCGTTGGTGCTGTCGGAGGAGCACTGGAACTGGAAGGTGACCTTCCCGCACTGCACCTCGGTCATGCCCTCCTGGCCGAAGTAGCTGAGCTCGCTGCCATCCAGGACGGCGCTGGCGGTGTAAAAGATGTCCTGCTCCACCTGGACCGGGTGCTCAAACCACACAGAGAAGGTGCTGCTGGAGCCGTCTGACAGGAATTTGGTCCGGTTCTGGGCTAATGTGGTTCCCTGGCTCTTCAGTTCGATCTTAACGCTGTACTCGGCTTTGCCGCCGCTGGACCCGTACAGGCCCAGACCCGCGATGAAGATCCTCCGGTCCACAGCAAATTGGATGCTGTCACAGCGCCCCCTGTAGCGCCACTGGTTGCTGCGGTATGCGGACGACTGGAAGCGGTGGCACCGCAGGGGCGTCAGGCCGGTCCTGGGCACCGCCGGAAACTCCAGCGCGGGTTTGACCGCCGCAGTGAACCACAGGAAGACGTCGTGTGTCTCCTCCAGCGTCAGCACGTCGGACTGCGCCGCCCCATCCGCAAACTCCTGCAGCGTCATGGTTGGGATGCGGACCAAGTACAGCGCCTTCCCCAGGACGGCCCGCCGGTTTGCGGTGGAGACCGGCAGACCCCGCCGGCGGCACTCGGCCTCGGCCCAGCGCACCACGGCTCGGAACACGACGGCCTCCCTGGCGTTCAGGGTCTCCCTCCGTAGGATCGTCTCCAGCGTGGGGGGGTCGATCTGGCTGAAGCCCTCGGAGCGCAGCGCCAGCTCGGCCTGGGCGTCGATCACCTCCCAGCAGCGCTGGCTCAGCTCGGGCTCCTGGAACAGCCGGCTCTGGGACAGCAGCACGCAGGCGTTCTGGGCCTCCAGGCCGGTCTCCAGGAAGGCCACGCAGGCCTTGGCCAGAGCCAGGACCAGGTACTTCTTGGCTGCGTACAACGTGGCTAGAACTGTGTCAGCCTCCAGCTCGATCTGGTCGCTGTACAAGTACCTGAGGAGGAGGAGGAAGAGGAGCAGGAGTAGGTAGAGGAGAAGGCCTCATTAATTATTTCCTACCCTGGAACAGGGTACGGCTCTTTGTGATCACACAATGAGAGCTGTGTTAAATCACATGTCAATATATTTATAAATATTATTTATACTTCGTCATTGAAATGTTTCCTTTGCATTTAGTAACATTCCACCTGGTTATCCTGTTGTTGTAAAGCACAATGACTGACAAAGAAAAACAACCTGCAACACTGCTCGACCGGGCGAGTCTCAGTCGACTGACTGGTTTCCGACTGATGATTCGACCCCTCTTCGACCCTATTTCCCTTTCACTTCCTGCTTCATCTTCACTTCCTGTTCAAAACTTACTTCAACAAGGTGAGGAAAGCAGCCGGCTCCACGTCGGGGATCTGGATCTCACACTGCTCCTCCGCCAGATCGCCATAAAACATGGCGCCGAACACAGAGCTGCCCACAGCCAGAACGTACTGGAACGCACCAATCACAGAGCAGACACAGATCACAAAATGACACGGGTCACATGACTACATTCCACCACAACAGGAGTTGAGCGAGGAGAACAGAAGTGGAACCTTATGAGCTGGAACTCTCTGCGTTTCTCCTGGAGATCCCACCATGAAGTGGACGTCGGCCATGTGCTCGTTGTTGAACATCAATGCATTCCTTCAGGGAAGAGAACAGTGATTAGATGATGTTACCAGCCACGCCTCCTCTGTCACCAGCCACGCCTCCTCTGCTCTACATCAGGAGCTCTTGCCTTTCTCTCAGCGTGGGGTGCGAGGCCTGCCACCTGCTGCCTGTCTCGGTGCTGCTGTTGGCGTTGGGCTGAGTGCTGGTTGGCGCCGGCTCGGTCTCCTGGTCCGGCTCCTGGATGATGCTCTTCTTGCTGCTGGGGGTCACGGCGGGGTCATTGGGGATGCTGGTGGTGAGGCTGGAAGGGTACAGCTCAGCGGCCATCTTCTCCAGGCGCTAGTTCACCATGTCAAAGCATTGTCCCGGCTTGTCTAGCTAGACCAGGTGGGTTAAAAGTGTCAGCTGGGTTTAGCTAGACCAGATTAGTTTAGCTTGACCAGCCAGGTTAGTTGTACCAGATTAAGGTAGTCAGACCAGGTTAGTTTAGTCAGAACAGGTAGGTTAGTTGGACCAGATTAGTTTAGTCACAACAGGTAGATTAGTTGGACCAGGTTAGTCGGGTCAGCTTGGTCCTCGTCAGGTTCCTGTTGTGGAAACAAAGTCACCAGGTCAAATGATGCCATGTGATAGACGCTAACTTTTAGAGGTGGTTGCCAAGGCAAAAATGCATCAGCAGCTGGTTTCTAAGAACTGACAACATAGTTTCCTGACTGTAATCACTTTAAAATGGAGTGATACTGATCCTATCCATATTTCAATATGAAGGAATGGGAAACAGATGTTCTGGTATCGATCAAAGAAACCCCACCCCTGATTGGTCGGTTGGAAAAGGAGCCTTTATGAAAAATGTAAACTTTTTAACAAGAAGCTCAGACGTTCTGTCGCCATTGGTAACAAGGGGAAAAATTTTATCATGGGATGTCACCACTTACAGGCAGACTTTTAAACATTTAAACACTTGTATTTGCACTGGTACAGGGGTGCAGTGGAATTTGCAGTGATGCAGTAGTATTTGCAGGGGTGCAGTAGCATTTGCATTGATGCAGTTATGTTTGCGGGGATGCAGAACTATTTGCAGGGAGGCAGTACTATTTGCAGTGATGCAGTAGTATTTTCAGGGCTGCAGCATTATTCGCAATAGTACTGAATAACAAATGGCTCCTAAACAGATTGAACGTGATAAATCAACGAACTGCATAATATAAATAAAGATTAAAATAGATTTAATAGATTACAATGAATCTAACAGCAGCAGTTTGTTAAACAATATGTTTTTACCTCATCGCTCCGCAGCAGATTATCTGGAGCCTGCCGCCATGTTGGATCTGGAGTGCTGCGTTCAAATCCAATGGTAATCAGGATTCTACAGATTCATGGCGAGTGAGGAGGTTTGACTGGAACTCTTATTTCGTCAGTCAGACAAAAGTAATGTCAGACAAAGTCATCAGTGAAATATGTCACATGACAGTGTACAATATTTTATTTTTATTTATATAGATTTCTATAATATTCTAGGAAAGTGTTCTACATGATTTGTTCAGGTTCCACGCGGAGGATACCAGTTGACCCGCGGTATCCATGAACAAACACTCAAAGTTCCCACCTTACCACAGGACTCGAAAGCAGCTTCAGGCGGAACCTGAGGAATTCGTCCGTAAAAATAAAGATGTTTAGTCACGAGAATTAAACCCTAATACTGTGTGTGTGTGTGTGTGTGTGTGTGTGTGTGTGTGTATGTGTGTGTGTGTGTGTGTGTGCGTGTTATTTATGCTAAATGTAAAAATAATATACAATTATAAATACACAATATTGATCTTGTTCTGTTGGGTTGAGTGCTACCTGCTGGCCGTGTGTGGTACTGCACCTGTTTTCACTGAAACAGTTGTTGAATGAAGTAGATATAGTAGAATATTTACAATATAGTAGAGTTTATAAACTAGTGTGTGTGTGGTATACGTCATAAACACCAAGCTGGCCTCCGGTCATTTGCTACATGTCTGCCTCTCTCCACTGTTGTCTACAAAAAAACAAACAAACAAAAAAAAAAATAAAATAAAATAAAAAAAAAAAAATATATATATATATATTTTTTTTTATAGTATAATATATACCGGTCAGCCGCAACATTAAAAGCAGTGACAGGTGGGGTGAATAATATTGATTATCTGGTTCCAATGGCACCTGTCAAGGGGTGGGATATATTATTATTATTATATACATCGTGTTATATATTATTATTATTGTTATTATTATATATAGTGTTATATATTATAATTATATATATATATATATATAGAGAGAGAGAGAGAGAGAGAGAGAGAGAGAGAGAGAGAGAGAGAGAGAGAGAGAGAGAGAGAGAGAGAGAGAGAGAGCGCAGCGTAAGGATCTGAGCCACTTTGACAAGGAGCACATTGTGATGCTGGACGACTGGGTCACAGCATCTCCACAAGCACAGGTCTTGTGGCTGTTCCCGCTGTGCAGTGGTTACTACCGACCAAAAGTGTCCAAGGAAGGACGACCGCTGAACCGGCCACAGGGTCATGGGGCCCAAGGCTCATTGACGCACGTGGGGAGCCAGGTCTAGTCCGTCTGGTTCGATGCCACAGTAGAACTACTGCAGCACAAAGTGGTGAAACAGTGAATGTTGCTGTGATAGAAAGGTGTAGAACACACAGTGCAGGGCAGCTTGCTGCGTATGGGAGCTCACAGTGTCCATGCTGACTCCTGTCCATCCCTGAAAGCACCTACAATGGACACGTGAGCGTCTCAACTGGACCATGGAGCAATGGAAGAAGGTGGAGGTCTGATGAATCACCTTTTCTTTGACATGTGGATGGGTGGGGTTAGGGTCCGATCCCATGGATCATCTGTGGGATGTGCTGGAACAAGAAGCCTGATCCATGGGGGCCCCACCTCCAACTTCCAGGACTTAAAGGATCTGCTGCTAACGTCTTGGTGCCAGATACAGCAGGACACCTTCAGAGTCTGGTGGAGTCCATGCCTCCACCTCACAGCTGTTTTGGTGGCACCAGGGAGAGCTACACAGTATTAGTGCTTATTAGTGATGATTTAATGTTGTGGCTGATCGTTGTATACATTTACATTTACATTTACATTTAGTCATTTATCAGACGCTTTTATCCAAAGCGACTTACAAGGGAGAATAACATTCAAGCTACATTGCAACAGAAACATTAGTGTAACAATAAATACTGCTAAGTAGTGCTAAGTAGTTGTAAGTTAGGAGAGGAGGTGCTCTCTGAAGAGCTGGGTCTTCAAGTGCTTCTTAAAGACAGAGAGGGAGGCCCCTGCTCTGGTGGTTTTTGGCAGCTCGTTCCATCAACGTGGAACTACAAATGAGAATAGCCTGGATTGCCGTGGTTGTGCAGCCGGCAGAGCCAGGCCACGCTCATTTGCTGAGCGCAGCATCCGGGGAGTAACGTGCTCTTACAAGAGCATTTAAGTAGGTGGGAGCATTCCCAACAATCACTCTGTAGGCCAGCATCAGAGACTTGAACTTGATGCGAGTGGCTACAGGTAACCAGTGGAGCTCGATAAGCAGTGGAGTAACGTGTGCCCTCTTTGGCTGGTTGAGCACCAGTCGCACCATCGCATTCTGTATCATCTGCAGTGGCTTCACCGCACAGGCCGGCTAGCCTGTTAAGAGGGCGTTGCAGTAGTCGAGACGGGACATCAGCAAGGTTTGTACCAGCAGTTGAGTGGGATATTGGGGCAGGTACGGCCTGACTTTTCGGATGTTGAATAGTGCAAAGTGGCACGACCAAAAGACGGCAGCGACATGGTCCGAATGTCAGTTGGTCATCGATAATGACACTGCCAGAGATGCCCCTACGCTCAAGTATGGACAGGAGTATGCTGTGATTGACAGTGTCAAAAGCAGCTGATAAGTCTAGCAGAATGAGAACCGAGGATTGGGCAGCAGCTCTAGCAGTTTTTAAGGCCTCCGTCACAGACAACAGGGCTGTTTCAGTGGAGTGTCCGCTTTTGAAGCCAGATTGAAGTGTATCGAGAAGGTTGTTTCTTGACAGGTATTCTGTTACCTGTCTAGAGACCGCCCTCTCAATGGTTTTGGAAAGGAATGGGAGGAGTGAGACCGGCCGATAGTTTTGTACTTGAGTGGGATCGAGTGAAGGTTTTTTGAGCAGTGGTGCTACCCTAGCCACTTTGAAAGCAGAGGGGAATGTGCCAGAAGTGAGGGAAGAATTAATCAAATGTGTGATTGCCGGGATGACAGTCGGTGATATGGCTTGAAGGAGGTTAGATGGGATCGGATCTAGCTGACAGGTAGTAGGACGGCTACATGTTAGTTGTTTAGATACCTCACTCTCAGCGAGAGGGGTAAAACCATGGAACAATAAGCCTTGAGCCGGAGTAGACAGGTTGTGAGTTAGTTGTTTGGAGAATTGGCTGCTGATGGCTGCCACTTTGTCAGTAAAAAAGGAGGCAAAGCTATCATCAGTGAGGTTGGTACAGTGGTACCTCGACTTACGACTGTAATTTGTTCTATAAGAACGGTCGTATGTTAAAACAGTCGTATCTCGAAGCAATTTTTCCCATATACATCACGCTCAATCATTGCCTTTGTCTTTTTCCATCATCCTTCTCCTTAGGAATCATCATGAAGGCTGAAAATAAACAAAATACACAGCACAAACACAGTAAATATGAAAAAAAATATCGATAAGCCACGAACTACCTGCACACACCATGTAGGTCGCCCGCTGACTGACTGCTGACTGACTGCTGAATGACTGCTGACTGCAAAATTCAACGCTCATATCTTGGAGCAGTTGGTCGCAAGTCAATAAAAATTTTCACGACTATTGCTACTCGTATCTTGGATTAGTCGTGAGTAGATGCAGTTTTAAGTCGAGATACGACTGTAGCTGGAGGAGGTGGTGGAGGGTAGAGCAGAGACTTAAAGGTGGAGAATAACTTACCTGTGTCCGTGGCACCGTCGAGCCTGTCGTTGAAGAAGGCCTTCTTAGCAGCAGTAATGCTGGAAGAGAAGGAGGACAGCAGTGTCACGTAGCTTGCAGGATCTTCAGTCGCTTCGGATTTATGCCATTTCCTCTCGGCTGCTCTGAGGTCAGTGCGCAATGTCCGGAATGTGTCACTCAGCCACGGGTGCGACTGGGTTGATCGAGCGGGTCTGGTGGATAGTGGGCACAGGCTCTCCGGACCTGAGCTCAAGGTAGAGCAGAGAGAATCTGTGGCATCATTAACCTGTAGAGAGGAGAAAGTGCCGTGAGGCGGAAGAGAAGAGCAGAGCACAGAGGACAAGTGGGTGGGAGACAGGTTGCGGAGATTGCGGCGGATGGAAACCATGGGTGGGGAGGTAGAGGGTTGTTCTGCTGAACATTGAAGCGGATGAAGAAGTGGTCTGAGAGAGGGGTGACCATTAGATTGTCTGTGGTGCAGCTCCGAGCAAGAATGAGATGAAGCTCTTTGCCAGCCTCATGAATGGCTGGAGTCGGGACCTGTCTTAGGTCGAATGAGCGAATCAAAGACAGGAAGTCAACCGAGCTCGCACTCTCCATGTGGATGTTAATGTCACCGAGGACGAGCATGGGACACTCATGCTCAGGAATTGATGACAGCAGGGTGTCAAGCTCATGTAGAAAGTTACCTAGTTGTCCTGGTGGACGGTAGATGATGACCACATAGGCTTTTACCGGAGCAGTCACCAAGATGGCGTGATATTCAAAGGAGACAAAGTTGTTTAAAGGCAGCAGTGGATTAAATTTCCATGTGTTGGAGATTAGCAGGCCAGTCCCACCACCACGGCCAGATGGTCGGGAGGTGTGGGAGAACGAGTAGTTTGTGGAAAGTGCAGCCGGGTTGCACTATTTTCAGGTTTAATCCACGTCTCAGTGAGAGCAAGGAGCTCCAAGGAGAGGTGGTTAGCATTACCAGATATAAAGTCGGCCTTGTTAACTGCAGATCGACAGTTCCACAAGCCAACAGAGAAGGAGGTCTTTGTAGATGATGCCTGAGGTGACCCAGATTGCATTGGCGTTTGTTATAACGAGGCTTTCTGTGTGACCTTGAAATTACAGAAATGTGGTAGTTGCACATTGTGTATGAGGTGACAAAACAAGACCGGTTCGCCTTGTTCAGTGTCCTTGCTTCGGTGGACTTGCATAGGTAGACTTGCAAGTCTTTACACAATACCGTCTTCACACGAGAACGGCTGCACACTTTTGCTGACGCTTTAGTAACAGCCCTGTGAATGTAGCACGACCGCCGATTGAAGACGGCTGTTCTCGTGCTCGGACTGATTGCACTCGGCTGAAGGGACGCCCACACAAAGACAAGTACTTACCGATTTGGGGGAGTGTCTAGAAGTCACACCCTTTGTTGATGGCTAAGCAATTAACAGTGATGGGTTCAGAGTGGAACCAGCAGTCCTAAGTTACAACAGTACAATACTAGATAACAGATACAAAGCAGTAAATACACTTACACAACAGTCTTGGCACTGTAGCTTTTATATATATTTTATATGTATACTGTGTTGCAGACCCATGCCTGTACATCCCACGCTTTGCCCACATGCTGGAGTTCGGGGAGAAGACGCACCAGGTTTCCATGACGGCGCTGCGCCTCCTGCAGAGGATGAAGAGAGACTGGATGCACACCGGGCGACGTCCCTCTGGGCTGTGTGGGGCAGGTGGGTCACTGAGCACTACTAACCAGTTACTGACCACGACAGACCAGTTACTGACCACTAACACCAAGAATACCAATCATCCCTCCTCCTCCCCCTCCTCTCCAGCTCTCCTTGTAGCAGCCAGGATGCATGAGTTTCGACGTACGGTCAAAGAAGTGATCGGAGTGGTGAAGGTGTGTCAGGCCACACTGAGGAAGAGGTGAGATCTGTCATCCTTCCACCTGTGGCAGTCCTGCCTGCCACTCCCCACCCAAGTGGTGCTTTCAGACGATAGGGTGGAGAAAACACCAGGTTATTGTAGAGAGAGGGCTAGGTGGAACAAGCCCGGAGCAGACGGAGACATGTCAGTACAAACAAATATTTAAACAAATATTTAAACAAATACTTGAACCAACTGTAACCTGCAGACACTTGCTGCACTATGTGACCAGGCCCCCCACAGCCTCTGTTTAGGGCTGTTTCAGTGTTTACAACCAGGTCTGAAACTAAGTCCAGGGGAAACACTGGCTATGGTATACATGTTATGATATAAATATTATGATATAGATGCTGTTATTATATAGATGTTATGATATATACTGTATGTTATTATATAGATGTTATAATAAAGATGTTATCATATATACGTTATTTCATAGATGTTATGATACAGTTATGATATAAATATTATGATATTTATGTTATGATATAGATGTTATGATATAAATATTATGATATTGATGTTATGATATAAATATTGTTACATAGATGTTATGATATAGTTGTTATGACATAGATGATATGATATAAATATTATGATATAGATGTTATGATATAGTTGTTATTACATAGATGTTATGATATAGTTGTTATTATATAGATGTTATGATATAGATGTTAGGCTATAAATATTATGTATAGATGTTATGATATAGTTGTTAGGATATAGATGTTAGGATATAAATATTATGATATAGATGTTATGATATAGATGTTATGATATAGATGTTAGGATATAGATATTATGATGTAGATGTTATGATATGGATGTTAGGGTATAGATGTTAGGATATAGATGTTAGGATATAGCTGTTAGGATATAGATGTTAGGATATAGATCTTAGGATATAGATGTTAGGATATAGATGTTAGGATATAGACGTTATGCTATAGATGTTATGATATAGTTGTTAGGATATAGATGTTAGGATATAGCTGTTAGGATATAGATGTTAGGATATAGCTGTTAGGATATAGATGTTAGGATATAGCTGTTAGGATATAGATGTTGGGATATAGATGTTGGGATATAGATGTTATGATATAGATGTTAGGATATCGATGTCAGGATATAGATGTTATGATATAGATGTTTTGATATGGATGTTAGGATATAGGTGTTATGATATGGATGTTATAATATGGATGTTAGGATATAGATGTTAGGATATCGATGTTAGGATATAGATGTTATGATATAGTTGTTAGGATATAGACGTTATGATGTGGATGTTATGATATGGATGTTAGGATATAGGTGTTATGATATGGATGTTGTGATATGGATGTTGTGATATAGATGTTGTGATATGGATGTTGTGATATGGATGTTATGATATAGATGTTAGGATATCGATGTCAGGATATAGATGTTATGATATAGATGTTTTGATATGGATGTTAGGATATAGGTGTTATGATATGGATGTTATAATATGGATGTTAGGATATAGATGTTATGATATAGATGTTAGGATATCGATGTTAGGATATAGATGTTATGATATAGTTGTTAGGATATAGACGTTATGATGTGGATGTTATGATATGGATGTTAGGATATAGGTGTTATGATATGGATGTTGTGATATGGATGTTGTGATATAGATGTTGTGATATGGATGTTGTGATATGGATGTTATGATATAGATGTTAGGATATATATGTTATGATATAGATGTTATGATATAGATGTTAGGATATAGATGTTGGGATATAGATGTTGGGATATAGATGTTGGGATATAAATGTTGGGATATAAATGTTGGGATATAGGTTTTGGGATATAGTTGTTGGGATATAGGTGTTGGGATATAGGTGTTGGGATATAGATGTTGGGATATAGGTGTTGGGATATAGATGTTGGGATATAGCTGTTATAGACATAAACATCAACTACCTCCAGGTTGACGGAGTTCGAGGACACGCCCACCAGTCAGCTGACCATCGATGAGTTCATGAGAGTTGATTTGGAGGAGGAGTGTGACCCCCCCTCCTTCAGGGCGGGGCAGCACCGAGCCAAGATGCAGCAGGTACTACTACACTACTACTACTACTACACTATTTCTACCCTACTACTACTACTATTACACTATTTCTATCCTACTACTACTACTACACTATTTCTACCCTAATACTACACTATTTCTACCCTACTACTACACTACTACTACTATTACACTATTTCTACCCTACTACTACCCTACTACAACACTACTACTACGACTACACTATTACTACCCTACTACTACACTACTACTACTGAACTATTACTACCCTACTACTACACTACTACTACTACACTATTACTACCCTACTACGACACTACTACTAGAACTACACTATTACTACCCTTCTACTACACTACTACTACTACACTATTACTGCCCTACTACTACACTATTTCTACCCTACTACGACACAACTACTACAACTACACTATTACTACACTGCTACTACTACTACTACACTATTACTATCCTACTACTACACTACTACTACTACACTATTTCTACCCTACTACTACACTACTACTACTACTACACGATTACTACCCTACTACGACACCACTACTACAACTACACTATTACTACCCTACTACTACACTACTACTACTACACTATTACTACCCTACTATGACACCACTACTACAACTACACTATTACTACCCTACTACTACTACAACACTATTACTGCCCTACTACTACACTACTACTACTACTATTACTACAATATTACTACCCTACTACTACACTATTACTACCCTACTATTACACTACTACTGCTACTACACTATTAGTACCCTACTACTACAACTACGCTATTACTACAGTAATACATTGCTACTACACTACTTCTACACAACTACAATACTACTAGACTTCTACTATTACACTATTACTACACTACTACACTATTACTACAGTTATACACTGCTACTACACTACTACTACACAACTACCCTATTACTTCACTACTACTGTTACTACACTACTACTACGACACTATTATTACAGTAATACACTGCAACTACACAACTACAATATTACTACAGTAGTACTACACTATTATTACCCTACTACTATACTGCAACTATGTTTTTACTCCAGTAAAACACTGCTATTACACTACTACTACACAACTACAATACTACTACACTATTGTTACCCTACTACTACACTACTACTACTTTTACGCTATTACTACAGTAATACACTGCTACTGCACTACTACTACACAACTACAATACTACTACACTACTACTACTACTACTACACCATTACTACACTAGTAATACTACTACTTCTACTACTACTACACTATTACTACAGTAATACACTGCTACACAACTACGATACTACTACTACACTACTACTATTCCACTATTACACTATTACAGGTACTCCTCACTTAACGACCTAGCTGTTTAACGAGCATTCAGACTGAGGACCAGCTCTCTGACCAGTCTGTATTGTACACTGTGTACAATACCAAGCATATCATCACCCTTTATATACTATATATATGATATATACTATATACACTTGATATACTATATACACTATATACACTATATATACTATATACACTTGATATACTATATACACTATATATATACTATATATATACTATATACACTATATATTCCGTGAAATAACACTATATATACTATGTACACTATATGCATATACACTTTATACACTGTATATCCTATATACACTATATATACTATATACACAATATACACTATATATACTATATACACTATATATACTATATACACTTTATACACTATATATACTATATACACTATATATATATACTATATATACTATATACACTATATATTCCAGCCACACCCCCTTACCGTGAAATAACACTATATATACTATGTACACTATATGTATATACACTTTATACACTGTATATCCTATATACACTATATATACTATATACACAATATACACTATATATACTATATACACTATATACACTATATATACTATATACACTATATATATATACTATATATACTATATACACTATATATTCCAGCCACACCCCCTTACCATGAAATAACACTATATATACTATGTACACTATATGTATATACACTTTATACACTGTATATCCTATATACACTATATATACTATATACACAATATACACTATATATACTATATACACTATATACACTATATATACCAGCCACGCCCCCTTATAACACAAGTCCTCACTTATCGACCAATTTGCTTAACGACCTGGTCGTAGGAACGGAACTCGTTAAGTGAGCAGTACCTGTACTACACTACTACTACACAAGTATACTACTATGCTATTACTACACTACGACAGTAATACAGTGCTACTACACTACTACTACACAGCTACAATACTACAACGCTATTACTACTACTACTACTATACTATTACACTATTCCTATACTACTGATACACAACTACAATACAACCACACTACTACACTATTACTACACTACCACCACAATACTACTACGCTATAACTTCTACACTACCACTGCGCCACTACAATACTTCTACACTACTACCACTACACTATTACTACACTACTACTACAATACTACTACTACACTATAACTACTACACTACTACTACTACTACACCTCTACTAAACTATGACTTCACTATTAATACACTACTACTAAGCTATTACTAAACTACTACTTCACTATTACTACACTACTACTAAATTACAACTAAACTATTACTACACTACTACTACTCAGCACCACTATAGTAGTATTGCATTACTACTACTACTACACTACTATAGTACTGCTGCATTACTACTACACTTCTACTACAGCTGCATATAGGTGATATATACATGTGATAATATAACATAATATAATATAATATAATATAATATAATATAATATGATATAGTATAATATAATATTATATAATATAATATATTATAACATAATATAATATAATTTAGTATAATATAATATATTATAATAAAATATAATTTAGTATAATATAATATATTATAATATATCATATGTAATATAATATATTATAATATAATATAGTATAATATAATATAGTATAGTATAATATAATATAATATAGTATAGTATAATATAATATAATATAATATATTATAATATAATATAATATTATAATATAATATAATATATTATAATATAATATAATATCATATTATATAGTATCATATAATGTATTATAATATAATATAATATGATATAGTATAATATGATATATTATAATAAAATCTAAATTAGTATAATATAATATAATATATTATAATATATCATATGTGATATAATATATTATAATATAATATAGTATAATATAATATAGTATAGTATTATATATATATATATATATATATATATATATCACATCATATAATATAATATATTATAATATAATATAATATTATATTATATAGTATAATATAATATATTAAAATATAATATAATATGATATAGTATAATATAATATAATATATTATAATATAATATAATATGATATAGTATAATATAATATAATATATTATAATACAATATAATTTAGTATAATATAATATATTATAATAAAATATAATTTAGTATAATATAATATATTATAATATAATATAGTATAATATAATATAGTATAGTATAATATAGTATAATATAATATAATATAGTATAATATAATATAATATAATATAGTATAATATAATATAGTATAGTATAATATAATATAATATAGTATAATATAATATAATATAATATGATATAATATGATATAGTATAATATAGTATAACATAGTATAATATAATATAATATAGTATAATATAATATAATATAATATGATATAATATTATAGTATAATATAATATAGTATAGTATAATATAATATAATATAGTATAATACAGTATAATATAATATAATATAATATAGTATAATATAGTATAATATAATATAATATAGTATAGTATAATATAATATAGTATAATATAATATAATATATAATATAATATAATATAATATAATATAGTATAATATAATATAGTATAGTATAATATAATATAATATAATATAATATAATATAGTATAATATAATACAATATAGTATAATATAGTATAATATAATATAATATAGTATAATATAATATAGTATAATATAATATAATATAATATAATATAATATAGTATAATATAATACAATATAGTATAATATAGTATAATATAATATAATATAATATAGTAGAATATAATAAATAATATAGTATAATATAGTATATCAGATTTTGTGAAACTTTGTTTCTGCAGCTGGAGCAGGAGCTCGCCAAGAAGCTGGGTGACGTGGAAGGTCTGTAAAGATATTACACTCATACAAATATGATATGATACAGATATGATCATATGCATGTTTCATGATGTTGTAATAACTCTGGTGTTCAGGGGAAATCACCTGCTACAGACAGGAAATAGAGTCAGAGCTGGAGAACAGCCGACCCAAACTGAGAGGAATCTACGCTGCCTACGCCAACAAGATAGGTCTGACTAGAATAATAATAATAACAATTATTATTATTATTATTATTATTATTATTATTATTATTATTATTATTATGTCTCATATTTATTATTATTATAAATTATTTATATTATTATATTGTATTATTCTGATCCAGTTGTAGTTCAAATGTTGAAGGTGCTGCAGTGCATTGTGGGATTAACCCCTGCCGTCCTGTCAGACTCGGGGGATGAGGAGGGGCTCTCGGGGGCCTCGGACCCCACGGACCTGGACCCTGAGGAGGCTGAGCTCCAGGCCGCCGCCCAGCACCTGACCCAGGACTTCCTGGTCGAGGTGATCCAACAGGAAGAGGAAGGAGGCCGCATCCCCCCTTCCCTGGAGAGTCTGCTTGGGAGGCTGCCCCGGGAGCCCAAGGACCTGAAGGACCCCCAGGAACCCAAGGACCCACAGGGCCCCCAGGAACCCAAGGACCTCCAGGACCCCCAGGAACCTGAGCTCGGTCAGTAAAATAGTGTTTCATCTGTTCAAACCCCCTGGTGGACCACAACCAGTCTGGTACCAGACCGGTCCAGAGCCCCCCAGATGGAGCTGGTCCCAGTGGAGCCTCCACCTGGTGACTCCATGGTTCTATTGGGGCCTGCAGCGCCCCCTGGTGGCCAGTGGTGGAAGAACATGGGGGGCGGAGGTGTTGGAGTAACAGTGCCACCGCTAGTGTACTGGTGTACTGGTGTACAAGTGTACTGCTGTGCTGGTGTGCTGGTATACTGGAGTAATGGTATACTGGTGTACTGCTGTACTAGTGTACTAGTGTACTAGTGTACTGGTGTGCTGGTATTGTGGTGTACCGGTGTACTGGTGCACTGGTGCACTGGTGTACTGGTATACTGGTGCACTGGTGTACTAGTATACTGGTATACTAGTGTACTGGTATACAGGTGTACTGGTATACTGGTATACTAGTGTACTGGTGTACTGGTAGACTGGTATACTAGTGTACTGGTGTGCTGGTATACAGGTGTACTGGTATACTGGTATACTGGTATACTAGTGTACTGGTGTACTGGTATACTAGTGTACTGGTGTACTAGTGTACTGGTATACAGGTGTGCTCGTATACTAGTGTACTGGTGTATTGGTGTACTGGTGTACTGGTTTACAGGTGTGCCGGTATACTAGTGTATTGGTGTACAGTTATACTAGTGTACTGGTATACAGGTGTGCTCGTATACTAGTGTACTGGTGTACTGGTATACTGGTGTACTGGTATACTGGTGTGCTCGTATACTAGTGTACTGGTGTACTGGTGTACTGATATTGTGGATAGATATATTAGATATATTATTAGATAGATATATTATATATATTTCATTAGATAGATATATTATATATATTTTATTAGACAAATATATTAAAAATATATATATTATTAGATACATATATTAGATATATTATTAGATAGATATATTATATATATATTATTAGATAGATATATTAGATATATTATTAGATAGATATATTTGATATATTATTAGATAGATATATTAGATATATATTGTTAGATAGATATATTAGATATATTATTAGATAGATATATTAGATATATTATTAGATAGATATATTTGATATATTATTAGATAGATATATTAGATATATATTATTAGATAGATATATTAGATATATTATTAGATAGATATATTAGATATATATTGTTAGATAGATATATTAGATATATTATTAGATAGATATATTAGATATATTATTAGATAGATATATTAGATATATTATTAGATAGATATATTAGATATATATTGTTAGATAGATATATTAGATATATATTATTAGATAGATATATTAGATATATTATTAGATAGATATATTAGATATATTATTAGATAGATATATTAGATATATATTGTTAGATAGATATATTAGATATATATTATTAGATAGATATATTAGATATATTATTAGATAGATATATTAGATATATTATTAGATAGATATATTAGATATATTATTAGATAGATATATTAGATATATTATTAGATAGATATATTAGATATATATTGTTAGATAGATATATTAGATATATATTATTAGATAGATATATTAGATATATTATTAGATAGATATATTAGATATATTATTAGATAGATATATTATATATATTATTAGATAGATATATTAGATATATTATTAGATAGATATATTAGATATATTATTAGATAGATATATTAGATATATATTATTAGATAGATATATTAGATATATTATTAGATAGATATATTAGATATATTATTAGATAGATATATTAGATATATATTGTTAGATAGATATATTAGATATATTATTAGATAGATATATTAGATATATATTGTTAGATAGATATATTAGATATATTATTAGATAGATATATTAGATATATTATTAGATAGATATATTTGATATATTATTAGATAGATATATTAGATATATATTATTAGATAGATATATTAGATATATTATTATATAGATATATTAGATATATATTATTAGATAGATATATTAGATATATATTATTAGATAGATATATTAGATATATATTATTAGATAGATATATTAAATATATTATTAGATAGATATATTAGATATATTATTAGATAGATATATTAGATATATATTATTAGATAGATATATTAGATATATTATTAGATAGATATATTAGATATATTATTAGATAGATATATTAGATATATTATTAGATAGATATATTATATATATATTATTAGATAGATATATTAGATATATTATTAGGTAGATATATTAGATATATTATTAGATAGATATATTATATATATATTATTAGATATATTATTAGATATATTATTAGATAGATATATTATATATATATATATTATTAGATAGAAATATTAGATATATTATTAGATAGATATATTATATATATATATATTATTAGATAGATATATTAGATATATATTATTAGATAGATATATTAGATATATATTATTAGATAGATATATTAGATATATTATTAGATAGATATATTAGATATATATTATTAGATAGATATATTAGATATATATTATTAGATAGATATATTAGATATATATTATTAGATAGATATATTAGATATATTATTAGATAGATATATTAGATATATATTATTAGATAGATATATTAGATATATTATTAGATAGACATATTATATATATATATATATTATTAGATAGATATATTAGATATATATTATTAGATAGATATATTAGATATATTATTAGATAGACATATTATATATATATATATATTATTAGATAGATATATTAGATATATATTATTAGATAGATATATTATATATATATATATATATATATATATATATATATATATATATATATATATATATATTATTATTAGATAGATATATTATATATATATTATTAGATAGATATATTAGATATATTATTAGATGGATATATTATATATATATTATTAGATAGATATATTATATATATATTATTAGATAGATATTATTAGATAGATATATTCTATATATATTATTAGATATATTATTAGATAGATATATTAGATAGATATTATTAGATAGATATATTAGATATATATATATTATTAGATAGATATATTAGATATATATTATTAGATAGATATATTAGATATATATTATTAGATAGATATATTCGATATATATTATTAGATATATTATTAGATAGATATATTAGATCTATTATTAGATAGATATATTATATATATATATATTATTAGATAGATATATTAGATATATTATGATATAGATATATTAGATATATATTATTAGATAGATATATTAGATATATTATTAGATAGATATATTATATATATATTATTAGATAGATATATTAGATATATATTATTAGATAGATATATTAGATATATTTTTAGATAGATATATTAGATATATATTATTAGATAGATATATTAGATATATATTATTAAATAGATATATTAGATATATTATGATATAGATATATTAGATATATATTATTAGATAGATATATTAGATATATTATTAGATATATATATTATATATATAGATATATATATATATATTATTAGATAGATATATTAGATATATATTATTAGATCGATATATTAGATATATTATTAGATAGATATATTAGATATATATTATTAGATAGATATATTAGATATATATTATTAAATAGATATATTAGATATATTATGATATAGATATATTAGATATATATTATTAGATAGATATATTAGATATATTATTAGATATATATATTATATATATAGATATATATATATATATTATTAGATAGATATATTAGATATATATTATTAGATCGATATATTAGATATATTATTAGATAGATATATTAGATATATATTATTAGATAGATATATTAGATGTATTATAAGTAGATATGACGCACTCACTTCCTTTCTCTGCAGACGTGGCGGCACAGAGTGGGGAGCTGGACCTGGATGGTATTGATGATCAGGAGATAGATAAGGTCAGTGATCAGCATGAGGAGCTCCCTCATCAATACCAGATCAGATTATTTCCCATGATGCTTAGCGCCGTCTCCCCGCAGTACATCCTGAACGAGCGCGAGGTTCAGACCAAGACGGCACTTTGGACCAAGCAGAACCAGGACTACCTGAGGGAGCAGAAAGGTGTGTCTGTTTCTCTGGGCGTTTTGCCACCGCAGGAACTTTGTAATAGTTGTAAGAACTTTTGGAGGAACTGTCCCTGTTACTGTGTCTGCACTGCAGATAGGTGGAGGTTCCACTGCAGCTCTGCTTTTAGCTCCTACTCCACAGCAGGGATTAAGGTTCGCAACAAGAGGAACCTTCAGTGAAGTACGTGCACGGCGATTGGTCCAGACGTTAGTGTGCGGTGATTGGTCCCAAAATACCCAATAAAAACAGAAACTATGATGTATCTTTGTCATTTATTTTATTTTCCGTGCGCCCCCAAATCCCTGTGCGCTGTCACGTTGCGAGCCCATTCCTTACGAAAGTCAGAACAAACCTTTAAATGGCGACTTGTCGATGGAACAAGATGAAGATTCAGCAACTGTCTTGATTGTTTCTCTCCTAGGGTTTGTTCAGAAACACATTTCACCGTGGTGATGATGTGAAATCAGTGAAAGTTAAGCAGTAAATACAACACGGAGCTCACGCTGGAAGCCTATTGGCTGAGCTCACTTCAGAGTTCCAGAAGAAAAGCTCTCTCTACAAGAGAGAGACTGTCTCTACAACTGTGCGGTGCCAAAACGCCTACTGTCTTGCCCGCCTGTCTATCTTTCTACCTGTTTGTCTTCCTGTCTGCCTGCCTGTCTCACTGTCTATGGTCTGTCTGTCTAACTACCTGCCTATCTTTCTGTGTTCCAGAGAAGGAAGACAGGATCACGAAAGAGAAGGAGGAAGGGACATACAAAGAGAAGGTCATTTTTTTTCTGATTTGAGATGCATGCTGGGAGATGCTGGGAGATGCTGGGAGATGCTGGGAGATGCTGGGAGATGCTGGGAGATGCTGGGAGATGCTGGGAGATGCTGGGAGATGCTGGGATGCATGTTGGGAGATGCTGGGATGCATGTTGGGAGATGCTGGGATGCATGTTGGGAGATGCTGGGAGATGCTGGGAGATGCTGGGAGATGCTGGGATGCATGTTGGGAGATGCTGGGATGCATGTTGGGAGATGCTGGGAGATGCTGGGAGATGCTGGGAGATGCTGGGATGCATGTTGGGAGATGCTGGGATGCATGTTGGGAGATGCTGGGAGATGCTGGGAGATGCTGGGAGATGCTGGGATGCATGTTGGGAGATGCTGGGAGATGCTGGGAGATGCTGGGAGATGCTGGGATGCATGTTGGGAGATGCTGGGATGCATGTTGGGAGATGCTGGGATGCATGTTGGGAGATGCTGGGATGCATGTTGGGAGATGGTGGGATGCAAGAACTTTTGGAGGAAGATGTTGGAATGCATGGGAGATGTTGGAATGCATGGGAGATGTTGGGATGCATGTTGGGATACATGCTGTGATGCATGCTGGGAGATCTTGAGATCAGATGTTTCCTCTTCAGCCTAAGAAGTGGAACAGGAAGCGCGAGCCCATCCAGGCGTCAAGTGCTGGGGAGGCCATTGAGAAGATGCTGGAGCACAAGAGGATCTCCACCAAGATCAACTACCAGGTCCTAAGGAGCCTCAGCAGCCCGGCTCCGCCCTCCAGCGGCCCAGCTCCGCCCCCCGCTCTTACTTCCTGTCCGGGAGGAAGTGGCAAGGCCCCGCGACGCAGGAAAAACAACCGCAAGAACAACAAGGACCTGGAGGCTACTGCCAGCAAGATGGGAAAAAGGTAGGCTGACAGAACGGCATGATGGGAAAAGCTTTCAGAGGTGACATGTAGTCGTGTGCACACAGAGTCATCTGATTGGTCACAGCAGTGTTTTTAGTTTAGGTCTAAAATGTGGGCGTGGCCTTCTTTTCCAGACTCCGCCCCTTGATATCATCTACACCACAGAAGAAGAGGGTGAAGTCCCAGGTGACAAGACTGTCTGTCTCTCTTTGTGTCTGCCTCTCTCTCTGTATCAAGTATCGAGTTTGAATCCTCGTTGTTTTGTCCTGCAGGTTGGACCTCAAATCGTCACAAAGTCGATTCTGATGAAACAGGCTCCGCCTCCAGACACACAACAGGCTCCGCCTCCAGACACACAAGAGGCCCCGCCTCCTGACACACAACAGGCCTCACCCTGTGGTACAGATGCCCCGCCCCTCAATGCACAGACCCTGCCCCTAGTCTCACTGACTCTGCCCCCAATCTCACAGACTCCACCCCCAGTTCCAGAGACTCCACCCCCCCAGACAACGGATGAGTGTGTGAGTGTTCTCCAGCTGATGGGAGGGAACGGTCAGTACCAACATGTTATTAATCAATAAAGAAAACCTCTACTCTACTCTACCTCTACTCTATTCGACCTATACCTACTCTATTCTACCTCTACTCTACCTCTATTCTACCTCTACTCTACCTCTACTCTATTCTACCTCTATTCTATTCAACCTCTACTCTACTCTATTCTACCTCTACTCTACTCCACCTCTACTCTATTCTACCTGGACTCTACTCGATTCTACCTCTACTCTACTCCACCTCTACTCTACCTCTACTCTATTCGACCTCTACCTACTCTACATCTACTCTATTCTACCTCTACTCTATTCTACCTCTACTCTACTCTACTGTACCTCTACTCTACTCTATTCTACCTCTACTCTACTCCACCTCTACTCTATTCGACCTATACCTACTCTATTCTACCTCTACCCACTCTACTCTACTCTACCTCAACTCTAATCTACCTCTACATCTACTCTACCTCTACTCTACCTCTACTCTATTCTACCTCTACTCTACTCTACCCCTACTCTACTCTACCCCTACTCTACTCTACTCTACCCCTACTCTACCTCTACCCCACCTCTACTCTACTCTACCTCTACTCTACCTCTACTCTATTCTACCTCTACTCTACTCTACCTCTACTCCATTCTACCTCTACTCTACCTGTACTCTACTCTACTCTACCTCAACTCTATTCTATCTCTACTCTATTCTTCCTCTACCTACCTCTACTCTACTCTACCCCTATTCTACCCCTACTCTACCTCTACTCATTCTACCTCTACTCCATTCTACCTCTACTCTATTCTAACCCTACTCTACCTCTACTCTACCTCTACTCTATTCTACCTCTACTCTACTCTACCCCTACTCTACCTCTACTCTACCTCTACTCTATTCTACCTCTACTCTATTCTACCTCTACTCTACTCTATTCTACTCTACTTTGACTCTATTCTACCTCTACCTACTCTACATCTACTCTACCTCTACTCTACATCTACTCTACCTCTACTCTATTCTACCTCTACTCTACATCGACTCTACCTCTACCTACTCTACATCTGGTCTACTCTACTCTACCTCTACTCTACCTCTACTCTACTCTACCTCTACTCTACCTCTACTGTATTCTACCTCTACTCTACTCTACTCCACCTCTACTCTACTCCACCTCTACTCTACTCCACCTCTACTCTATTCTATCTCTACTCTACCTCTACTCTATTCTACCTCTACTCTATTCTACCTCTACCTACTCTACATCTACTCTATTCTACCTCTACTCTACCTCTACTCTACCTCTACTCTATTCTACCTCTACTCTATTCTACCTCTACTCTACTCTATTCTACCTCTACTCTACCTCTACTCTATTCTACCTCTACCTACTCTACCTCTACTCTATTCTACCTCTACTCTATTCTACCTCTACTCTACTCTATTCTACCTCTACTCTACTCCACCTCTATTCTATTCTACCTCTACTCTATTCTACCTCTTCTCTACTCTACCTCTACTCTATTCGACCTCTACCTACTCTACGTCTACTCTATTCTACCTCTACTCTATTCTACCTCTACTCTACTCTACTGTACCGCTACTCTACTCTATTCTACCTCTACTCTACTCTATTCTACCTCTACTCTATTCTACCTCTACTCTACTCCACCTCTACTCTACTCTACCCCAATCTACCTCTACTCTATTCCACCTCTACTCTATTCTACCTCTACTCTATTCTACCTCTACTCTACTCCACCTCTACTCTATTCTACCTCTACTCTATTCGATGTCTACCTCGTCTACATCTACTCTATTTTACCTCTACTCTACTCCACCTCTACTCTGTAGGGAACTGAATCCACTGATTTCTTTATGTTGAAAATATGAATTGATCGTTTCATTTGTTGATATCAAAACTTGAGTAAAATTTGTGTCTGTAATTTGATGTTGATGTTGTAGCACACACACACACACACACTGTGCAGGCCAGTCTGACTGTATGTGTGTGTGTTGCAGAGTACGGCTGTGACACTGAGGAAGAGGAGGATGAAGAGCTCTTCTGAACCAGGACCTTACACAGAATGTATTCACCATCCTGCTGGACTACGAGGCGCTGCTGCAATGCATCATGGGACTTTAACCTCCTGTCAGGTGCATCATGGGACTTCAACTTCCTGTGTGATGCATCATGGGTATTTTGGATCCGTCCTCCATCTCTTTGTCGTTGGACTTCAACAGTGTACGTCCGTCTGTCCCTCTGGTTCTGAGAAGGACTTCCTGTTTTATTCCCTCTCATTCCTTATTTGGATATTTTTTAATAAGATGTAAATACCAACCTGTTATTATACGCTGATGTTCTGTGATATTTCGATGTTTTGTTATAAATGTAATGTCTGTCGCTTCTGAAGATAAAAGAATCTTCTGAATCTGATTTTCAGTTTGGAAAACATATTCATCAAACGGATCAAATGTGATCCAGAACCAGACTGGAAAGAGAAGTTCTGCGCTGTGGGGGAGGAGCCTCGTGGGCGGGGCTTGCAGTAAGGGGAGGGGCCTCGTGGGGCGGGGCTCTCCCTGTGTGTTATGTGCAGAACATAACCTTGAAGGTTAATTTATATTCATTCAGTTAATAATTCAACCCAAGACAACATGAGAACAGGGTTAGAAGCACGTGAAGAAGGACGTGCAGGCTGTTCCAGGCTGTTCCAGGCTGTTTCAAGGGCTTTCAATATGTCCCACCATGTAACAAGGTGTAACAAGGTGTTTCAAGGTGTTCCAGGTGCCTCAAGGTGTTGCAAGGTGTTTCAAGATGTCTCAGGTGTTCCAATGTGTTTCAAGGTGTTTTAGGGTGTTGGGTGCTCCATTGTTCCAGGGTGTCTCAAGGTGTCTCAAGGTCTTCCAGGGTGTAACCTGCTGCAAAGTGCAGATGTCCTTCCCTCCACACAGCTGCTGTCCTTCCACTTTATACTAATTGATGTTCTACAATATGCTTATATGATGTGTTATCTTATATCGGCCTGTCAACTCATAATAATTATGATCAAATACAAGTATGAATATATTAAGAATATAGTGGATTATGTTGGTAAACTAAATAATGTATGTCAGGGACTGGCGCAGCTCTGTGGTAGTGTCATTGTCCCACAGTGGAGCTGGACTTGAACGCACCATGACGCAGGGAATTGTGGGTGTTTTGATCACTGCGCACCACCGCTGCGCAGCGCCCGAGTCGCCGCGACACGACGCGTTCACTACATCTCCCAGAATGCACTGCGCCTGCTAGCTAGCCAGCGGAGCTAAAGGAGCCGCAGCACAAAAAAAGGTAAAATGAGAAACAACAACAACAACAACAGTTTTCCGTGTTTCCGTGTGACTCCCTGCACTGAGTGCTCATTCATGTCAAATTCACAGAGTTTGAATCTGTTCTATTATGCGTTTGTCACAACCATATTTAATGAATTACATCTGTAATCCTGCTAGCCGCTAGGCTAAGAGCTTGTTTTGTTTACATCTCTTTATAAAATGTGAATGAATCCTTTTCATTTATTGACCCTGTGCTGTCAGCCGCTGCACATACTACAGAGTACTTGCTGCGTTGCATGTAGGACAGAGTACTTGCTGCGTTGCATGTAGGACAGAGTACTTGCTGCGTTGCATGTAGGACAGAGTACTTGCTGCGTTGCATGTAGGACAGAGTACTTGTTGCGTTGCATGTAGGACAGAGTACTTGCTGTGTTGCATGTAGGACAGAGTACTTGCTGCGTTGCATGTAGGACAGAGTACTTGCTGCGTTGCATGTAGGACAGAGTACTTGTTGCGTTGCATGTAGGACAGAGTACTTGTTGCGTTGCATGTAGGACAGAGTACTTGCTGCGTTGCATGTAGGACAGAGTGAGTTGAACTTGTCAAGCTACAATGAAACTCTTTATTCATCTTTAATCATCAACAACTGCTGCAACAACTGTGTCGTGTGAGGAGCAGAGCACACAAGCAGCAGCCCCTCTGTGGACGAGCATCTGACCATGTTTGGCTCTAGAAACAACTGATCACTACTCCAAGAGGGAGAAGCACCACGGGTGAGACAAACAAACAGAGAAGCAAACAACATTCACACTAAAACATCAACACTGGACAACAACATGTTTTAAAAACAGTGAATCAGCTCCAGGAAAAGTGCAACTACAACTGGTCACGTGGCCTCTTCCTGTCATAGTTATGACAGTAAATGAGGGAGAAAAGGAGAGGGATGCAACCAGGAGGGTGTGTGTGTGTGTGTGTGTGTGTGTGTGTGTGTGTGTGTGTGTGTGTGTGTGTGTGTGTGTGTGTGTGTGTGTGTGTGTGTGTGTGTGTGTGTGTGTGTTACTTGTCCCTGTTGCTTGTGGTGTATTAGGTCAGTATTACATCGTAGCCTCCAAGAAGCAGAAAAGGCCCCGAAACCACCTCTGAGTCCCTCAGCCGTACAGACCCCCCGGGCCCCCAGAGAAGCTGGGAGCCCGCGGAGCATAACCCAGTTCCAGAGAGCGGGAGGAGGCCCTGCACCCCTGACACGGAGCCAAACAACCCACCCCCACCTGCAGGCACAAGACGCAGCTGCAGGCGTAGAACCACGGGCCCAGAGCCAGGTCCCACGCCGCCAGACCCACACCCCACCAGAACCGCACAGCCCCCATGTCCACCACACCCACCAACGCCCACCAAAGCCCCGCGCAAAGGCGAGGCTCACCCTACCGCAACCGGCCACACGTCTCATCCAGTGGTCGCCCCCCCCCCGGCCAACCACACCCCCACACCGTCCCAGCAGCACCCTCCACCCTGGAAGCCCCGGTGCTCAGTGTGCGCTGTTGGTAAATGCAGTTAAAATTGCGGGGCCTGGGGTTGCGAGTCCTTCAAGCAAGTGGAACCCGAATCCCTCGTACCCTCCCGCCCCGCAGACCCTGCTCTGCTGCAGTGTTGTTCTGAGTACCATGGATGTGTGTTTTATGTGTTGTGAGTTCATATGAGAGGTATTAAATACATGAATGATGACGATTCATGTTTCTGTTCAATACTGCTTTTACCTCAGTTTTACTTATTTGCTACACCAGTATATTTGCTCATAATAATACTGCATACTAAAAGTACTTTACCAGTTAGCACATTGCTACTTCCGGTTAGCCTCTCTTTATAGTCTACTGTACATGGAGTTTATTTTTATTTCATTAAATGTTGTGTAACCTCTTATCCCACCTGACAGTAGCTGTACAGGAAGTCAGCGCTGACCCGTCACCTGTTCCAGATGCAGAAGAGTAAAGCTGATGAAGAGGAGTACTGGAACAGCTCCAAGTTCAGAGCCTTCACCTTCGACGATGAAGACGATGAGTTCACCAGGGTGAGCAGAAGCACAAGGTCTCCAGGCTCCGTCAGAGGGAAGGACTAACCCGTCTCCTGTCTGCCTTCCTCCTGCTGCAGCTCAAGGAGTCCAAGAGGGCGGTGAACAGCATCCGCAGCCTGGTGGAGGAGGAGGAGGAGGATGAAGAGGAGGTGGAGAAGGTCAGCTGGAGCGGCGAGCCCGTCGGAAGTGAGAGGAGTTTTGATTCCTTGTAGCGGTGCAGGTGGAGCGTTGCTCGGAGCCTTCAGCAGGTTGTGCTGTGCTTGGCAGGTATCTCCTGGTCGGTGAAAGAAACGGCCTCCAGCCTCCGAGCAGCAGGGGGCGCCAGGGAGCCCGGCTTCCCCAAGATCAACACCACGCCCGCACTGCCCAGGAGCAACTCGGGATACTCCATCAGCTCCTTGTTTAAAGGTGCTGCTACTGTCAAGTAGAACCTCCCCAGCAGCAGGACCATCTCCTGGTTGTCCTGCTGGTTCAGGGAGGAGACACTGAACTTCTCCTCTTTTCTGCAGGAAAACCCAAAGCTGGAAGCTTCCAGTCCATGTCAGACGGTCAGTAGGGGGGTTCCTTGTTGATCCTTGTTGACCTTTGTTGATCCTTGTTGATCCAGCTGTGGTTTCTGGTTTCCCAGGCTTCAGTGACGCGTCAGGCAGAAGCTTTGCTCCTGAGCTGAGGAAACCAAAGTGTGAATACAAGGTGAAGGATCCTCAGTGCTCACAGAGCTGTTTCAACCGTGTATTTCGACTGTGTTTTGACTGTGTTTCGTCTGTGTGTTTCGACTGTTTCCACTGTGTTTCCACTGTGTTTCCACTGTATTTCGACTGTGTATTTCCACTGTATTTTGACTGTTTCCACTGTGTTTCCACTGTGTTTTCACTGTTTCGACTGTATTTAGACTGTTTCCACTGTTTCAACTGTGTGTTTCGACTGTGTGTTTCCACTGTGTTTCCACTGTATTTCGACTGTTTTGACTGTGTTTTGACTGTTTCGTCTGTGTGTTTGTCTGTGTGTTTCGACTGTGTGTTTAGACTGTGTTTCAACTGTATTTCGACTGTGTTTCCACTGTGTTTCGACTGTATTTCCACTGTGTATTTCGACTGTTTCGACTGTGTTTTTAGACTGTTTCGACTGTGTGTTTCCACTGTGTATTTCGACTGTTTCGACTGTGTATTTCGACTGTTTCGACTGTGTGTTTCGACTGTGTGTTTCGACTGTGTTTCAACTGTTTGTAGTGTCCTCTAACTGTGGTTTGTGGCGGTGCAGGACTACTCCGGGGACTGGTCGCCAGAGGAGACCGTTAAGAGGATGCAGCAGGGAAAGGTCTGGACCTGTTCTCCTCCCAGATAGAACCTCTAACACACCTGGTCACCACCAGACCATGTGCTGTGCAGGGTGACATGTAGTGACATCACACACCAGGAGAGAGAGACTGGAGAGAGGGTTAGATACTAGGAGGGAGCATCCTGTCCAGGTACCAGTAATTAAGTGTGTGTGTGTGTGTGTGTGTGTGTGTGTGTGTGTGTGTGTGTGTGTGTGTGTGTGTGTGTGTGTGTGTGTGTGTGTGTGTGTGTGTGTGTGTGTGTGTGTTTAGGAGGTGTCTCTGGAGAGGTTCCGTGCGCTGCAGGACAAGCTGCTGCTGCTGGATCAGGCCGTAGGCGGCCATGATGGAAATGTCATCACAGCCGTATGCCACACCGCGGCATATTTACAATCAATAGTAGTAAATAATCCTAATCAATCATAACATTGAGTAAAGTGGTAGTTATTATGTTTTTTTTCTGTTTATTTCAGGTTTTAATCTATTTGAAAAAGTCTTTATGTCAAGGTAAGACAGGTTTTAGGTTACATTATATGTTATTATTGTTATTATTATTATATTACAATATTGTATTATATTATGTTACTTTATGCATTATTAGGCGTGAAGCTTCTTCTGGATTCAGAAGAAGGGCCGGGCCTGTTCCTCCATGTTGGGGCGGGGCCTGTTCCTCCATGTTGGGGCGGGGCCTGTTCCTCCATAGAGGAATTGTAATAGAAAAATATTAGGCAGATTAAAATGTCCTACCTGCTGCAGGTGACCTCTTGGGGGCGCTGTGTTTCCTCCCCAGACGTTCTGTTTCGGAAGCTTGTTTCCAGGGAAACTGCCCTGAGACACTATGTCCACTTCCTGAAGGAGGCGGGGCAACGCAGGGTCCTGCTGGAGCTCTACAGGTCAGTATCTCAGCATGAGGTAGAGGAAGGTGGAGGAGAACCTCCATCATGAGGTAGAGGAGATCCTTCATAAGGGTAGAGGAGAACATCATAGTGGTGAGGAGAACCTTCATTATACAGTAGGTTTGAGGAGAACCTTCATCATAGTGGAGAGGAGAACCTTCATCATGAGGTAGAGGAGAACCTTCATGAGGTAGAGGAGAACATCATAGTGGAGAGGAGAACCTTCATCATGGGGTAGAGGAGAACATAGTGGAGACGAGAACCTTGATAGTGGAGAGGAGAATCTTCATCATGAGGTAGAGGAGAACCTTCATCATGGGGTAGAGGAGAACCTTCATGAGGTAGAGGAGAACCTTCATTATAGTAGAGAGGAGAACCTTCATCATAGTGGAGAGGAGAACCTTCATCATGAGGTAGAGGGAAAACCTTCATCATAGGGTGGAGGAGGTGGTTCTTCATGAAGTAGGAGAGTAAATGATTGAGACGTAGAACCTGAAGCTGCTGTTGTGTTTGTGCAGGACGCTGGGCAAGATGGAGGAGGCAGCGGTACGTGATGTCATACAGAGCATGATAATGTCAATCAGGAGGTAAAGAGATTATGTAGATAATGTAGATGATGAGGTAAAGAGAAGGCTCAGCAGGTAAAGAGAGCGTGTAGATTATGGGATGAGTAGATAATGGAGTAATACATCATGTGTCCCTCGGCAGCTTCTTCAGTATAAAGAACATCTGAAAATGAAAGATGAAAACAGCAAGAGAGACTTCCTGAAGACCTGTCTGAAGTACGTCCTACTACTGCTGAAACTACTGCTACCACTAATACTACTACTCGTACCATTACTACTACTCTCAGTGTAACAAGTCTCTGGTGTTGCAGCCTTCCCTTCCCTCCTGATGACAGCGTTCACATCCAGGACCACTTTACTCTGCTGGAGAGACAGATCATCATAGTGGTAAGACACCTGTCTGTCTCTCTGTCTGTCTGTTTGGAACCTGACCAGTGGGCGTAGATCTGCAGGTGCAGTTCCATGTAGAACCAGGGTGTCGGGGCTCAGCTCCTCCACTTGTACGGACGTTGTGTCGTCGCCTGTCAACTGGGCCCGCGTCGCGATCGTTGTTGTTTTGGGACTCGGGTGGGGGTTTGTAAATAGAAAGAAGCTTCTGAACGTCATCCGCGAGTCACGCTTTTATCTGCTCCCTTTTCTTTTCCCTTTTCGAACCCGCCTCCCGGCAGCAAGCTGGAGAGCTCAACCAATCTGAGTATGTGAAGCGATGTTGATATTTGGGAGCTGTGGTCGTCAGCTCCTCTGTTGGTGCTCCCGTTCCGTACAAGCCCCTCGTTACGTAGCTCCGCAGACACGTTCAGTTTGTTCTTTGCAGAAGAATAGACCAGGCTCTAGGGAGTGACGTGAGGTGGTTTGGGTTAACGCTCGAGGGCACTGCTGCGTTCTTGATGTTTATCATGGTACGGAACGGTGTTTCCAGGCCAACGACCGGCAGCTGGAGAGCGGGGGGCAGGTGGAGGTCATCAGCAAGTGTCCCAGAAAGGCCTCCATCCTGCACATGCCCCTCATCACCACCCTGTACTACTGCTGCGTCTACCACTATGCTGAGCCCGAGGTACACACTGCACTACTGACACTATATACTGCTACAGTGCACACGCTAGATGGTGTCCCCTGGACTCCCTGTCTGTCTCTGTGTCTGTCTGACCAGCTGTCTTTCTCTCATAGGGAACCTACAGTAGTCCAAGCAACATTCGCAAGACATTCAGGGTAAGTTCCACTTGTATTTGCGTTTACATGTACAAGGTAAGTGATCACTCAAAATATTAGGGTGTCTGGAGCCGTCCAGAACGCCCGGGCACCAGAAGGTACCAGGCGGTCGAGAACGCCCGGCCACCAGAAGGTACCAGGCGGCCCAGGTGCTTAGAACGCACAAGCATCAGGAGGTATCGGATTCAAGCTGCGATTAGTGGAGGGGGAGACATGACTTCCTGTTTCTGGACCTCGCTGGTGCCTCTGGACCTGCCCCCAAATCTTTTCTCTAGACAGACTCTGACAGAGTTTTTCCAAATGCTCTTTCCAGATCTGGTCAGTACTTTCTGTTTGCTCTGTCTTCCAGCTCTCGGAGCGTCAGTACTTCCTGACGGCTCTGGACGCCCGCTCCAAGCTCAAGTCCTGGAGCGACTTGGACCAGTTGATGACCAGTAAAAACTGGTTGGGTCAGACCAGGAGGAAGAGTCCGGTGGCCTTCAGCAGAGTGGTGGACATCCTGCACAAGAACAACGCCCCCAGCCAGGTAGGACAAGACCAGGTCAGAGCAGATCACAGAAGCGTAATATGAGAAAAGTGAAGGGTAACATCACCCTCTATGAAGGTCAGGAAAGAGAAGCCACGAGAAGGTCAAATTGTCAAATTCTATTTTGTAAAATACTCAGAATGTTTTAATACTTAGTCTGACGCTACAAAAGTGAAAGTGTCTGTAAAGTTAAATGTGTTTACAGAGGTGAAAGGTCAGCTTTAGATCCTCCCAATGGATCAGCTTTTCGTTGCCACTTGCACAACTCTTCTGGAAACAAATTCATCTGCAGAAGACTTGACCAGGGACAAAATTACATTTACATTTACATTTAGTCATTTAGCAGACGCTTTTATCCAAAGCGACTTACAAAGGAGAATAACATTTAAGCTACATTGTGACATTAGTGTAACAATAAATAAATACTGCTAAGTAGTGCTAAGTAATTGTAAGTTAGGAGAGGAGGTACTCTCTGAAGAGCTGGGTCTTCAAGTGCTTCTTAAAGACAGAGAGGGAGCTCGTTCTACCAACGTGGAACTACAAATGAGAATAACCTGGATCGTCGTAGTTGTGCAGCCGGCAGAGCCAGGCAACGCTCATTTGATGAGCGCAGCATCCGGGGGGTAACATGTGCTCTTACAAGAGCATTTAAGTAGGTGGGAGCATTCCCAACAATCACTCTGTAGGCCAGCATCAGAGACTTGAACTTGATGCGGGCGGCTACAGGTAACCAGTGGAGCTCGATGAGCAGCGGAGTGACATGTGCCCTCTTTGGCTGGTTGAACACCAGTCGCGCCGCCGCATTCTGTATCATCTGCAGTGGCTTCACCGCACAGGCCTCAAGCCTGTTAAGAGGGCGTTGCAGTAGTCGAGACGGGACATCACCAAGGTTTGTACCAGCAGTTGAGTGGCATATTGGCTCAGGTACGGCCTGACTTTTCGGATGTTGAATAGTGCGAAGCGGCAGGACCGGGAGACGGCAGCAACATGGTCGAGAATGTCAGTTGGTCTTATGACACCTAGATTTCTTGCGGCCTTGGTGGGAGCAAGAGATAAAGAGTCAATTTTGATATCAATGTTGTGATAAATACCTTGTTTTGCCGGGAAGACCAGCAGTTCCGTTTTTGCCAGATTTAGTTGAAGATGATAATCCTTCATCCATGTGGATATGTCAGCGAGACAATCCGAGATCCGCGTCGAGACAGTAGGGTCGTCTGGCGGGAAGGACAGATAGAGTTGAGTATCATCCGCATAGCAGTGATATGAAAAGCCACGTGAGCGGATGATGGGGCCCAGTGAGGTGGTGTATATGGCAAAGAGGAGGGGTCCCAGCACCGAGCCTTGGGGCCCCCCTGTGGTGAGGTGGTGAGGCACAGACAGCTGGCCTCGCCATGTCACACTGAACGAACGCCCAGTGAGGTAAGATTGGAACCAGGAAAGTGCACTGCCCGTTATGCCCATACTTGAGAGTATGCTGTGGTTGACAGCGTCAAAAGCAGCTGATAATCCAGCAGAATGAGAACCGATCACAAAATATTGTGATAATTATCGTTATGGTTTTATGGGCCAGCACAACCCCCTGTTCCCCCAGGTCCTGCAGCTCTACCTCCCCCTGGTGGAAGACTCGGAACTCAAACTCTCTTTGGCTCAGAAGTTAAAGTGTCACGACGTCGTCATTGATGTGAGAAATAGAAACATTTAAAAACAACTTTTACCAAATAACCTTTAGATGACATCATTGTATTGAATTTCAGTTCACGTGTGTGTACGTCTGTGTGTGTGTGTGTGTGTGTGTCAGATCTACAAAGACCTGAAGGACCGTCAGCAGTTGCTAGGATACCAGAGGAAGATGGAGCGAGGATCGGCGGAGGAGAAGAAGATAGAGGAGCTGATCAGCAGCTCGGTGAGTACGGGGAGGGTGAACTCCAGGAGGTTTTGGGATTCCAGGTCGTCCTTGAAGAGTTGAGCTGTAGCCCCTCCAGTGGCAGGTACAGGAGCCCGACCACAAATAAACACCAGAATATAGAAGAGGAAAGGCACCTGATCAGGTGCTTGAATTCCAAGTGACACGTGGGGATGAAGGGAGCCGTGCACCCGTGACGACCTCCACCTGCACCTCCCAGGGTCTCGCTTGTTTGTCCTTCAATCATTTGCAGCGGCGGCTCGGAGGCCACGCCCCTTTTTACCAAATTTTCTCGTTTCTCTTTTTCGCAGCAAATCCGCTGGAAAAACTGACGTCGTCATGGAAACAATGACATCATCATCCAGAAGGATTAAATTAACCTGGAAACCATCATCACACCACAAATCCAGTAGAACCCCGTGAGATGCAGTACTTCTACTCTACTACTACCTTCCTTCTACTCTGCTTCTACTCAACTACTATTCTGCTTCTAATCTGCTTCCACTCTACTACTGTTGTACTTCTACTATACTACTACTCTACTTCTCTACTTCCAGTCTACTTCTACTCTACTACTGCTGTACTTCTACTCAACTACTACTCTACTTCTACTCAACTACTACTCTGCTTATTACTACTCTGCTTCTACTATGCTTCTACTCTACTACTGCTGTACTTCTACTCTACTACTACTGTGCTCCTACTCTACTACTGCTGTACTTCTACTCTACTACTACTGTGCTTCTACTCTACTACTACTACTCTACTTCTCGTCTACTTCTACTCTACTACTGCTGTACTTCTACTCAACTACTACTCTGCTTCTACTCTACTTTTACTCAACTACTACTCTGCTTCTACTCTTCTACTGCTGTACTTCTACTCTACTACTACTCTGCTTCTACTCCCACTCTGCTTCTACTCTACTTCCACTCTACTACTGCTGCACTACTCTGCTTCTACTCTACTTCTACTCTACTCCTACTCTACTTCTACTCTACTACTGCTGTACTACTCTACTACTACTCTACTACTACTCTGCACCGTGAAGTATAAAGTGTGAATGTTCCTATAAATAAAAGGATAAAGTTTGATTTCAATCAGTGAATCATTAAAACAGACAATGAGTTGATTTTGTCGACACTTTGACTTTTTGAAGAACATGATGTCATACATTCGTTACATCACATCAAGTTATAACATCGTGTTATGATGTAAAATAGTGAAGAACATGAAGCTTCAGATGTTGATTGAAGTAATGTTTTGAATGGAGGTCGTGGGATCTGAATAACTTGGAAACATGTTTGTTCTGTTTGCATTTTGATAAATATTTTTTTGAATTATTTGAAATGTTTTGTTTTCTCAATAAAATCATTTTGTTTTTTATTTGTTTTCAGTCGCATTCAATAATAAATAATCCTGTTATTGTGTGTAGTTGTTTTATACAATTTAATAATTAATAAAGATTTAAGCTGCTGCTGAGGAGCGGCCCCGCCCTCTCTCTACATCACTGCCTCCTGATTGGCTGCAGAGCAGATGATTGACAGGTGAGAATTTTTAAATCCTGTTTTCAAATGTTTCATTTTCCATTTTGAATAAAGTTAAATTTTCCTCATGAAATAAAACTAAGAACCAATAAAAATGATGGAAACCGTCAATCAAATGTTTCTTTGACTGATCTCAGCTCAGTCCAGCCCAGTGAAAGCAAAGATCAAAGTCAAGAACAAGAGGAAGCACCCACCCTCTGCCCCCCTGCTCCACCCTCTGCTGCCCTGCACCACCCTCTGCCGCCCTGCTCCACCCTCTGCCGCCCTGCTCCACCCTCCCTTCCTCTCCCTCCCCCTCCCTCCATTTCCCTCCACCCTCCTCCTCAGACGGAGCTCAGCGCCAGGAGGTGCAGGAGGTGGACACTGGATCCATGAGCTTATCAGTGAGTAAACAGTTTAATAATAAAACAAAATGTTTTTTATCTGATTTTAATCATTTTAAATGATTCAACTCCTTTGGAATCCTTTCGATCATGTTACCTTTTAGCCTCCTGCAGCATCATTTATTATTCATCTGTTTTGGTTTGAATGGATCCTCTTTGTTTTCTCACTCTGATTAAAGCTGCAGTATGTGTGTATATGTGTATTTATATATATATATATACACACACACACACTCAAAACATATATATGAATTAATGAAATATATAATACACGCTTCTCCATGTTTTTCTCACCAAATTCATATCACTACATATATACTGTACATATCACTAATCAGTTCTCAACGTTGTTTGTGGACTCCGTTACAGATGACATGAGAGACTAATACTTGAGCTTAAGAAAGTATTTCATGCAAACACAAAAGGAAGTCAGCCAGGGGGAGGTGAGAGCTTCCTGACGGAGACTCATGTTGCATCAGGGCGTAGGAGCAGCACCTCCGCCTGCAGCAGCACCTCCGCCTGCAAACACTTCTTTGTGATCATACGTCCTTTTGTGACCAGTTGTACGCGTTGTAGGTACACGTAGTTCCTGCTGGAGCCATGTTGTTATCAGTACACAATACTTCATACAACGTTCCTACCACTATATATATATATATATATATATATATATATATATATATATATATATATATATATATATATATATATATATATATACTGTACGTATCACTACATATTATACTAAATAGTTTGCATGTTCTCCCCGTGCTCACATGGGGTTTCCTCCATGTAACATCAGTAAGGACCCCCACCCAAAACATGGGGTTTCCTCCATGTAACATCAAACATTGTGCAAAGCAGAGAAGGAACTTCAGGGTTTGAAACGTGGTTGGTGATGATTCTTTTTCTCCTTTTGGTTTCATCAGGTCATTTCCTGTTTCAAAACGCTGGCTGGCTTCGCTTTCTGCTGCTCGTACAGCCTCAGTTTTTGATGATGTAACTTCCTGTTTGAGTGTTGAGCTCCAGTGCTGCGAAGCTCTTGTACCAAAGAGCAGCGTCTCAGCTGCTTGGCTTCTATTTGACTGTGGCTGTTTTCTTCTCTAATGTAGTCACATGACCTGTGCTGCTGCTCCTGGTGCTGCTCCTGGTGCTGCTCGCTCTGCTGCATGTGAGCACTTCCACTCGCTGTGTTGCAGGCATCATGCATCTGGCTAAGACGACGAGCAGCGCGGTGAGTAACTGGACACTCGGCCGTTGTGTTCCTCCGTACGATGAAGACCGCCTCCCCCTGGTCTTCCTCTACAGCCTGGTCCTCCTGGTGGGTTTCCCCGCCAACCTGCTCACTGTCTTCCTCACCTGGGTCCAGGTCCGACGCAAGAACGTCCTGAGCGTGTACCTGTGGAGCCTGTCGCTGTGCGACCTCACCTACCTGTGCACACTGCCGCTATGGGCCCTCTACGTCAACAACGGGCACCGCTGGCCCTGGAGCTCCCTGGCCTGCAAGGCCACCGGCTACGTCTTCTTCAACAACATGTACATCAGCATCTTCCTGCTCTGCTGCATCTCCTACGACCGCTACGTTGCCGTGGTCTACGCTTTGGAGAGCCGCGGCCTCCGCAGGCAGCGCCTGGCCAGCGGCATCACCGTGGCGATCGTGGCGGTGGTGGCACTGGGACACATCCCGGTCTTCACCATGCAGGAGGGCGACGCGGCGGAGGGCGAGGGCCGTTGCTTTGAGCCGGGCCACAGCACCGCCACCGTCACTGGCTTCAACTACGCCCGCTTCCTGGTGGGCTTCCTGCTGCCGCTGGTCCTGCTGGTGTTCTCCAACCGGGCCGTCCTGCTGAACGTCCAGGCCAGCGCCGGGCTGCAGCTGCAGCAGAAGCAGCGTGTCCGCTCCCTGGCGGTGGGCGTGGTGGTCCTGTTCCTGCTCTGTTTTGCCCCGTACCACCTGATCCTGCTGCTCCGCGCCATCACCTTCACTTTCCCCCTGGTAGAGGACGGCTGCCACTTCGAGCAGCGGATCTACACCCCCTACACCATCTCCCTGGGCCTCTCCACCTTCAACAGCGCCATCAACCCCATCCTCTATGTGCTGTCCAGCAACAACGTGCGCAAGGAGGTGGCCCACAGCCTCGGGTGGCTCTGTGGGCGGAGCCGGCGCCCTTCTTCCAACAGCAGCCCCAACAACATGCTCAACTCCAAGAACTATTCAGAAACCGCTGGAAACAGCCAGCAGGGATGAAGGGTCAGGACCAGGACTAGAACTGGGACCAGGACCAGGGCTAGAGACTGATCTGGATCATCAACTTGTGTTTTTAATGTTTCTTCGTCACTTTGATGTTTTTGTATTTTTTATCAAATTGAAACAATTTCAAATAAATGAACAAACAGATGATGAGTCTGTCCGTCTCCAGCACCTATAGTCCTGGGATATATGTGTAGAGAATAGTTCTCTCTATCAGAGTGCATGCTGGGAGTGATTGTCTCTGCGAAGGTTTCCATTGTTTGTTTTGATTTGTTTTGTTTTGGTTTGTTTTGTTGTTTTGTTTTTTTGTTTGTTTTGATTTGTTTGTTTGTCTTGTTATGTTTGTTTGTTTTGTTGTTTTGTTTGTTTGTTGGTGTCAGGTGTAAATAGATCAGGGGGGCGTGTCACAGAGTGGAGCAGTGTCGTAAGGAGGATGTTAAATGACTGTGTGTCCTAAGAGCTGCAGCTTTTGGGGTTCCGGGCTGGACGGGGGCCCGGAGCCCTGGTTCCCTGTCAGGCAGGGGCCGGGGGTCCCGACCGGAAGACGGGTCAGACTGAGGGTCTGAATCCAGAGGTTGGACAGGAGGTGGGGCAGAGGAATCCTCCCTCAGAAGGTCGTGATCAGTTACAGATGTTTCTGGTCCAAAAAGGGAAGTAAGACGGATGGAGGTGAAAGGGTGGATGAAGGGGATGAAAGGTGGAGTACACTCCCGCCAAATGTGACCTGAACCCCCAGGCCAAGAAGGGAGCTGCTGAAGAAAAGCTGCTGCCGAAGTCTGCCCGGCAACAGAAGAGGAGGAGGAGGAGCGTTTGCACCGTTCAAACTGAAGGGAATCGAAGAAGAAGCTTTTAAATACGAGGAGTTTACACTGATGTCACGTGGGAGGGTGGAGCAGACAAAGAAGGTGGATGTGGCTGCTGCCATCACTGTCACACAGGCCACACCCTCATCAATTATTTGGGGGCTTCCTTGTATGGAGCTCCACCCCCACCCCAGGCATGTTGTGTTTTTACCCAAAGAGGAGGAAGAGGAAGGAGGAGGAAGCAGGGAAGGTGGAGGAGGACAAAGGGAGGGAGGAGGAGGGAGCTGCAGCTGGGATGATAAGTATCAGTACATGTTTCCCTCTCTGACGGTCTGGCTGCTGTGGAGGGTGGAGAGGACCGGGGGTAGCTACTGTGGAGGGTGGAGAGAGGACCGGGGGTAGCTGCTGTGGAGGGTGGAGAGAGGATAGGGTGCAGCTGCTGTGGAGAGAGGAGGGAGGACCGGGGGCAGCTGCTGTCCTTCACAACTCCATCTGGGCTTGGGGACAGTGGGGAAGAGAGCAGCCAACCACACCTTCACCAAGGTGCTACACCTGCATTGTCAGAGTGGTGAGGGCCTCCAGGTGGAGCGACTCCTGTCGCCCAGGTCTCGGTGTCGGTGTCGTTACTATTCTGAAAATGCTTTGGGTGGCAGTGCTGCAGGAGCACAGGGAGAGGCTGGTGGAGAGGTAGAAGGTGTAGGTGGAAAGGAGGGAGAAATAGAGGATGGTGCTAACGTGGCCAGAGCAGTGCTGACAGGAGGCCGGATGAGGAGGAGATGATGGAGATGATGGAGGAGGAGTCGATGGAGATGATGGAGGAGGAGTCCCTACTTACCGTACCTCGTCGAAAGGGAAAAAACGAGCGACAGAGGTGGAAAAAGTGACGGGAAAATCAAAAGGAAAACAAAGAGAGGTGGTGGGTGGTGGAGGAACCTGCTGAGAGCGAGAGTCAGACCCAGTGACAAGGTCCCTGCCACCGTAAGACCAGGGGGCTTATAGCACCATGAAATGAGGCAGTTCATGAGGAAAACAAAGAACAAGAAGGACTTAAAGGTCTTAGAACACTTTGAGGACAGGGAGTTATTTGTTGTTTGTTGTTAGTTTTTTGTTAATTTGTTGTTTGTTGTTAATTTGTTGTTAGTTGTTAAATTTGTTTGTTGTTAATTTGTTGTTGTTAATTTGTTTTTTGTTTGTTGTTTGTTGTTAATTTGTTGTTTGTTTGTTATTTGTTTTTTGTTGTTAGTTTGTTGTTAATTTGTTATTTGTTGTTGTTAATTTTTTGCTTGTTTTTTGTTTTTTTTGTTTGTTGTTAGTTTGTTGTTAATTTGTTGTTTGTTGTTAATTTGTTGTTTTTTTGTTATTTTTTGTTTGTTGTTCATTTGTTTTTTGTTGTTAGTTTGTTGTTCATTTGTTGTTTGTTGTTTGTTGTTCATTTGTTGTTTGTTGTTCATTTGTTGTTTGTTTGTTATTTGTTGTTTGTTGTTAATTTGTTTGTTTGTTATTTGTTGTTTGTTGTTAGTTTCTTGTTAATTTGTTGTTTGTTCATTTTTTGTTTGTTTGTTATTTGTTGTTTGTTTGTTGTTAGGCATCAAGTTCAAGTCTCTGATGCTGGCCTACAGAGTGATTGTTGGGAATGCTCCCGCCTACTTAAATGCTCTTGTAAGAGCACATGTTGCCCCCCGGATGCTGCGCTCGTCAAATGAGCGTGGCCTGGCTCTGCCGGCCATACAGCCACGGCAATCCAGGCTATTCTCATTTGTAGTTCCACGTTGGTGGAACGAGCTGCCAAAAATGACCAGAGCGGGGACCTCCCTCTGTCTTTAAGAAGCACTTGAAGACCCAGCTCTTCAGTGAGTACCTCCTGTCCTAACCTACAATTACTTAGCACCACCTTGCAGTATTTATTGTTACACTAATGTTGTTGTTACACTAATCTCTGTCGCAATGTAGCTTGAATGTTATTCTCCCCTGTAAGTCGCTTTGGATAAAAGCGTCTGCTAAATGACTAAATGTAAATGTAAATGTAAATGTTAGTTTGTTGTTAATTTGTTGTTTGTTGTTAATTTGTTGTTTGTTGTTAATATGTTGTTTGTTTGTTATGTAGTTTCTTGATGAATTTGATGTGTTGATGAATAAGGAGTGACCGCTGACGCTGACTTGAGTAAAATAATAGGTTTATTCCAAAAGAACAGCATCAGACCAGACTTGCCATGGACGTCTAGGAGAGAAGCGAGCCGGAAAGTTCTCTGCCGAATGAAACTCGGGCGAGTCTTTTATGCTTGCCCAAAGACAACGTTGACCATTTGGTTCCTCTACATAGGTCACAGGTCACATTTCACCTCCCTTATCACCGGGACCCCTGATGATGTGCTCTCTCTCTCGGGACCCCTGGCACCGTCTCTTGGTATTTATCTTATACGATGGGGCTGTCTTGGGACGCCACACATTCCAAGACACCTCATATTTCCCCCCTTCGAGACTACACAAAGTCTCAACAGAGATAACAGTCATTGAATTTACAACATGAATTGGCTTAATAGAAATCACATACTAACAAACAAACTGATTATAATATACCCTTCTGAACATCCTTAGTCGTAGCAATACAATACATTTGTGGAGTGTGAGAGTGAAAAACCCATCTGGCAGCTTCCTTTCTGAGTTCTTTCAACAACAGCTGGCCATGGTTGTTCAATTTCAGGCCACCGCTTTCTCCATTTTCCTGATATTTTTGCAATATCTTTAATAAGAGGATTATTCTTTCACACTACATCAATAGGAGTGATTACTTTTGTAATTTTTGAATCCATTTATTTTATTGTAAATCAAATTGATTCATTTCAAAATTATTTATAAAGCACTGTGTAATCACACTCAACCAAAAACAACTGAATTTACCAACCCCAAAGGTGACCAATAGCGTCCCACTTATGAAAGCAACTTCACTTGTTCATTATCTGATACATCTGATCATACTCATTTATCGTAAATGATAAAAATGTCCATCAATGTTCACGCTCAAAACAGCCTCAATCAAGGTAAACCATACTCAGATAATGAAACCAATATTCACAGCACTCAACCGTATTTAAATCACATCAGCTTTTCCGCATGTGATCAATCAAGTCAATATTACCCCATTAATTAGGTGAATGCCTTGATTAGTCAGTCCGTTGGCAAGTCTCTTACTAACTAATTGCAAACGCAATATAAGAAAAATAACTACTGTAATCCTATATGTGAAAACAAGCAATTATGTAGGTTATAACTAGATGTACACACATATAGGTCAATGCAGGTGTCTATTGAAAAGAGTTTGTGGATAAACCGCACTGGCCTGATTCACGGGATTCAGAATTTCTATGCGTTCATCCGCAAGCTTCCGGTGTCTGTGAAGAACTGCCAGATGTCTTGTCATCTGCCCCTTGGATGATCCAATTCAGACACATTCCATCTTCTCTGTCTTTCCCCCAGCTCTCACTCAGCAAAGTAAAAGAGAGGAAGAAAGAAAAAACAAAAAGAACAACACAAGAATTCAGTGTCTTAAGACCACTCTAAATTCTACATACTATAATACAATTCAATGAGACATACATTCTCAGCTTTTTTATTTCTCGCGCATTTGAAATAAAGCAATGTTTATTTTTATTCATACAACGCATTTAAATCTAAAGACTATGTTAGTCAATCTAATATCACCTCTAGTTAATTATTTTTATTCTATTTTCCCATTTAATTTAATTGTATTTTTATTTAATTTAATTTAATTTTAATATTCATTTATTTATTTATTTTCTTCTACCATACTTATTCTCCGTCCCTCTTGTCAGGGGGAGTCGACTAAGTTCCACTCTGTATGAAGCACCACCCCTTGCTCCACCTCTTAAATTGAGACCCAACTTCCAGTTTGCTCTGGTCGTCAGCTAGGGAACGTCCTGTTTGAGCTCCCCGTCGGAACAGCCCAGCCCAATGCAGTTACGCACAGAGTCATAAATCAAAGCTGGTTCCTTGCACTCAGCAGCCGAAACACAAATCCTCTTCTCTTGCATCAAAAACCCAACTTTTCCTTCTATTTCACCAAGCCTATCTGCTCCTTTAACCAACGGTACTCTCAACAAGCACTGTCACACACTCCAAGCACAAAGAGAAAAAACTCACACACCAACCAAACAATCCACAAATCCTACCCATAATTCAGAGCAGAAGATTTTCTTTTCTTTTCTGAATGTGTACATGCATGTGTAGGCAGACTGTTTCTGGTGATTCTAGTCCTTCTCTCAAGAAGGCTCATTGGTTATCAAATATATAAAGTCCTGTGAAGGTTCATATCCTTTATCAAATGTATAAAACGTCCTTAAAGAAAAAGGCTCATGTATATTTATCAAACGTCCTTTAAAGAAAAAGGCTCATATATGTATTTATCAAACGTCCTTATGGAAAGGCTCATAATATTTATTATCAGCTTTACAAAGTCGGTAAACAGGCTCATATATATTTATCACTAAAGGGGCAAGAAATATTTCTTTTATGTATTATTTAACTGCTCACCACATATATATACCTATTTAATAACCCATGTATTCTATATATCATTTATACATATACACGAACAATACACAAATTTCTTCACACCTTTTTAGCTGCGGCACCCACACACACACACACACACACAGGCACACTCACACCGCAAAAGGAAAAAGACATGTCTGCACATCTGATTCTCCAAAAACTTCAACAGCGCTTAACTTTAAACTTTAACGTCAACTCTGTCAAAATGTCAAAATGTATACTTTTCTAATTTCATTTCAAGATTTTCACTTTGGCCAGACTTTTAAATTTTCGCTTTGGCCAAAGTTTTAACAAATTATCCTTTTAATCAGATTCTTTCAGCATGCATGTTCACTGTGCACTCATTCTCTTAGGCTGGTTCAACCCTGCTTTTCCCTATTTTTTCTCAAACTTTATTTTTCCTCTTTTAAGCCTTTAATTTGTAACTCTTTTTACTTCACTTTTCATCTTTTTCATCTTACTTTAGGCTTTTAACTTTCATCTCTTTTTCACTTTTCATCTTTTTCATCTTACTTTAGACTTTTAACTTTTATCTCTTTTACACTTTTCATCTTTTTCATCTTACTTTAGACTTTTAACTTTTATCTCTTTTTCACTTTACTTTCATCTTTTTCATCTTCATTCATATAATTTTATATTGAGTCAATTCCCCTGGCCAGGGTTATTTCCTCTTTGTTTTTTCTACCAAGATTTGACTATATTATATTTTCATTCGGCCAACTTTCACGCAGCATTTAATGTACACGTCTTACTGATTAAGGAGATACAGGCCCTGTCTTCATTAATCTTGCATGATTATTTAAATAACTTTTGGCTACTAGTTCTGCCATTCTACAACGACTTTTTACTTCAACTTTCTCCACATCTTTTAAGCCTTTATAACTTTTACTTTTAACTTCATCTTTTATTTCCCTAGTCTCTATTCTCTATTTCAACTTAATTCTCTTTTTCTTCGTTCATTATTCTCTTATTCCCCTTATTTACAACTTTTACATCTTTAATTAACCCCAATTTAGACGGAAACTCACTTCACACATCAACACATCATCTCCATCTCCGCACAATCTGCTCTTGTCAGTGCAGCCTATCTGCACAAAACACTACCCCTTCAAGAACCACACACAGCTCAATTTTGTGAGGTAACACTCACCCTGAGGTTTTTAAAGTGGTATTTTGCTGGAGCAGGCAGCATCGGCAGGTGAGGCCCAACAAATCCTAGTTCGTGACGCCACTTTGTAGTTTCCTTAATGAATTTGATGTGTTGATAAAGAAGAAGTGACCACTGACGCTGACTTGAGTAAAATAATAGGTTTATTACAAAAGAATAGCATCAGACCAGACTTGCCATGGACTCCCAGGAGAGAACCGAACCGGATGGATTCTCTGCCGAATGAAACTCGGGCGAGTCTTTTATGCTTGTCCAAAGACAACGTTGACCATTTGGTTCCTCTACATAGGTCACAGATCACAATTCACCTCCCTTATCACCGGGACCCTGGTGATGTGCTCTCTCTCTCGGGACCCCTGGCACCGTCTCTTAGTAATAATCTTATACGATGCGGCTGTCTTGAGACGCCACACATTCCAAGACACTTCAGTTACTTGTTTGTTGTTTGTTGTTAATTTGTTGTTTGTTTGTTATTTGTTGCCTCAGTCAGAACCAGATGAGGAGCAAAGAACAAGGTGTTTTACAAATCGGGAGACGTACAGATTAAAGACGTTTGTACAAAAGGTGAAATTCGACTCAGTAATGGAGACGACACAGACACAGCATAAAGCCCCAGTTCTTCTCTTGTCTCACTCTCTCCTGTCTCACGCTCTTCTGTCTCTCTGCTTAGTTTACAATACCTGGTTTTAGAGCTGGAACTCTCAACCTAAATGGAGCAGGAGACATTAGGAAAATAACAAGTTCTGCCTCTGGTTTTTGTTATGTTTTTTTGGTTCCTTTGTGATAAAGTTGCTGCTGCTGTGACATGACTTACTGCAAATAAAGGAATCTTAAAAGTCAAAAAAAGTCTCTCTCTCTCTTTGTCTCTCTGTCTCTCTCTCTCTCTATGTCTCTCTCCTTGTCTCTCTCTCTCTCTGTCTCTCTCTCCTTGTCTCTCTCTCTGTCTCTCTCTCCTTGTCTCTCTCTCTCTCTCTGAGTGATTGGAGGTGTGAGCGAGTGGAGCGTGTGAGCGTTTGGTAGAGTGAGTGGTTTTCTCTCTAACTTTTTCTATCAATTGTATGTTTATAATTATTTGTTGGTGACGGGTTTAGTTTTTTTGTTGGTTGTAGGGTGTGCGCACAGCGGGTGGGGGGTGGTGGTGGTGGTGGTGGTGGTGGTGGTGCGGGTCCGCAACCATGTCGGACCTCACCAAGCTAACGAGGAAGCACGGCATTAAGTTGCCCGTGTCTTCCTCGGTCTCGGTGGAGGACTGCAGCCTGGCGGTGGGGAAGGCTGTCGGCTACAGCAGCGTTGTGTCCGCAGCGCGGATGAACAGCGCGGTGGTCATTTTCCTGGACAGTGTAGACAAGGTGAACGCGGTGGTGGCGAGCGGCGTCACGGTGAACGAAATGTTTGTTCCCGTCCTGCCTCTCTCCACACCGGCGAGGAGGGTGAATCTGGCGAATGTTCCGCCGTTTATTAAAGATGAGACCCTCACTAGGGAACTGGCGAGGCACGGGAAGGTGGTGTCGCCAGTTAAAAAAGTCCCGTCGGGGTGCAAGTCGCCGCTGCTCAAGCAGGTGGTGTCGCACAGGAGACACGTCCTGATGGTGTTGAACAACAGGGATGCGGAGCTAAACGTAGCTTTTAAAATCAGGGCGGATGAGTTTGACTACGTGGTGTTTGTCAACACTGACACCACCAAGTGCTTTGGGTGCGGTGGGGAGGGACACCAGGTCAGGGCATGTCCAGGTAAGAAGGCAGGCGGCGAGACAGGTGAGGGGCAGAAGGGTGGACAGGACAAGGAGGGAGCACAGGAGGGGGCAGGTGAGGGTCAGAAAGGGGAAAAGCAGGCGAAGGTGGGGGCACAGGAGGGAGCAGGGGGGGGTCAGGAGGGGGGAAAACAGGCAAAGAAGGGGGCACAGGAGGAGGCGGGGGAGGGCCAGAAGGAAGGAGGGGAAAAGCAGGTGAAGGTGGGGGCACAGGGGGAGGCAGGTGAGGGCCAAATGGAGGCAGGGGAAAGACAGGTGGAGGTGGGGGCACAGGGGGAGACAGGTGGAGGGCGGAAAGGAAAGGAGAAGAAACAGGTGAAGGTGGGGGCACAGGAGGGGGCAGGCGAGGGGCAGGGGAAAAAAAAGGAGGGGGGGGAGGGGAATGTGGAGCCGCAGGAGGGAACGGGTGGAGGTAGACAGCGCAGCCAGGTGAGCGTGGAGACACGGGGGGAGGCAGGCGAGGGTCTGGAAAGAAGGCAGGTAAGGGTGGGAGGACAGGAGGGGAAGGAGGAGGGTCCGGAAGACAGGCAGGTGGGTGCGGGGGGACAGGAGGGGACTGGTGATGGAAAGGAAGCTACAGAACAAAGTCAGAGGAGTGCAGGTGACGTAGCTAGGGAGGAGGAGGCACTGGAAGGAAGTGACTTTGAGATGGGGGACGAGGACGATCGGGTGAGAGTCCCCCGGCTCAAAAGAAAGTCCAACAAAATGGTAGGAGACTCTCAGGCGAAGAGAGGGACAGCAAGCCAGGGGAAGGCAAGTCAGGAGGTGGAGCAGGGAGGCTCGGAGTCAGAGTCCTGGATGGAGGAGGACTCTGCTGCAGACAGTGAGGGGCAGGTTTTTCTCGGCGTAAAGAAGAAAAAGGGCAAAAAAAGCTACAGTGTGGGCAAAATAAAAGCGTTTCTGCACAGGACGAAGAATGTGAAAGGGATTAAGGTGGAGGATTTCTTCTCAGACAAGGAGTTGCTGGCGAACGCGGCCCAGCAACAGATGAGGAGTAAGGGGAGAGGAGGGTTCACGGACCAGGAGGTGTACAGGTTAAAGAAAATAGTGCAAAAGATCAGGAAGGAGCTGAACAACGGAGAGGATGGGGAGGAGGTGGAGGTGGGTGCTGCTGTTCGGGCTGTTTCCCTTTTCCGTTGCAATGAGTGACTTTAACATCAGCACGCTGAACGCGAATGGGGCCAGAGACGCAGCTAAGAGGTCTCTGCTGTACGAGCTGATGGAGCAGAAGAGGCTGGATGTGCTGTTGGTGCAGGAGACCCACAGTGGTGGGACTATGGGAAGAGGGAGATAGAGCAGCTCTGTCGGCAGTATACTCTCAATGTCACACGGGACATCACCAGATCTATGAGGGATCTGGAGACTGACATTGTGGAGTTACAGGGTGTAGTGGAACCCACTGGGAATTGAGATCACATTAAGGACCTCAAGTCTAAAAGAGCTGCTCTTGCAGACCTACTAGGCACCAAGGCGCAGGGGGCGCTGGTCCGCTCTCGCTTCCAGAGCGCAGCACTGATGGACGCACCATCTAGTTTCTTTTTTAGCCTGGAGAAGAGGAACGGGCAGAGCAGGTTTATCCACGCCCTGAGATCAGACACAGGACAGGAGCTCAGGAGGCCGGAGGAGATCCGGACGAGAGCCGTGGACTTTTACACAGAGCTGTACAGAAGTGAGTACAAGGAGCAAAAAGAACTGTTTTACTCCTTTTGTGGGAATTTGCCCAGGGTCCCGGAAGATGTCAGTGCGGTGCTGGGGGAACCTCTGACCCTGCAGGATCTTTCCACGGCCCTGCAGAGCATGAAGGGGGGTAAGGCCCCTGGCATCGACGGGATTCCTGCGGAGTTTTACAAAGAGTTCTGGGAGGAGTTACGGGAGGACCTTTTAATGGTTTTTAATGAAGTTTTTAAAGATAAGTTATTGCCAGTCAGCTGCAGGAGGGCAGTCATCACTCTCCTACCCAAGAAAGGAGACCTGCAGGAGATCAAGAACTGGCGTCCTGTGTCCCTTCTGTGCACGGACTATAAAATCCTGTCGAGGGCGCTGGCCAACAGGCTGAGGGAGGTGATGGACCTGGTAGTCCATCAGGACCAAACTTACTGTGTGCCTTGTAGGTCCATTCTGGACAATGTGTCCCTAATTCGGGATATTTTGGACGTCTCTAGTTCTCTGGGCATTGAAACTGGGCTCATTTCGCTAGACCAGGAAAAGGCGTTTGACCGGGTTGAGCACCCTTACCTCTGGAAAACTCTGGAGGCTTTTGGCCTCAACCCTGGTCTGATAGTCATGATCCAGGTTTTGTACCAGGACATCGAGAGTATACTGAAGATTAATGGAGGGCTGAGCGGCCCTTTTAAAGTGCGTAGAGGGGTGAGACAGGGCTGCCCCCTCTCAGGGATGTTGTACTCTCTGGCCATAGAACCATTGCTGTGTCAATTAAGGACGAACATCGAGGGTGTGTTTCTAAACGGTCTCGAGAGAAGCCACATTTTATCAGCCTATGCGGACGACGTCATTGTCTTAATAAAGAAACAGGACGAAATCAGCAAACTGGAGGGGATCGTCAGGGACTTTGGGCTGCTATCAGCAGCGAAAGTCAACTGGGGCAAAAGCGAAGCGCTGGCTGTAGGCGGATGGAGGGGGGGACTTTTAAAACTGCCAGGAGGCTTACGGTGGCGAAGGGATGGGTTTAAGTATCTGGGAGTGTTTTTAGGGAGCGAAAGTATGGTGGGGAAGAATTGGGAAGGACTGTTAGGAAAGATACAGGGCAAGCTCAGAAAATGGAGGTGGGCACTGCCACAGCTGTCCTATAGGGGCAGGACGCTCATCATTAACAACCTGGTGGCCTCACAGCTGTGGCACAGAGTGGCCTGTGTCCAACCACCAGACCTGCTAGTTAGGAAGATACAGGCCGAGCTGATGGATTTCTTTTGGGGGCGGAATTTCCACTGGGTCAGGAAGGAAAGGGTCTTTCTGCCTAAAGAGGAAGGGGGGCACGGTGTGGTGGACATCAAAAGCAGAGTGGCAACTTTTAGGTTACAGTTTGTGCAGAAGTTGTTAACGGGGTACTTAAACGTTTGGAAGGACGTGGCGGGCTTGGTCTTAAAGAGGACTGGGAGGATGGGACTTGACCGCTCGTTGTTTTTAATGGACACGAGTCTTCTAAACAAGTCGGGCTTACCCCGTTTTTATCAGGAGCTCTTTAAAGCATGGGGGTTGTTTAAGAACAGGAAAAGGGAGGCCGCAGATTCCCTCCACTGGCTCCTGGAGGAGCCGGTGATCGGAGGAGCCAGGCTGGATGTGCAGGACGGGGCCACTCCAGGACTGAGGAGCATCCTGAGGGAGGCGGGGGTCCTGACCCTGAGGCAGGTGGTGGCGGCGGCGGGGAGCGACCTGCAGGACGGCGAGGCCATGGCGGAGCGGCTGGGGGTGAGGTCCACCAGGATCGTACACCTGGTGCTCAAGAGGTGGAGGGAGACGCTCACGGAGGAGGACCTGGCCCTGCTGAAGGAGCACGGCGAAGGCGCGGAGGAGCCAAACCCGGAGGATCCCTTCCCGGAGATGACTCTGACCCCCAACCTGGAGGGGTCCTCCGGGAAGCTGCTGCACAGGGCACGTTATGCAGAACTGGACCTGCACACAGCCAGCGGGAAGGCTTTTTACAAAGAGTGTGTGGTTGTTTTAAACAGGAAGGGACTGGAGGGGCGGCAGGACACTGTCTGGAGGGGACGGCTCCAGATGGGGGGACAGGAGGAGCCGTGTTGGAGGAGTTTTTACAAAGCTCCCTCCAAGAAAAGGACGGGGGACCTCCAATGGAGGGTCCTACATGGAGCCTTAGCTGTCAACAGCTTTGTTTCTGTTTTTAATCCCACGGTCGCAAATGAATGTCCATTCTGCAAACTGCCAGAGTCAGTGTTTCACTGTTTTGCAGAGTGCGACAGACTTTTAGAGCTTTTTAGTCTTTTAAAGGAAAGTTTTAGGCTCTTTAAGGAGGAGTGGTCCAGAAACTGTTTTATTTTTGGGGTTGGATTCTACAGGGCCAACGCAGAGAAATGGCGACTGCTTAATTTTCTAGTAGGGGAAGCGAAGATGGCCATCTACCTCACGAGGAGGAACAAACTGAGGGGAAAGGAGAGTGTTTTAGGAAGAGTGTTTGTAGCGTTGGTCAGGGCCAGAGTCTTGATTGATTTTAACTTTCACAGACTGATGAAGAGTCTGGACGTCTTCATCAAGCTGTGGTGTTTTAACGACGCCATCTGTTCCCTGGTGGAGGACAACCTGTGCTTCCAGTCTGTTTTTAACGTGTAGGACTCTGTTAGTGAACCAAGTCTGTTTGTTGTATTGTCTGTAACTGTGAACTAGAGAAATTGTTAAAATAAAGATGCTTTAAAAATCATCTCTCTGTCTCTCTCTCTCTGTCTCTCTCTCTCTCTCTCTCTCTCTCTCTCTCTCTCTCTGTCTCTCTCTCTCTGAGTATCGCTTGTGATGCACAACTCACGGATGATTTGTTGGCAGTGAATAAATGACTGAAGAGTGCTTTGTTTGTTTCATTCTGAAGGAGTGACTCGCCAGCATCCAACTCCTAGAAAAGAGTAGAACCTTCCACCTGAGCAGGAAGGTGTGTCCCGCCCCGGCAGGACTCATGCTGATTGGAGGAGAGCAGAGCCAGTTACTGTTTAAGGCCGAGCCTCCTGGTTGAGCCAGTTCAGCCTAGCTGAGGGGTCAGAGGTCACACGGGGATGTTCCAGCGCAGAGCAGAGAGAACAGGATCTGACTGATAACATGAGAACACACACACACACTGGGTGTAGTGGACTCGTTGCAGTGGGGTCTGAGGACACTGCAGCTCTTCTACATTCAGGCAAGTTCTCTGCTCCACTGTCGAGTCTGTTCTATCTGTTTACTGACCAGCTGTTTACTGACCAGGAGGACTAACCAGCTGTTTACTGACCAGGAGGACTAACCAGCTGTTTACTGACCAGGAGGACTGACCAGTTGTTTACTGACCAGCTGTTTACTGACCAGGAGGACTAACCAGCTGTTTACTGACCAGCTGTTTACTGACCAGGAGGACTGACCAGTTGTTTACTGACCAGCTGTTTACTGACCAGGAGGACTGACCAGCTGTTTACTGACCAGGAGGACTGACCAGCTGTTTACTGACCAGCTGTTTACTGACCAGGAGGACTAACCAGCTGTTTACTGACCAGGAGGACTAACCAGCTGTTTACTGACCAGGAGGCTCTTGGTACAACTGGTCAACACTGGATAACTTTTTTTTTTTGGATCATCTCCGTGTTCTAGTATATTATATATTTTATGATTATATTATATATTATTGTGATATGATGTTATATATTATCCTATTATATCACAAAATTCTATATGATATGATATAATGTGAAAGAAGTAATACTACTAGTAGTATTGTGCAGTAGCACTGGTACTCTCTCCCTCCCTCAGTCATGTTGTCCATGGTCAGACTTGGAGCCTCAGGACGTCAAACTGGGAGACGCACCGTGGCAACCGTCGTCTCCGGCAACAAGACCTCCAAGTGAGTCACGGTACTACTACCACTGTACCACAGTACTCATATAGTACTTCCATAGTACTACGTATATACAGAACTAACAGCACTACCACAGTACCACCACAGTAGTAACGCAGTAGTATGGGTTGAGTAACACAGTACTAACTCAATAGTAACTCAGTAGTACCACAGTAGTAACCCAGCAGTACCACAGTAGTACTACAGTAGTAACCTAGCAGTATGTGTGCAGGCTGGTGAGGGAGCGGCTCAAACAGGAAGTGCAGCAGATGAAGCAGCAGGTTCCAGGGTTCCGCCCCGGTTTGGTGGTTCTACAGGTCGGTGAATTATTAACTACAACTCTGTGGAATACTGCGTTCTGATTGGTCCTCGTCATGGCGCTGCATAGAAACTACAATGGACGCCTGGAAGAGATGAATGCAAAATTAATATTGAATCGATACTTCAATGTTTTTTTCAGTGGAAGCTCTACAACTAAACAAAGTATTTATGAAAGCATTCGCGGTCAGTGTGCTACGCAGACAGACAGGTCATCACTGAAGAGCCTCCCAGTGGGTGATCAGCTCTTATCACCATAACTATGGATATTAATATTGATAAAGTACTATTTGATGCAATGTCAATCTCCTGCTTGTCCTCCTGGGGGCAGTACCACCATGTTTATGATGTAAAATGTGAAGAAAGAAACACCGATAAACACATAAATAAATATATCCACAAATACTTTGACTGATCATATCCAACGGCCTGGGTCGTAAAGGAATTCCTGTGTACTATCCAGTACTCCGTGTATTATCCTACTGGATAGTACTGGATAGGACACAGGGTGTGCTCACCAGTGGCTGGTTGTTCCCTCCAGGTGGGCGACAGAGAAGACTCCAACCTGTACATCAGCATGAAGCTGAAGGCGGCGGCGCAGGTGAGACTGGACCTCCTAGTCAGAACTTCTACTGAACTACCACCAGAACACGGCTGAAATTATTATTTTGTTCTATTTCCAGATTGGAATCAGCGCCAACCATGTCCGCCTGCCGAAGACAGCGACAGAGGAAGAGGTTTGTTATGGCACAAGGATGATGCCAATGACAGCGTCTTTGTCATCGAACAACAACCTTGAAATGACCTGTTCCCCAGGTTCTAGACAACATTGAGTCCATCAACCAGAACCCGTCTGTCCATGGTCTGATTGTCCAGCTCCCCCTGGATTCTGTCCATCCCATGGACACGGAGATAGTCACCAACACTGTCGCTCCGCAGAAGGACGTGGACGGGTGGGTCCTGCATGGGTTCTATAAGGGTTATACAAGGGTTCTACAAGGGTTCTATAAGGGTTTGGTAAGGGTTCTATAAGGTGTTCTACAAGGGTTCTATAAGGGTTCTATGAGGGTTCTCTAAGGGTTCAACAAGGGTTCTATAAGTGTCCCCTGAAATATTTGGATTAATATATTCTCATTACAATGTTTGTGTGTGTGTGTGTGTGTGTGTGTGTGTGTGTGTGTGTGTGTGTGTGTGTGTGTGTGTGTGTGTGTGTGTGTGTGTGTGTGTGTGTGTGTGTGTGTGTGTGTGTGTGTGTAGTCTAACCTGTATAAATGCAGGGATGTTGTCTCGTGGGAACCTGGGAAGCTGCTTCATCCCCTGCACACCCAACGGCTGCATGACCCTCATCAGGTCGACAGGTGGGGACACTGGACACTGGGTACAACCAGTCTGCTACTGGGGACACTGGGAGCCCCCCAGTACAACCAGTCTGCTACTGGGGACAGTGGGAGGCCCCCTAGTACAAACAATGTACTACTGGGGACACTGGGAGCCCCCAATACAACCAGTGTGCTACTGAGGACACTGGGAGCCACCTAGAACAACCAGCTTGATGCTGGCAACACTGGGACCCCCCGGTTCAACCAGTCTGTACTGGGAACACTGCGCTGTTATGCCACCAATGACTTACTATTCCTGTTCTGTAGGTGTGTCCGTGGCGGGGAAGCACGCCGTTGTGATCGGTCGCAGTAAGATTGTCGGGGCTCCGATGCACGACCTTCTTCTTTGGAACCACGCAACTGTCACAAGCTGCCACTCAAAAACACAAGACCTGCCTGAACAGGTAGCGTCACCACAACCTCGTTCATGTTTTCTTTCTTTCTCACATGTAACAGAGAGACAGACAGTTTGATGGATGTTTCTCCTGTCTTCAGGTGGGGAGGGCGGACATCCTGGTGGTGGGAGCAGGGAAGGCCGAGATGGTCAGAGGAGAGTGGGTGAAAGAAGGATCTGTCGTTATCGACTGTGGAATCAACCACATCCCAGGTACTCGTTCAACCCTCTACATCCTAAGTACTAGTTCAACCCTCCACATCCCAGGTACTAGTTTAACCCTCCACATCCCAGGTACTAGTTCAACCTGCCACATCTCAGGTACTAGTTCAACTCCACATCCTGGGTACTAGTTCAACCCCCCACATCCTGGGTACTAGTTCAACCCTCCATATCCCGGGTACAAGTTCAACCCTCCACATCTCAGGTACTAGTTCAACCCTCCACATCCCAGGTACTAGTTTAACCCTCCATATCCCAGGTACTAGTTCAACTCTACACATCCCAGGTACTTGTTAAACCCTCCACATCCCAGGTACTTGTTAAACCCTCCACATCCCAGGTACTAGTTCAACCCTCCACATCCAAGGTTCAAGTTCAACCCTCTATAACCCAGGTACTAGTTCAACCCTCCACATCCCAGGTACTAGTTCAACCTGCCACATCTCAGGTACTAGTTCAACTCCACATCCTGGGTACTAGTTCAACCCCCCACATCCTGGGTACTAGTTCAACCCTCCATATCCCGGGTACAAGTTCAACCCTCCACATCTCAGGTACTAATTCAACCCTCCATATTCCAGGTACTCATTCACCCTCCATAGCCTAGGTACTAGTTCAACCCTCCACATCCCAGGAACTAGTTAAACCCTCTAAATCTCAGGAACTAGTTAAACCCTCCACATCCCAGGTACTAGTTCACTCCTCCACATCCCAGGAACTAGTTCAACCCTACACACCCCAGGTACTAGTTCAAACTTCTATATTTTGGGTACTAGTTCAACCCTCCACATTGCAGGTATTATTTCAAACCTCCACCTCTTGAGTACTAGTTCAACTCCACATCCCGGGTACGAGTTCAACCCTCCACATCCTGGGTACTAGTTCAACCCTCCACATCCCAGGTACTAGTTCAACTCCATACCCCAGGTACTTGTTCAACCCTCCACATCCTGGGTACTAGTTCAACCCTCCATATTCCAGGTACTAGTTCAACCCTCCACATCCCAGGTACTAGTTCAACTCCATATCCCAGGTACTTGTTCAACCCTCCACATCCCAGGTACTAGTTCAACCCTCCACATCCTAGGTACTAGTTCAACCTTCCACATCCCAGGTACTAGTTCAACTCTATATCCCAGGTACTAGTTCAACTCCACATCCCAGGTACTAGTTCAACCCTCCACATCCCAGGAACTAGTTAAACCCTCTAAATCTCAGGAACTAGTTTAACCCTCCACATCCCAGGTACTAGTTCACTCCTCCACATCCCAGGAACTAGTTCAACCCTACACACCCCAGGTACTAGTTCAAACTTCTATATTTTGGGTACTAGTTCAACCCTCCACATTGCAGGTATTATTTCAAACCTCCACCTCTTGAGTACTAGTTCAACTCCACATCCCGGGTACGAGTTCAACCCTCCACATCCTGGGTACTAGTTCAACCCTCCACATCCCAGGTACTAGTTCAACTCCATATCCCAGGTACTTGTTCAACCCTCCACATCCTGGGTACTAGTTCAACCCTCCATATTCCAGGTACTAGTTCAACCCTCCACATCCCAGGTACTAGTTCAACTCCATATCCCAGGTACTTGTTCAACCCTCCACATCCCAGGTACTAGTTCAACCCTCCACATCCTAGGTACTAGTTCAACCTTCCACATCCCAGGTACTAGTTCAACTCTATATCCCAGGTACTAGTTCAACTCCACATCCCAGGTACTAGTTCAACCCTCCACATCCCAGGTACTTGTCCAACCCTCCACATCCCAGGTACTTGTCCAACCCTCCACATCCCAGGAACTAGTTCAACCCTACACACCCCAGGTACTAGTTCAACCTTCCACATCCCAGGTACTAGTTCAACCTTCCACACCCCAGGTACTAGTTCAACTCTATATCCCAGGTTCTAGTTCAACTCCACATCCCAGGTACTAGTTCAACCCTCCACATCCCAGGTACTTGTCCAACCCTCCACATCCCAGGTACTTGTCCAACCCTCCACAACCCAGGAAATAGTTCAAACTTCCATTTTCCAGGTACTTGTCCAACCCTCCACTACCCAGCCATTCATTACCTTGTTAAAACATCATTCCAGTCTTGGAGAACTGAAGTTTAAATTAGGTAACGTCCGTGATTGACCTTTGACCTGATTCTGCAGATGACACCAAGGACAGCGGGATGCGTGTGGTGGGTGACATCCACTATCAGTCAGCCAATCAGAGAGCAGCTTTCATCACACCTGTGCCCGGAGGGGTGGGGCCCATGACTGTGGCCATGCTAATGGAGGTAGCTATCCGTCTGCTGAATTTACAGAGAAGTACAGAAACTGAACGAGGACTAGCAGAATGTGTCAAACTCTGTCTGTCTGTCTGTCTGTCTGTCTGTCTGTCTGTCTGTCCATCTGTCTGCTTGCTAGAACACGGTGCAGAGTGCTTGGCGGTTCCTTCAGCAGCAGAAGCTGCTGTCCGGAAGGTGAAACATCACAAGGAGATCTGAACCTATCTGGCAGCTCCACTTCTCCTCAGGATCTATCAGTCCATCACACCATCACACCATCAGTCCATCACACCATCAGTCCATCACACCATCACACCACAAGTCCATCACACCATCAGTCCATCACACCATCACACCACAAGTCCATCACACCATCAGTCCATCACACCATCACACCATCAGTCCATCACACCATCAGTCCATCACACCATCACACCATCAGTCCATCACACCATCAGTCCATCACACCATCACCATCACACCATCACAGCTATGGAACACATTGTTGCTCATCAACATTTTGAGAACTCTTTACGTTTGGTGGTTTCCAAGGGAACGGAAAAGAACAGATTTTGATGAAAGAATGATGTATGAGTGGTTCCTCCAGAAGACATGGACAGGCTCTACCTCTCTCCAAAGGCTTGATATAAAAACTTAATAGCATTTCAAAAGGAACTGTTGATTCAAGGTGTATCTGTTTATTTTAATCTGAGTCAATGTATGACGTTGATGATGAGACTGTCCAGTATTGGGTTGGTGTGGACTTTGAAACGTAGAAACAGGTATAAAAATGTACGTCGAGAGTATTTGCATTCCAAAGTGATACCTGCACATGTCTGTAAAATATATCTGGAAGACAATAAAGACAAATACAAAGAAAAACCCGTTCAACCCTCTCTAAGGTGGCAGATTCTACTGTTTCCAGCTGTGACCTGAGGAGACTGGTCTGGGCTCACGTCGGCTGATCAGACTTATTGATTTTGTGTCGCAGTTTGTCATCTCTTCTTGTTTACCTAGTGAGTCATTTTGGTTTTTGTCCCTTGTTCTGCTGTTTCCTGTTTTCCTCATTCACAGGTGTCTTTGGGTCTACGGTTTCGGTTCTTCTCTGTCAGTCGGTCTGGTCAGTTGCCCTGTCAGTTGGTTCATCACCGTCCGTATGTTTCGGCAAGTTTAGATTTGGTTTTAAGTTGGATCCCGTTCTTATGTTGTCATCCCCCTTTGGGATTAAACTGCATCTGCCTCAGTGTCTGTACTTGGTTCCTAGTTCTCAGCTATTACATGAAGTGTGTGAGCAGTTGTTTGGATGCCACGGGATGTGTTTCCTCAGACGGCATTCAGGATTGGAATGCAGCGTTCTGATTGGAGGCCCTCCTGTCCGAGCCGGCGTTCCATGCGTACATTCAGCTTGCAGCTCTGATTCAGTCTTTTAGAAGATCAAATCAGCCCGTCACTTGAGGAATCGACCGCTGTGCTTGAGAACAAATCGTTTTCTGGCGCTTTCGAAATGGTCAGCGTTCCTTGTGACTGAGAAAAATCGAATCAATGCAAATCAATCAATATCAGGTTCACCTTCCAAGTGATTGGCACCTGCTGAGTCGTAGACATTAAGAGGTTAATTAGCAGAACTTCTATGAAAAACAATTATTTTTTACCTGCTGAATAAGATGTGGGTGATGAATAGCAACTGTACACTTTCCAATGTGGATCTGTTTTGGAAGTTAGTGAGAATCTGCTTTGTTTATCCCTGGTTGCTATGGTGATGCCAAAATGTTCAAGTTCAAGTTCAAGAGATTTTTTGTCACATACATATGCATACTGTCATACGCACAAGCTCTAAAAACACCAAAAATGATGTGCCTAATCCACATGAGGTGCTCGTGCAGGCGGCCGCAACGGTCGGCACCACAATCGCTATTCTGGGTTCTGTAATTATATAATAGAATTAATTGTCTGTGTTGTATTAAATATACATTTTAATCATCCTAAATTGATTTACTGGCCAGACCCTGATTTCCAGTTTTGTGAGACATTGATGGGCAAAGCAGGAGGTGAAGTTGTCTGGAGACGGACTTAAAGGAACATTCCACAAGACGTATTGTTGGAAGACGTCCCTCACAACAAGTCACTGAGTGGGATGAGTCAGTGCAGTTACCGCACCAAGGGAATATCCAATAATAATGATACACAAATAATAATAACCTTCATTTGGATAGTGCTTTGCATCAAATAATAAAAAATATTAATAATAAAATATGAAAAAATAGCAATTACAAAACAATAAAAATGCATTTAACATAAATGCATAAATAAGTAAGTATGCATAAACAAGTTTATATTATTATAAAATAATATAGCTGCATGCAACAATACAAGGGGTCCAGCATATTCGTTTTAGGTAAGTATTACAGTTTCTAAAACATATGTAATAACTTCATATTTACATTCATTAATACTTTTTAAGTAAATTCCTGTGTCTATGTGAAATTGTGGTTTTGACGTTCAATTTTTGAACCATTTGTTTATGACTATATGTGAATATATGTACACCTAGTACATCTGCTGCTGCTTGTATTTCAACTTCAGCTTTAGCTTCAACTTTGTATTTTGGTTTATTTGATTCTTGATAATTGTAAAAAAAAAAGTATTAAGTACTTAAAAAGTAAGTATTAATGTTTTAAGGAATTTCTGTACAAATTGTAGTTATCTGTTGTGTGTTTGATGACCATAAGTCATCAAACACACAAACACATGACTATGGTATAACCATAGTTTTAGAGAAATGACGACAGACAGATTCAATGTTATTTCCTATGGTATTGATAGTTCCTTGCATGTGAATAAACAATTTCTGCTTAATTATTGCGCTACCAGAAATGGTTATTATAGGTTATTATACATGAATATTGAAATGCAGATAACATTAATGTAACCTTAACATTCATTTGCAATTAGATTTGCATTTGCAATCCTCTTATCTGCATCTCATCTCTCAATCTATCGAATCTAACCCTGACCCTAACCCTAACACGGACCCTAGTTTATTTGGAGACTAATGAATTAAGAGCAAATGTCCCCCCCCCCCCCTCTCTCTCTCTCTTCTGGGTGTCACACCTGTCATTCTCTCATCCCCTCCTTTCCTGAGAATTCACTGATAATAAATATGAGTTTTTAACATGATCATATATCATGTCTGAGTCAGAGCTTCACTTTGGGCGGATCCTATGGTGCATGAGGGACCTGCCAGATTGTGGCACCTGCCAGATTGGATCCGATCCCACTGCACAAGGTGTGGAACTGTGGCTCGAGCCCCTCCTTCTCTGAAGAAAACAAATAGAAACAGTTTGTTTTTCGATTATTATTATTATTATTATTATTATTATTGAGGGCTGGACCTGACGCAGCATCATGTCAGTGGAACAGGATTCGCACCCGTCTCCCTCTGAAGGTATCAACGATGCGCGTGCCCGTGATCGCGACAGTACAGTATTTTTCATTTTAGATTCAGGTTATTTTATTGAACGTCTCGCGTGTAACGGCAACGCTTTCCTCGTGACTCTCTTCCCGTTCACTCTGGAAAATAATCTTAACGGGTCTACAAGTTGTGCCCCACCCCGCCGTGCCACGCCCTCACACTGTTTTTATTTGTTTTATTTGGAAGAACTGGCGCAGGGAGGGCCGTGTTCCATTCACATAAAAAAATATATTTTTAATTCTTCTTTGAAATGTTGTCCCTGTTATTGTAATAAACACTGAGTGGAAAACAAAAACACCACCTGAAGAACCTCACTCTTTCAGGAAGCAGCAGGAAGAAGCAGGAAGCAGCAGGAACAAAACACGAACAAAACAAAAAAAGCCACGTTCTGCGCCACGCATGGCAGCTTAACCCCCCCCCCCCATTCGTTTTGTGTCTATCGTTCTGTGATGCACCCCCCGTGCGTTCCGTGACGCCCCCCCCCCATGCATTCCGTGTTTTTTGTTCTGTGACGCCCCCCCCGTGCGCTCCGTGTTTATTGTTCCGTGACGCCCCCCCCCCCATGCATTCCGTGTTTTTTGTTCTGTGACGCCCCCCCCGTGCGCTCCGTGTTTATTGTTCTGTGACGCCCCCCCCCATGCATTCCGTGTTTTTTGTTCTGTGACGCCCCCCCCGTGCGCTCCGTGTTTATTGTTCTGTGACGCCCCCCCCTGTGCGTTCCGTGTTTATTGTTCTATGACGCCCCCCCCTGTGCGTTCCGTGTTTATTGTTCTGTGACGCCCCCCCCTGTGCGTTCCGTGTTTATTGTTCTATGACGCCCCCCCCGTGCGTTCCGTGTTTATTGTTCAGTGACGCCCCCCCCTGTGCGTTCCGTGTTTATTGTTCTATGACGCCCCCCCCGTGCGTTCCGTGTTTATTGTTCTGTGACGCCCCCCCCTGTGCGTTCCGTATTTATTGTTCTATGACGCCCCCCCCGTGCGTTCTGTGTTTATTGTTCTGTGACGCCCCCCCCGTGCGCTCCGTGTTTATTGTTCTGTGACGCCCCCCCCCCCGTGCGCTCCGTGTTTATTGTTCTGTGACGCCCCCCCCTGTGCGTTCCGTGTTTATTGTTCTATGACGCCCCCCCCTGTGCGTTCCGTGTTTATTGTTCTGTGACGCCCCCCCCTGTGCGTTCCGTGTTTATTGTTCTGTGACGCCCCCCCCTGTGCGTTCCGTGTTTATTGTTCTATGACGCCCCCCCCTGTGCGTTCCGTGTTTATTGTTCTGTGACGCCCCCCCCCGTGCGTTCCATGTTTATTGTTCTGTGACGCCCCCCCCTGTGCGTTCCGTGTTTATTGTTCTGTGACGCCCCCCCCTGTGCGTTCCGTGTTTATTGTTCTATGACGCCCCCCCGTGCGTTCCGTGTTTATTGTTCAGTGACGCCCCCCCCTGTGCGTTCCGTGTTTATTGTTCTATGACGCCCCCCCCGTGCGTTCCGTGTTTATTGTTCTGTGACGCCCCCCCCTGTGCGTTCCGTATTTATTGTTCTATGATGCCCCCCCGTGCGTTCCGTGTTTATTGTTCTATGACGCCCCCCCCGTGCGTTCCGTGTTTATTGTTCTGTGACGCCCCCCCCTGTGTGTTCCGTGTTTATTGTTCTATGACGCCCCCCCTGTGCGTTCCGTGTTTATTGTTCTGTGACGCCCCCCCCTGTGCGTTCCGTGTTTATTGTTCTATGACGCCCCCCCCTGTGCGTTCCGTGTTTATTGTTCTGTGACGCCCCCCCCTGTGCGTTCCGTGTTTATTGTTCTGTGACGCCCCCCCGTGCGTTCCGTGTTTATTGTTCTGTGACGCCCCCCCCGTGCGTTCCGTGTTTATTGTTCCGTTCCGTGCGTTCCGTGTTTATTGTTCCGTTCCGTGCGTTCTGTGTTTATTGTTCCGTTCCGTGCGTTCCGTGTTTATTGTTCCGTTCCGTGCGTTCCGTGTTTATTGTTCTGTGACGCCCCCCCCCCGTGCGTTCCGTGTTTATTGTTCTGTGACGCCCCCCCCGTGCGTTCCGTGTTTATTGTTCTGTGACGCCCCCCCCCGTGCGCTCCGTGTTTATTGTTCTGTGACGCCCCCCCCTGTGCGTTCCGTGTTTATTGTTCTGTGACGCCCCCCCCTGTGCGTTCCGTGTTTATTGTTCTGTGACGCCCCCCCCGTGCGTTCCGTGTTTATTGTTCTGTGACGCCCCCCCCCCGTGCGTTCCGTGTTTATTGTTCTGTGACGCCCCCCCCGTGCGTTCCGTGTTTATTGTTCTGTGACGCCCCCCCCCGTGCGCTCCGTGTTTATTGTTCTGTGACGCCCCCCCCTGTGCGTTCCGTGTTTATTGTTCTGTGACGCCCCCCCCTGTGCGTTCCGTGTTTATTGTTCTGTGACGCCCCCCCCGTGCGCTCCGTGTTTATTGTTCTGTGACGCCCCCCCCGTGCGTTCCGTGTTTATTGTTCTGTGACGCCCCCCCCCGTGCGTTCCGTGTTTATTGTTCTGTGACGCCCCCCCCCGTGCGTTCCGTGTTTATTGTTCTGTGACGCCCCCCCCCGTGCGTTCTGTGTTTATTGTTCCGTTCCGTGCGTTCCGTGTTTATTGTTCCGTGCACCCGTGTTTCTCGTAGTTTACAAATGAAGCTCTCGTCGTAGTGACGATTGAGTAACGTTACTCTTCATGGTGACACACTACACTATATTCTAATTCAACGGCCTCTTTTGTCTCCAATGCCGTCCAGGAGGTTGTCGGTTTGAATCCCCAGACCAGTCCAACGCTCCGTGCTACGTCCTTGTGTTGTGTAGTTGTGTAGTTGTGTGTGTGTGTTTTCTGAGCGTTGTGTTGATTTCTTGTGTTTCTCGCTGTTTGCTCCACGACCGGATGAAAAACGAACCTGACCTTTGAAGAAAGTTTTCCAGTTGCTATGGCAACGCAGACTGCTGTGACATACACACACACACACACATTCCTACTTAAGAACATTGCTCAATCAGGGCACGTGTGTGGAGTCCTGAAGAACATGTTGTGAAACAGCACAACGTCCTGACTGAGGAGGGTGTGGTTCCTACTTCCTGTTCCTCCAGAACGACCATGTAGGGAAGCCCAGATGAGACTGAAATGAGGAAAGCCGGACGGATGCACTCAAACACTTCAACATCCTCCCGTGTTTAATGCTGTGGAGTGTCAACGCTCTCTGAAGTGCAGCAGCTTGTGATGCATTGTGGGAGTTTGACGCTGGAGCTTCCAGGTCACCGCCACATCAAAGTATGAAATATTGATCGGTGTAGAAGGTTTTTCATGCTTCGCTGTCTCGGCTTCTCGTGACATCGCCAGCACAGCAAGATGGCCGACTGGAAAAACAACAGCGCAGGAGGCGGAGCGGGTCGTCCGGCGATGCGAAGGCTGCCGGTTCGATCCCCGGCTCCTCCTGCTCACGTGCCGTAGTGGCCTCGAGCAAGACACTGGACTGAACTAGACCTAATCGCTTCCGATGGCCATCTATCTATGGTCCATCAGCCAACAGTCATATATATGATAATGCAGCCATATTGGTTGCATTATATAGGGCATATATATCATGTATACAACAAAACATTATTTATAAAGATATATGCCTTTTTCTGTCCATGAAAATGAGTAGAAATAGGAATAGAAGTATTTTTTGTTTAGAAAAGGCACACTCTGTCATTTGGTTCGATGGCGTCTGTGGTTGATCAGGATGAGGAATCAGCTTCATCAACCTGAAAATGAAATATTCATTCATAGGATTCCAACGGTGACATGACGTCATCCTGAGTCAATGGTGTTTTGCAGCTTTTTGTCATACTATTGATCAGGCATTCGCTCAAAGGTCAAAATTATCACACAAATGTGATTATGACACATGCGGTGACGCTGCCAGGGATAGCGCGCCAATCAGCCCCGTTGCCATGGAAACTGGGCGGTACGCCGATGGAGAGTAGAAGCATCCTGCTGCTGGAGGGTCAGTCTGCATCCAGCTCCACGGTCAGAGCTTCACACAAGCTGTTTTATTTCACAGTGTAAGGTCAGTTATCAGTATTACTCTGTGTGTGTTTTTATTTATTCAACTGTGTCATCATCAGAGCAGCATGAAGAAAAGTCCTGGTGAGGAGAGGCTGTCGTGTCATTCAGTTCATTCTGTTAATTCAGTGTAATTGATTGTAATTCAGTATAATACAGTGCAATTCAGTGAATGCAGTGTTATTAGGAGTAATTACGAGTAATTGGGTGTAGTTCAATGAATTCGGTGTAATTGATTGCATTGAGTTAATTTAGTGTAATTCGGTGTAATTCAGTATAGTTCGATGAATTCAGTGTAATTAAGTGCAATTCATCGTAGTTCAGTGTAATTGAATAAATTCAGGGTAATTTGGTTTAATTGAGTTAGTTCAGTGTAATTCAGTGTAAGAAGCTTTATGGAGGTGCTGAGGGAGGACATGCAGGCGGGTGGTGTCAGGGAGGAAGATGCACAGAACAGAAGGTATTGGAGGCAGATGATCCACTGTGGCCACCACTAATAGAGCAGCCCAAAGAAGAAGAAGAATTCATTGTAATTCAATGTGATTGATTGTAATTCAGCAAATTCAGTGTAATTTAGTGTAATTGATTGTATTTCAGGATTTAGATCTGAGCGGGAGGTACGATTTGAATTCTGTATTTTATAGGGAACATACAGAGAATATACAGAGAATTCTATGAGATAATTAAAAAAAACCTTTAATATTTGGGGGTGTTTTCCTTTGTCTACATCCAGTATATATATATATACACGCACAGTATAAATGTACTGTTGTCTGGTCCCACAAAAAAGCAGGTAGAGAAGAGAGAGATACATTTAGAGCAGATGAACTAGACCAGTTCGTTCTAAAATATTAAACTGTGTGATTTACTATGTGACGGAGCCTAAAATAGTCTTTCAGCACGGCAGAGTTTCAAAACAGAAATTAAAAAGAATTTTCACAGATTTTTCCAGCTCCCTGCAAAAGAAGGAGGCCCAATACCTGACTGGAGAAGTGGTGCACAAATTACAAGAGATGGAAAAGAGCTAAAATAATAACTTAAACAGTTACTTAGCAGGATGAATACAGCTATATACTGTATGTGTGTATATATATATAAATATATATATATATATTTCTCTTTACCTATATATATATATATATATATATATATATATATATATATATATATATATATATATATAAATACATTATTTGTTATTTTTATGTATTTATTTGTTATCAGCATTAGTATAGTAGAATAAAAATAATAAATAATTTAAATATATATATATATAAAAATGTTATTTTTATGTATTTATTTATTATTAGCATTATTTATATAAATATATATATATTGTTTTTTGTTTTTTTCTTTACCTTTTTTAATTTAATTAATTAATTTAATTCCTGTTTATTCATTTACCTTTGCCTTTTAAATGATCTGAGCACACTTTTATTTCTGTCAAACCACTTTGTAAACTGTGTTTTTACAGGTGCTGTATACATAAATAAACATATATATATATATATATATATATATATATATATATATATATATATAGACCTATTTATCAATATGTGATACTGATATGGTGGGGGATGGGATGGTGGCTCAGGAGCTAGAGCTGGTGGTCTAGTAATCCAAAGGTTGCTGGTTGGATCCCAGGCTCCTCCTGCTAGCATGCTGTAGTGTCCTTGAGCAAGACACTTAACCCCTAATTGCTCCTGATGGCTGCGTCCGTCGGTCTTTGAATAATTGTAAGTCGCTTTGGATAAAAGCGTCTGCTAAATGTAATGTAATGTAATATTCTTCTTATAATTATTGGGTTAATGTATTAGCTTTAAACAAATATTACATTTTTATCTCATATATAAGTTCATCAAATAGATCTGCCAGCCATCCTTGTATGTGTAATATTGAGGTTTTATTGATTTATTTTCTATAATTATGCAGTATACTTAACATAATGTCATTGATCAGATGCTTTTGTCCAGTGTCAGTACATTTTTTTATCAAACCAACTGTACAAACCTGCACCTACATACATGCAGAAAGTTTTTTGGCTATATAATATTGATTGGTTGTTTTAAAATATCAATTATTGATATGTTATGTAAAATGTGTGTAAGGTATCTCATGTAGTTATGGTGTATATAAACATGTATTGATCAAATGTATTAATCTCTGTCTCCTCTTCAGGCAACGTCTCTCTATCAGCCAAACAACAGTAAACTTTCCGGAGCAGCATATACAGTAACCATGGCAACCGAGGACAGCGAGGACACAGCGCATCCTGTGAAAGTGGGTTTGAGAAGGAAACTCACCGGACCCCCAAGACTGCTGCTCGGCAAGACCAAAAGCCTCAAGACCCCCGCGGAGAGCTGGGCCAAGCGGAGCCACTCTGCGTCCCCAGGCAGGGTGGGACCCAGAGCTACTCCACCCACTTCTTCTGCTTCTCCTTCTCACCATGGTTCCCCTGTTTCTCCTTGTTCTTGTCCTGGTTCTCCTGGTTATCCTTGTTCCCCTGGTGCTCCCGGTTCTCCTCTCAAAGAGTGGGACGCTCTGAATGAAGACGGTGGACCAGCTATGATCCTGGAGAACCAGCAGCCGGACCCACGGTCGGAACAGGACGTCTGTCCTGTCATAGCAATGTCGCCCACCAGGGGGCACTCTGCTCTGGTGCACAAAGGCGACACCTCGGGTCCTCATGATGTTCGACAGCAAAAGAAGAGTAAACGGGCCCGAAGGAGATTTTTTGAAACTGCGTTCGTCTGCTTCAGGAGACACGGGTGTGGCTCACCTGCGCCAGGTGAGCGGGAGGCCACACCCACTCTGACAGCGGGGGATCTGAGGGGGGAGCCTGGCGTTCACATTGGGATTGAAACCTCCACTAAAAGTAAGAGACATTTCACGGTCCTGATGTTTCCCGCGTTGAGACGGATCCGGAACCCCGCCGGTGTCCGGCGGCGCTCAGGACACAAGGAACGTCTGGAGGAGGAGGAGGAGCCTCCAGTCTCCTTCAAGAGGAAGCTGCAGGGCTTCCTGGCAGGCAGGCGGAGAGTGGCACCACCTTCAGACGGAGCTCAACGTCCTGCAGAAGAGCACCGGGTATTGACAAGGCAGAATCAGGAGGTCCAGGAGGTCCAGGTGGTCCAGGTGGTCCAGGACGTCCAGGTGGTCCAGGTGGTCCAGGAGGTCAACCTTCCTCAAGACCGGAGCCACACAGCGGAACCACAGTCTGACCGGGTGACGGTTACCACGGAGATGAGTGGAGGGAGGTCCGAGGACGCCGCGGGGGGGCTTCAGAGATCAATGCCCCCCGACTCAGAAGAAGAAAGGAAGACGGTGGCGGTTAAGGAAGAAGAAGGTGACCTCACTCAGGATGCTGAGGGACTTGCAGCCCATAATACGCTGATCGATATTGCCATGGAAACCAACCCTGTTGTCATTGACGAGGTAAACAAGGTCCCTCAGATCGATGAATCGTCCGCCTCCATCAATCCCTCGATCATTGTGGCCGCACCCGCTCTGACCCGCTGCTCAGCGCAGGTGGTTTTCTCTGAGGTTCGGGTCCGAGCCGCCGGCAGCGTCTTCCAGAACTCTCTGTGTGAGATGGACACGGGGGCCGAGGACGGATTGGACGACCAAGAATCCAACCGGCAACTCCAGGAGAGCCGACTGGAGCGGACAGCCCTGGCTCTGGTCCAGGCGGCCATGAGCGCCGCGGTCCAGCAGATGACCGGGGACCAGCAGAGCGCCGTCCTCACCGTGCACCGGGAGCCGCAGGGCTGCCGGGACCACGCCTGACCCCCCGCAGACCCACCGGGGGACGGTCTGGGGGGGTTGAAGTGTTATATATGTTATATACTACCACTGTTATATATTACTACTATCATATATTACTACGGTTATATATTACTACTGTTATATATTACTACTCTTATTCTGTATATTACTACTATTGTTCACTAAAATGAACAAAACAGCGCAGTCTTGATGCACGTGGGGAGTGAAGTCTAGCCCGTCTGGTTCGATGCCACAGTAGAACTACTGCAGCACAAAGTGGTGAAACAGTGAATGTTGCTATGATAGAAAGGTGTAGAACACAGTGCAGGGCAGCTTGCTGCGTATGGGAGCTCACAGTGTCCATGCTGACCCCTGTCCACCCCTGAAAGCACCTACAATGGACACGTGAGCATCACAACTGGACCATGGAGCAATGGAAGAAGGTGGAGGTCTGATGAATCACCTTTTCTTCTATATCATGTGGATGGGTGGGGGTAGTGTCCAATCCCATGGAGCATCTGTGGGATGGAACAACAAGCCTGATCCATGGGGGCCCCACCTCCAACTTCCAGGACTTAAAGGATCTGCTGCTAACGTCTTGGTGCCAGATACCACAGAACACCTTCAGAGTCTGGTGGAGTCCATGCACAGCTGTTTTGGGGACACGAGGGGGAGCTACACAATATTAGTGTTATTAGTGATGATTTAATGTTGTGGCTGATGGGTGTGTAGTGTAATGTTATGTTATGTTATGTTATGTTATGTTATGTTATGTAATATAATAATATTATTATTTATATTATCTTATGTTATATAATACTATGTTATGTTTTGTTATATAATATAATATGATATCATTTTATATTATGTTCCGTTATTATATGATATATGATATATTATATTATATCATATATTATATCATATCATATTATATATTATATTACATTGTATTCGATTTTATTATACATTATATTATATTATATTATATAATAATAGAACCCAGAATTGTGATTGTGGCGCCGCCCCTTGCAGCTGCCAGTGCGAGCGCCTCGTGTTGATTATGCACATTTTAGTATTTTTTATATTTTTAGTATTTTCAGTATTTTTAGAGCTTATTGTGCGTAGTCACCAGGTTTCATGACATTTCACTGTATATATGTATTAACGTATGTATATGTATGTGACAAATACCCTCTTGAATCTTGGATCTATATTATATTATATTACATTATATTGTAATATATTGTATGATATGATATTAGTATTTCTAGTGTACAACCAATTTGCTGTTGTTTTCTAATTCCTCATGGAGTTTGTTCTTCTGACGTGTTGCTGATGACGTTGCTCAAACTGTTGTGAAGGAACAAACCAAACTGCTGCTGTTTCTACTTTAATTCTATTTTTCAACTGTTCTGTCGTGTTGTTTAGAGTCACACAACTGTTATTCTACACATATGGGACATGTCCATTCTATGCATCTAAAATATGTATTTATGAAATGAACTGTGTTATAGAAGGTTTTTCTGTGGTTAAAGAAAGTTATTCAAATGTGATTCATAGTTTGGATTTAAACAAAAACTAAATCAGTGATCTGAAGAAGAGTAGTAGTTATATAATATAATATAACATACTGTAACATTACATAACATCATACCATAAATATATTATAACATATATTATAACATAACATAACATAACATCTTATCATATCATAATATGATATAATATAATAAATAATATGATATAATATAATATAATATGATAAATAATATGATATAATATAATATAATATGACACAGTATCATATGATATCATATGATAAGATATTATATTATATATGATATATGATATAATGTGATAAAATAAATAATATTATCTAATATAATAGGATATGATATGATATAAAATGATATAATATAATATAATGTGATATATGATATACAGGGAAAGACTGAGTGATGGAGGGATGATGGAGGAGTGAGTGACTATATTTAAACGTGTGAGATGGAACAGTTGGTCTCTATAGCGATGGGACATCAGGGCTTAAAAATACATACACACTAATTAAACACATACACACAGACACACAGTAAGAGTGGTTGCTAAGGGTGATCATCCAAGATAAAGAAAGAGAGAGAGAGTAAGAGAGTTGCTTTAATTAAGCAGCAGCGTCTTCATTAGATCTTTGTGCTACAGATTTTTCTTCCAGCTGCTTAAGATCAGATCACATCCCAGACCTGTAACTGTGACCAGCACCAAACATGTTGTCAGTTGTGGGAAAGAACATCCATATGCACATCTGCAGCCAGGAGGGATATCCTCTGCCTGCAATTCCCCACCATTTCCATCTACCTCCCTTTACGGCGAGGGGAGGGTCGACGCCCAGATGACGCCCCTCGTCTGGAGACCAGGTTGGCAGCACTCCTGAACCCTCATGCCGCCTGGCAGAAGGACAGAAATCCCATTCTGCCAAACAAGTGCCAGCAGCTCCTCTCTTGGTTTGGGGAGAGAAGCTTTAAGTGTGCAGCACAATCCCTGGGCACCTTGACGGCGGGCAGAGCGACACTGTCTCCGGAGGAGATTGATGAGGTGGCAAGGACCTCCGGCGCCATCCTTCATCTGACCGCAGTACTGGCAGTATCAGCGGGCAGGGCCATGACTTGGGCCACATAGTCCCAGTGTGCACTGTGGCTGGACCTGACCGCTCTCCAGAAGCCAGAGGAGGTTCTGATCAATGCGCAGCTCGCCAGTGACGGACTGTTCTATAGGTAAGGTAGAGCCACAGGTAAGGTACAACTACAGGTAACGTACAGCTATAGGTAAGGTAGAGCTACAGCTACAGCTACAGGTAAGGCACAACTACAGGTAAGGTAGAGCTACAGGTATGGTAGAGCTACAGGTAACGTACAGCTATAGGTAAGGTAGAGCTACAGCTACAGCTACGGGTAAGGCACAACTATAGGTAAGGTAGAGCTACAGGTAAGGTAGAGCTACAGGTAAGGCAGAGCTACAGATAAGGTAGAGCTATGGGTAGGGTAGAGCTACAGGTAAGGTACAGGTACAGCTACAGGTAAGGTAGCGCTATATGGAGGCCGAGCTACAAGTAAGGTAGACTTACAGGTAAAGCAGAGCTACAGGTAAGGTAGAGGTACAGATAAGGTAGAGCTACGGGTGAGGCAGCGCTACAGGTAGGGAAGAGCTATAAGTAAGGCATAGCTATAGGTAAAGCAGAGCTACAGGTAAGGTAGAGCTAGAGATAAGGTACAGCTATGGGTAAGGTAGAGCAACAGGTAGAGTAGAGCTAAAGGTAAGGTATAGCTACAGGTAAGGCAGAGCTACAGGTAAGGTAGAGCTACTAATAAAATAGAACTACAGGTAAGGTAGAGCTACAGGCAAGGTAGATCTACATGTAAGGTAGAGCTACAGATAAGGTAGAGCTACATGTAAGGTAGAGCTACAGGTAAGCTAGAGCTACAGGTAAGTTGGAGCTACAGGTAAGCTAGAGCTACAGGTAAGATAGAGCTACAGGTAAAGAACAGCTACTGTCAGGGTTCGCCCGGGTCCTACCAGCATCAGCCACTAGATGCCGCCAGTACTGCCTTTTCAAGGTTGCTCTGCTTCACCTATTTCTGTTCATGATTACCCTGCCTCATTAGGTGATATGTTTCACCTGTGTCTCGTTTGGTCGTCCCTATTTAGACCCTGTCGTTTGTGTCCTCGGGCGCTCAGTCTTGAGTTTGTCTAACCTCATGACAACGCTCTTGTTCCAAGCTCCCGAGACTTCTTATTTGTTTTTGCCCAGTTTTGTACTTGTTTTGAGTAAAACCTCTATTTTTGCCACCTCGCCTCTGCCTTGTTCTCTGCACCTGGGTTCACTCAGCATACCTCCTAACAGCAAGACTGAGCCACAACATGGACCCAGCAGAGAGCCAGCCTCCAGAGGTGGAGAGCCTGCGGGTGGCCTTGACGAACCAAGGGGCTGCGATTGGCCGACACGAGCGGGTTCTCCAACAAGTCCTGGACAACCTGCAGTCGCTCGCCCAGGCCGTCCAGCAGAGCCAGGCACAGGCTCCACCTATGGCCCCTGCGCCAGCGCTGCCTCCCATGGACCCGCGTCCTCCAGAGCACCGCGAACCACGACTGCCGGCGCCAGAGAGGTACGACGGTAACCCAGGGGGCTGTCGTGGCTTTCTGACACAATGCTCCCTGGCTTTCGAGCTCCAGCCGTCACAGTTCCCCACCCAGCGCTCACAGGTGGCATACGTGGTCACGCTACTCACCGGCAAAGCACTCTCCTGGGCCACAGCCATCTGGAATCGGCAAACCCCGGCCTGCTCCAGCTACCAGGCTTTTGCCGGGGAGATGCGCCGAGTGTTCGACCACTCAGTCAGTGGGAGGGAGGCGTCGACACGGCTCCTCCGGCTCCGCCAGGGGGGACAGAGCGTGGCGGACTACACCATCGCATTCCGCACCCTCGCCGTGGCGTCTGGATGGAACAGCGAGGCACTCATCGCGGCCTTCCAGGAGGGCCTCAATGAGGGGGTCAAGGACGAGCTGGCATCCCGGGAGGCGCAGGAGGACCTGGACACGCTCATCGATGCAGCGATTCGGGTGGACAACCGCCTCCGGGAGAGACAAGGGGAACGCGTTTTCCCCGCTTCACCAATACCAGCGCGCAGAGCGGCTCTGGGGACGAGGCCTCCCGAGCATCTCCTGGCTATCCCGAGCGCGCCTCCAGCATCAAGGGAGGAGCCGATGCAAGTAGGCAGCACACGGCTCTCTCGGTCCGAACGTGACCGGCGGATGAGAGAGCGCTGCTGCTTGTACTGTGGGATCCCGGGGCATTTCCGTTCTTCCTGCCCTGAGCTCTCGGGAAAAGCCAACTCTCGTCCAGGGTAGGGAGAACTGCGACGAGGCCAACCTTCTCTCCCGAGCTCGAGGCGACCAGGGTCCTGCTGGCTGCCTCCCTCGCCTGGGGAGATCAACATCACTCCCTCCAAGCTATGGTGGATTCCGGCGCTGCAGGAAGCTTCCTGGATGTAGGGCTAGCAAAAGCCCTAAAGCTCCCTCTGGCACCTCTAGAGCACCCTCTCACAGTGACAGCCCTGGATGAAAGACCACTGGGTTCCGGTAGCGTGTGCCATCTCAGCGCCCCCCTTTGGCTGTCACTGGAGGGAAAACATTCAGAGGTAATCCAGCTCCACCTCATCCACTCTCCTGAGTTTCCACTGGTCCTGGGCTACCCATGGCTAGCCCGTCACAACCCACATCTGGACTGGGCCTCCGGGCGTCTCACCGAATGGGGCCCTGCCTGCCACACCACCTGTCTTCGTTCTAGTCCGTCTTCTCACCCTCTCGAGTCTCCAGTCCGTGTCCAAGCTCGGCCCCTTCCCAAGCCCCTGCCCACTCCGGAGTTCCTGTCCGTGTCCTGGCTCCAGTCCGTATTCAAGGTCCCATCCATCCCGAGTTTTCACGAGTGCCCCACGAGTATGCCGATCTGAGGGAGGTCTTCAGCAAGAGACGGGCCACCACACTTCCTCCCCATCGGTCCTATGACTGCGCCATCGACCTTCTGCCTGGCACCTGCCCTCCTCGAGGACGTCTCTTCTCTCTCTCTGCCCCTGAGACTACAGCCATGGAGGAGTACATCCGGGGGGCGCTCACCTCAGGGTTCATCCGCCCTTCTACCTCCCCGGCGGGCGCAGGGTTTTTCTTCGTGGGTAAGAAGGATGGCGGCCTGCGTCCCTGCATTGATTACCGTGGTCTGAACAAGATCACGGTCAGGAATCGCTACCCCCTTCCTCTCATGTCCACATCTTTCGAGCAACTGCAAGGCGCCACCATCTTCACCAAACTCGATCTTCGAAACGCATACAATCTCGTCCGCGTCCGCGAGGGGGATGAGTGGAAGACCGCCTTCAACACACCTACCGGCCATTATGAATACCTGGTCATGCCTTTTGGATTGGCCAATGCTCCCGCTGTCTTCCAGGCCTTTGTAAACGACGCCCTCCGTGAGTTTCTGAACCGCTCCGTGTTCGTCTACATCGATGACATCCTCATCTTCTCCAGGACCCTTCCCGAACACATACAGCATGTGAGACAGGTCCTTCACCGCCTGCTCGCCAATGGCCTCTATGTGAAGCTGGAGAAGAGTGAGTTCCACGCCACCACCGTTCAGTTCCTGGGGTTCGTCATCACCGAGGGTCACGTCCAGATGGATCCTGCCAAGACCGAGGCCGTCCGGGACTGGCCACCACCCACCTCGGTCAAACAGGTGCAGCGCTTCCTCGGGTTTGCCAATTTTTACAGGCGATTCATTCGGGGTTTTAGCACGGTGGCAGCTCCCCTCACCGCCCTCACTAGGACATCCACAGCCCGCTTCGCCTGGACTGCGGAGGCTGAGGGGGCGTTCAGGGCTCTCAAGATGCGGTTCACCGCTGCCCCTGTCCTGGCCACACCAGAGCCTACCCTACCCTTCGTGGTGGAGGTGGATGCTTCCGATGTGGGAGTGGGGGCCGTTTTGTCCCAAAGGACTCACGACAGGAAGCTCCATCCATGTGCTTTCTTCTCCCGTCGCCTCACCCCAGCGGAACGGAACTATGACATAGGGAACCGGGAGCTACTGGCAGTCAAACTGGCGTTGGAGGAGTGGCGGCACTGGCTGGAGGGGGCCCAACACCCATTTGTCGTCTGGACCGACCACAAGAACCTGACATACATTCAGGAGGCCAAACGCCTCAACTCCCGTCAAGCCCGATGGGCCTTGTTCTTCAATCGGTTCAACTTCATCCTGTCGTATCGTCCCGGGTCCAAGAACCTCAAGCCCGACGCTCTCTCCAGACAGTTTCAACCTCCTGAGCTGGTTGAACTCGCCGAGCCCATTCTCCAGAGCTCCTGCATCTTGGCTCCGGTCCGCTGGGGAATCGAGACGCAGGTCCGGCAGGCCCAAAGGAGGGAGGCGGATCCCGGCAACGGGCCCCCGGGTCACCTGTTTGTCCCGAAGGCTGTCCGATCACAAGTCCTGCAATGGGGGCATTCATCCCGCCTCACTGGCCACCCGGGGATCTCCAGGACCCTCGAGTTCCTCCGCAGGCGTTTCTGGTGGCCTACCATGGAGCAGGACGTCCGGTCCTTCGTCGCTGCCTGCACCATCTGCACCCAGAACAAGAACCCCCGGTCACGTCCCATGGGGCTGCTGCATCCCCTTCCCATCCCCAGTCGGCCCTGGTCACACCTCTCAGTGGACTTCATCACCGGCCTTCCACCGTCTCGGGGCCACACTGTCATCTTTGTCGTTGTGGACCGGTTCTCCAAGGCCTGCCGTTTTATTCCTCTGCCCAAGCTCCCCTCAGCTCTGGAGACTGCTGAGCTCATGGTGCAGCACGTTTTCAGGGTGTTTGGCCTGCCCCTGGACGTGGTGTCAGACCGCGGTCCGCAGTTTGCATCCCGGTTCTGGAAAGCATTCCACCAGCTCCTCGGCGCCTCCGTCAGCCTGTCCTCCGGTTTCCACCCGCAATCCAATGGCCAGACGGAGCGGGTCAACCAGGACCTGGAGACAACACTGAGGTGCCTCGTGTCCTCCAACCCTGCCTCCTGGAGCGACCATCTAGTGTGGGCGGAATACGCTCACAACACTCTGCGCTGCTCTTCCACTGGCATGTCCCCGTTTGAGTGCCAGTTCGGGTACGTACCTCCTCTGTTTCAGGAGCAGGAGGTGGAGGTGGGAGTGCCGTCAGCCCAGCGGTTCGTCCAGCGGTGCCGACGGACCTGGCAGAGTGCTCGTCAGGCCCTGCTGAGGACATCCCGGCAGCAGCAGATCCAGGCTAACCGACGGCGCAGACCAGCGCCTATGCTCCGTCCGGGCCAGAGGGTCCTCTGTCCACCAGGGACCTTCCATTACGGGTGGAATCACGCAAGCTCGCGCCACGGTATGTTGGGCCCTTCAAGATCGTGCGGCGGGTCAATCCTGCCGCATACCGTCTTCTGCTGCCCAGGTCCATGAGGATAAACCCCACCTTCCACGTGTCGCGGCTCCGATCGGTGGTCACCAGCACCTTGGCGCCCACCACGAGGCCTCCTCCGGCGCCTCGCATCATCGACGGTCAGCCCGCCTACACGGTCCGCCGGCTCCTGGACTCCCGCCGGGTCCGCGGGGCCCTGCAATACCTGGTGGACTGGGAGGGTTACGGGCCGGAGGAGCGCTCCTGGGTTCCGGCCCGGGATATCCTGGACCCCTCCCTGATCCAGGATTTCCGCCGTCGCCACCCGACACTCCCTGGAGAAACGTCGGGAGCCGTTCCTAGACGGGGGGGTCCTGTCAGGGTTCGCCCGGGTCCTACCAGCATCAGCCACTAGATGCCGCCAGTACTGCCTTTTCAAGGTTGCTCTGCTTCACCTATTTCTGTTCATGATTACCCTGCCTCATTAGATGATATGTTTCACCTGTGTCTCGTTTGGTCGTCCCTATTTAGACCCTGTCGTTTGTGTCCTCGGGCGCTCAGTCTTGAGTTTGTCTAACCTCATGACAACGCTCTTGTTCCAAGCTCCCGAGACTTCTTATTTGTTTTTGCCCAGTTTTGTACTTGTTTTGAGTAAAACCTCTATTTTTGCCACCTCGCCTCTGCCTTGTTCTCTGCACCTGGGTTCACTCAGCATACCCCCTAACAGCAAGACTGAGCCACAACATGGACCCAGCAGAGAGCCAGCCTCCAGAGGTGGAGAGCCTGCGGGTGGCCTTGACGAACCAAGGGGCTGCGATTGGCCGACACGAGCGGGTTCTCCAACAAGTCCTGGACAACCTGCAGTCGCTCGCCCAGGCCGTCCAGCATACCCCCTAACAAGCTACAAGTAAGGCAGAGCTACAGAAAGGATAGAGCTACAGGTAAGGTAGAGCTACAGGTAAAGCAGAGCTACAGGTAAAGCAGAGCTACAGGTAAAGCAGAGGTGCAGGTAAGCTAGAGGTGCAGGTAAGCTAGAGGTGCAGGTAAGCTAGAGGTACAGGTAAGCTAGAGGTACAGGTAAGGTAGAGGTAAAGGTAAGCTAGAGGTACAGGTAAGCCACCGGGTGTCTCCATGGTGCTTGCTGTCGTAAAAGCCCTGGTGACAGCGCTGAGATCCTGAAGGTTTATAAAGATGAGAACCATAGAGACTCTCACAGACAGAATCTCTGCGGATAGCCACGCCCCACTCTCCCGTCTGAGCGAGCTGGGAACCGTTTCATCCCACTCCCCTGTTTGGAGGCGAGTCAGTGGAAGACGTTTGCAAGGCAGCGTCATGGCACCACGCCCCTACGTCAGGTTGTACCTACTGGAAACCTACTCCTCGTCCCTCCTTTAGCCCCTACACCAACTACATTCAGGGAAAAGTCTGTGGGAAGCACTTATCCAATATGCAAATGAGGACCAACTGTCGCATGATCGGTTTTAAGCTCGGTCTGGACACATGGCAGAGCCGCCCTGCTGCACCGCTCCCGTACTCTGTTATACCTCCGAGGTTGTTGGCAGTATCGTTTGGCAAAGACTTTGAGAGCAGGGCGTCGCCTCAACTCGAGAAGCGAGAGGGCGGAGCCCATGTGAAATAGAACTTGAGTTGGAGTAAGCTGACGATTGGTTGTTCTTCTGAGAAGAAGCTGTAATTGGTTTGGAAGATGAGTCAACAGTCCGTCAACCGCCATTTGAGCTTCAAAACATCTTGAAAACACATCAAAAAGTCCAAATTAAAAATCGAAAACATCTTGAAACATCAGCTTCCTGTTGCCAGGCAACAGTCTTTTTCCCGACAGTCTGGGCAGGAAACCAGATCAACAGAAATGAGACAAAATATAAAGAAAATATTTTTGATGAAAACATTATATACTTAAAAAAAAAAATATATATATATATATATATATATATATATATATATATATATATAATTATTTTTTTTAATAGTCAAATTATTTCCCTGACAGATTGGGGGGCGGAGCCACAGCGCCCCCTACGGAGCAACCTCCACAGGACAGTGAAACACACCTGAGCCGCCTCCTCCACCCAGTGGAGCGGCCCTGTCGGTGCAGCTCATCTCAAATAGAAAATGAGGCAAATAAAATGAAAAAGAAATTTATTTACAAAACATCTTAAATGATGAGTTCTGTTCTTACAAAACAGTTCTGACAATCAAGGTTTTTTTTATTATTGTGTAACACAAAACGCACACGATAGAACACCACCACCAGGGAGAGGAAGAGGAGGAGGAAGAGGAAGAAGAGGAGGAAGAGGAAGAGGAGGAAGAGGAAGAGGAAGAAGAGGAGGAAAGGGAAGAAGAGGAGGAAGAGGAAGAGGAAGAAGAGGAGGAAGAGTGTAAATCTCTCATCCATCACAACATTGAACTTTGCTCCAATAAGAATCTTTCTGCTTCATCTTCTTCAGTTTGGATCAAACCATTGTTCTCCTTTTTAGGGGGGGTCTGTCTGGTCCAGGGAACAGATTGTGCTTTTTTTAAGGAATCCCTTAAAGGCACTGGTTGAGTGGTTTGGGTTTTTAGTTATGATCATTAATTTCTATTCAGGTTGAATTCAGATTCTGTTCGAAACAAAATGGACGACAACAACTATTTTCCCTTTTCCGGCGTCAACAACAACATTATTCCACACAAACAATGGATTTACAATTAAAAAGTCATTTATCACAAAGATTGAAAAGATGACGATGTGTTTGTATGTCGGAAAAATCTGCTGAGATCTAAAATGTGACGTGTCTGGGTCCCGAACCGCAGGTTGAGCACCGCTGGGCTGCGTCCCCAACCCCAGGAGCACTTCCTGCCGCTGTGCGGGGGACGCGGGAGGTTCCTCCCCCTGTGACTCCTCCTCGATGCGATTGGTTCCGTTGGTGAAGTGCTGAGCGAGGACGTGGAGCCGCTTCATCGTCTAATTCTTGATTCTGGTGGAACGTGAAGCGCGTTCAGCATGAAATGTACAACGTGGTTTTTCTCCACATGTAGTGAATCCTCAGTAAATATGTTTTTGATCTAGTCGCGACAAAACAGAACGAAACCAAAGCAACGACTCTGAGAGGGAGGGACTCCAGACGGACGAGTCCACCAACAAATGCTTTGTGAGTCTGTGGAAGCAAAGATCAGTTTGTTATCAACAATGGGTCTGGTGGTGGAGGTGAGACGCTCCCTCTCTTCATTCTGATCTGACGTTCCTTCACTGAAGAACTCAAACCGTAAACGACACATTTCGGACGTTTGAGTCGTTTCCTGTTTCTGAATCCTGAGGAATCCTGTCGTCGTCAAAAAACAAAACACAAACTGATCCTTCGTTTCCCGCCCATCCTGACTCCTGCCGGTGGTGTTCGGGTGGTGTTCGGGTGGTGGCGGTCACTCGGCCTGCGCCGTGTCCCCGCTCTCCTGGGACACCTCTGAGTCCAGGGAGTAGCAGGAGCTGCCGTTGTCCTGAGCGTCTCTGGGGGGGTCCTGGGCACCGGCCCCGCCCTCCACTCCCTCGCAGCAGCGACGGGAGGCGTGCAGCAGCTGGCTGCACAGCCGGTTGTAGCGCTGGAAGCGTGATGGCTTCCCGGTGTGCACGTGCGTGTACATGTGCTCCTGCAGCTGCGTCTTGTGGGAGAAGCGCAGGCTGCACACGGCGCACGCCATCTTGCGTTTTCGGGAATGCAAGATGGCGGGGGGCAGCTCGGGGGGGCTGGCCCCCCGGCTCCTCCGCAGCTCGGCCGCCAGCTGATTGGCCAGCGCCCGACTCTGCCTCAGAGCCTCCTCCAGGCAGCCGGCGTCCAGTGGCCCCTGGGGGCCGCCCTCCTCCCCCGCCCCGTCCGCTTCCCCCCCGCCCTGCGACAGCCCCTCCAGGCCGCAGGCCGAGTGGCTCAACAGGTGGTCCCGGAGCCCCTCGGGGGACGTGCAGCGCTCCCCGCAGCGGGGGCACAGCAGGGGGCTCTCCCTGAACAGGAAGCCCTGGCAGGGGCTGGCGCCCCCCCGGGCGGGGGAGGGCATTGAGCCTCCACCTTCCAGACCCCCCTCCTCCTCCACCCGTTCCTGCTTGATGCGGGCCGACGCGTCCGGGTCGTCGCCGGACGCCACAGACGACGTGGCGTGGAGCTCTGCCCCCTGTACCCCTCCTAGCCCCCCGGCCAGGGCCAGCTGGGCATGGGAGCGCCCCACCAGGCCGGACTTCCGCCCATCCTCCGC
>NC_137189.1:51793151-51800651 GCF_960531495.2 Zeus faber | reverse complement strand
TGTCTTAGTTTCTAAATGAATAAAGACACAATGGGATGATCCTATAAAAGGTATTTGTTGAACAGGATCCAGAAACGTCTCCCTTTGGTAATAACATTAAGAGCCGGGCGTGGTGCATGTGGCCCCTGTGGAGCCACAATTTAAATGGCGGAAATATGATCCAACAAATAACAAACAGAAATATTCCTTCATCACGCAGTGGAACGTCCCTCCAGCGTGCAGAGCATTATGGGTTACGTTGTTTAAAAAAACACATGCTTGGGGGTTTCTAGGCAACAAAGGAATGTTTGATTTCTATAACAACCTTTGTAATTATTTATATGTGTGTCCAATGTTGAACAATGATCACAAATATGATATAATCTATAACAGCTGCTTCCGGGTGGGGCAGTAGTGATCGGAAGTAGGTTAAACTTCTGTCATGTCATCATACAGTCATGTTATCATGTAATCATAGTCATGTCATCATATAGTCATGAAGAAGAAACAGTCTTTATTTGTCACACAACACACCACACTACAACACAGATAACTGTATGTTATCATACAGTCATGTGATCATATAGTCATGTCATCATATTATCATACAGTCATGTCATCATATAGTCATGTCATCATATAGTCATGTTATCATATAGTCATGCCATCATACAGTCATGTCATCATACAGTCATGTCATCATACAGTCATGTTTTCATATGGTCATGTTATCATACAGTCATGTCATCATATAGTCATGTCATCATATTATCATACAGTCATGTCATCATATAGTCATGTCATCATATAGTCATGTAATCATACAGTCATGTAATCATACAGTCATGTCATCATACAGTCATGTGCGTGCTGGGGCTCACAATCTGCTGCAAGCCAGCCCAGTGCGTGCTGGGGGTCACGCTCTGATGAAGCCAACAAAACCACATCATCTGCAAAAAGCAGAAATACAATTCTGAGGTTCCCAAACCGGACACTCTCCTCCCCTCGGCTGCGCCCTGAGATCCCGGCCATGAATATCACAACTGGATGGCCATGGTGGCACAGTGCATTACACCGCCTGGGGCGCTGTTGGCACTGTGCTCCGGGCAGGTTATCTCCCAAATGCATGCACATGCACACATCATGGTCTGACCAGCGATGGACACTCGTCACCAGGTCCCCGGGCGTCAATGAATGCTGCCCACTGCTCCTGGCTGCCCCCCCGGAGGAAGGACAAGCCAAGGATGGTTAAATGCAGAGGAACCATTTCACCAGAACCATCCAAAGCATGGTTCCACAATCGGCCACAGCCTCCTTTCCAGCCTCCTGGAGTAAACTTTCCCGGGGAGGCTGAGCAGTGTGAGACCCCTAGAAGTGGAGCACAGCCTCCGGTCCCTTTCAAAAATGGGAACCACCGCCCCGGTCTGCCACTCCACAGGTACTGTACAGTTGCAAACATTTAAAGCAGATTTCTGTCTTCCTGTAGTTTGCACCTTTGTTGACTCAGCTGTACTGAAACCTAGAACATCATATTACTAATACTACAATGCAGTAATATGTATGATGCGCTATTATGTAGTATTAGTGACAGTCATGTTATGTAGCCATGTTATCGTACAGTAATATTCTATAAAGTACGTTCATCCAGTCAACTTGAATTCAAATGTCATATATGTCTAAATGGAGAGAAACCTAGAACATCATATTACTAATACTACAATGCAGTAATATGTATGATGCGCTATTATGTAGTATTAGTGACAGTCATGTTATGTAGCCATGTTATCGTACAGTAATATTGTATAAAGTACGTTCATCCAGTCAACTTGAATTCAAATGTCATATATTTCTAAATGGAGAGAAACCTAGAACATCATATTACTAATACTACAATGCAGTAATATGTATGATGCGCTATTATGTAGTATTAGTGACAGTCATGTTATGTAGCCATGTTATCGTACAGTAATATTCTATAAAGCACGTTCATCCAGTCAACTTGAATTCAAATGTCATATATTTCTAAATGGAGAGAAACCTAGAACATCATATTACTAATACTACAATGCAGTAATATGTATGATGTGCTATTATGTAATATTAGTGACAGTCATGTTATGTAGCCATGTTATCGTACAGTAATATTGTATAAAGTACGTTCATCCAGTCAACTTGAATTCAAATGTCATATATTTCTAAATGGAGAGAAACCTAGAACATCATATTACTAATACTACAATGCAGTAATATGTATGATGCGCTATTATGTAGTATTAGTGACAGTCATGTTATGTAGCCATGTTATCGTACAGTAATATTCTATAAAGTACGTCCATCCAGTCAACTTGAATTCAAATGTCATATATTTCTAAATGGAGAGAAACCTAGAACATCATATTACTAATACTACAATGCAGTAATATGTATGATGCGCTATTATGTAGTATTAGTGACAGTCATGTTATGTAGCCATGTTATCGTACAGTAATATTCTATAAAGTACGTTCATCCAGTCAACTTGAATTCAAATGTCATATATGTCTAAATGGAGAGAAACCTAGAACATCATATTACTAATACTACAATGCAGTAATATGTATGATGCGCTATTATGTAGTATTAGTGACAGTCATGTTATGTAGCCATGTTATCGTACAGTAATATTGTATAAAGTACGTTCATCCAGTCAACTTGAATTCAAATGTCATATATTTCTAAATGGAGAGAAACCTAGAACATCATATTACTAATACTACAATGCAGTAATATGTATGATGCGCTATTATGTAGTATTAGTGACAGTCATGTTATGTAGCCATGTTATCGTACAGTAATATTCTATAAAGCACGTTCATCCAGTCAACTTGAATTCAAATGTCATATATTTCTAAATGGAGAGAAACCTAGAACATCATATTACTAATACTACAATGCAGTAATATGTATGATGTGCTATTATGTAATATTAGTGACAGTCATGTTATGTAGCCATGTTATCGTACAGTAATATTGTATAAAGTACGTTCATCCAGTCAACTTGAATTCAAATGTCATATATTTCTAAATGGAGAGAAACCTAGAACATCATATTACTAATACTACAATGCAGTAATATGTATGATGCGCTATTATGTAGTATTAGTGACAGTCATGTTATGTAGCCATGTTATCGTACAGTAATATTCTATAAAGTACGTCCATCCAGTCAACTTGAATTCAAATGTCATATATTTCTAAATGGAGAGAAACCTAGAACATCATATTACTAATACTACAATGCAGTAATATGTATGATGCGCTATTATGTAGTATTAGTGACAGTCATGTTATGTAGCCATGTTATCGTACAGTAATATTCTACAAAGTACGTCCATCCAGTCAACTTGAATTCAAATGTCATATATTTCTAAATGGAGAGAAACCTAGAACATCATATTACTAATACTACAATGCAGTAATATGTATGATGCGCTATTATGTAGTATTAGTGACAGTCATGTTATGTAGCCATGTTATCGTACAGTAATATTCTATAAAGTACGTTCATCCAGTCAACTTGAATTCAAATGTCATATATTTCTAAATGGAGAGAAACCTAGAACATCATATTACTAATACTACAATGCGGTAATATGTATGATGCGCTATTATGTAGTATTAGTGACAGTCATGTTATGTAGCCATGTTATCGTACAGTAATATTCTATAAAGTACGTTCATCCAGTCAACTTGAATTCGAATGTCATATATTTCTAAATGGAGAGAAACCTAGAACATCATATTACTAATACTACAATGCAGTAATATGTATGATGCGCTATTATGTAGTATTAGTGACAGTCATGTTATGTAGCCATGTTATCGTACAGTAATATTCTACAAAGTACGTCCATCCAGTCAACTTGAATTCAAATGTCATATATGTCTAAATGGAGAGAAACCATCTGTGCAGCTGTTTAGGAACAGATCTCCCATTCATGTGGAACTTAAAGGCGCAGTGCTTTTCTTCCGCCTCTGCGGGGCGCGGCGCGCAGCGCGCACGGCGCGCGGCGGAAGGGATGGACGTGCGGTGTCTCCGGGAGCTGCCCGCTGCGGGGACGCGCACAGAGCCTGGGTGTGCGTGATCGCGGTGCGGGGACGCGCACAGAGCGGCTGGATGTGCGTGACAGTGGATCCGCCTGGTGCGGGAACGCGCAGAGCGCTGTGCGGAAGTGCCTCGCGCTGCAGGAGGAGGAGTCTGAAGCTCCAGAACTTTGATCGAACCTTCGGTCCCAGAGCCGCCGGACCCCGGACACCCTCAAGCCCCCGGACTCCACAGGACTCAGCGGGGCCGCCGCCAGCTTCGGTGAGTGCGGATCGACGCCTTTTGGGGGGATCTCCGCGCGTGGGAGCCGCGGGGTGTGTTTTCTGCGTGCGGGAGCGGCGGGAGCGGCGGGGGCGGCGGGGGCGGCGGGGGCGGCGGGGCGGCCGTGCGTGACGCCCCCGCCGCCCCCGCCGCCCCGGGACCAGGATCCATCTTGGCCGCTGTTGGAGCCCGAAGCAGCCGCGGGACACGCGTGTCGTCCCGTACGTGTTTCTACCGCAGCGACCTGTTCCCGCAGCGCGGACCTGTGCGGGTGATTGACAGGAGCTGGACCCGCATGGCCGCGGAGCCAGGCGGCCAATGGGCGCGCGGGGGCGGGACGCGGTGGAGTATTTATAGTACACCGTAGTACTCCATAGTAGTACTAGCTAGTAGTGTTTACAGTACACTGTAATACTGTAGTACCACATAGTAAGACTAGCTACTAGTGTTTATAGTACACTGAAGTACTACATAGTAATACTGTAGTACTACATAGTAAGACTAGGTAGTACTGTTTATATTACACTGTAGAACTACATAGTAATACTAGGTAGCAGTATTTATAGTACACTGTAACACTGTAGTACTACGTTGTAAGACTAGCTAGTAGTGTTTATAGTACATTGAAGTACTACATTGTAGTACTACATCGTACGACTAGGTCGTAGTGTTTATATGACACTATAGTACTACATAGTAATACCATAGTACTACATAGTAATACTAGGTAGTAGTGTTTACAGTACACTGTAATACTGTAGTACTACATAGTAAGACTAGCTAGTAGTGTTTATAGTACACTGAAGTACTACATTGTAATACTGTAGTAATACAGTACACTGTTGTACTACTACTACATAGTGATACTAGGTAGTAGTAATACTAGGTAGGAGTGTTTATAGTACACTGAAGTACTACATATTAATACTGTAGTACTACATAGTAATACTGTAGTACTACATACTAAGACTGGGTTGTAGTGTTTATAGTTTACTGATGTACTACATAGTAATACTGTAGTGTAAATGTAAATGTAAATGTAAATGTAGTACTACATAGTAAGACTAGGTAGTAGTGTTTATTGTATACTGTAGTACTACCTAGTAAGACTAGGTAGTAGTGTTTATAGGTAGTCACGTTTACACTCAAGTACTACGTAGTAATTCTGTAGTACTACATAGTAATACTGCAGGTCTGTAGTACTGCATAGTAATACTAGGTAGTAGTGGTTATAGTACACTGTAGTACTACTATAGAACTACATAGTAATACTAGGTAGTAGTGTTTAGGTACACCCTATTACTACATATTAATGCTAGGTAGTAGTGTTGATAGGACACTGTAGTACCGAAGTACTATATAGTAATACTAGGTAGTAGTGTTTATAGTACACTGTAGTACTACATAGTAAGACTAGGTAGTAGTGTTTATATTACACTACTAGGTAGCAGTGTTTATAGTACACTAGTACACATCCAAATAATAGGAATAATAATAATAATAATAATAATAATAATAATAATAATAATAATAATAATATAATAATAATACTAATAATAATAATAATAATATAATAATAATAATATAATAATATAATAATATAATAATAATGATAATAATAATAATATAATAATAATAATATAATAATATAATAATAATAATAATAATAAAGAAATCCAAAACATTTCCAGTATCATTTAATTGGTTGCTGTTCTGCAGCCCCCCCTTATTGTTATTGTAAGAGAAAAAAAACTTTCTGGAACACATACTCCAGCAGAACCTACGAACACGGTTGAGGTGTCGTTCAAACCGCTATGTCACCAGGAACTCGTGGTTGAAATTTCATCTGAATCCATCCACATACGGAGCAGATATGAATGAAAAACAAAACAACTTGGACCCAAAATAGTCAGGTGGTCTCGGTTAACTGACACATCAGACGCCTGGTTCTAAAATGAAGGAAATATTATTTACGCTATGATGTCATCATATTATTTACTGTAAATGATATTTACAGTAAGACGCTTTATGATGTCATCATATAATTTACGATAAATGATATTTACAGTAAGACGCTCTGTGACATCATCATATTATTTACTATGTTACTATGTGTGTGATTGAGAATGTCCAGTATGATCGTGTTCGGTGTGCAGTGTGGACTCGGTCACTCTGAGGGTTTAGACGTTATCAAACTATGGATTTAGATGTATATTTATGGAACTTGTTACCTGGTAGATGTCAGTAGATCTGTTAGATTGATTTAAATCCCTGCTCCACATTACTTTGCCGGATTCATGAAAAAAAGAATAAAAACAAACCCTCAAAATTGCTCAGCCCGTTCCTCGAAAACACTGAAACGTGTGACTGAGTGATGCGTTCAAGATCCAGTGAGGCGTTGGAAAAATAGAAGCCGTGCAATGGTAATTACTCACAGAAATACCACAACGTTTTTGGTATTTCATGGAAATGTAACTTACTGAAAATGTATCCAAGTAAAAAAGTCAACAAATAAATGAGTCGCCGGACACGGAACAAACAGCCAAACGTCAGCTGAGCTCTAACCATGACAAGTTCTGCTTTACAGGCAAACATGGAGGGTTGTTTTACTATTTGGAGGGTTGTGCGGTGTAGACCGCGTCGTGGTTGCTCTGCGAGAGGAGCAACCAGGAGACCACAGGGGGGGGGTATGAAATATGAAATATGAAATATGTGCAAAATATGAAAACAAAACATGAACTAGAATATATGTACACGCCTTAAACCCATGTAGATGGGTTTAAGTGTCAGTGTCTCCAGTGAATCTAGTCCAGCGGCTCAGACCCCAACACACACACACACACACACACACACACACAGCATGGTGTTACCAGTTGAACTTCACTGCCGTCTCTCGCCACAAACAGTTTCCAAACGGTTTGGATGTTGTAACAGCAGTATCTCTGTGTAATTGTTCTATTCTCTGTCTCTGATTCTCCGTTAATGTCAATTTAAAAAGATCCTTTTCTCTGGCTCAGTGTCCTTCCACTGCCTCCGTCCAGCAGCGGAGCAGCTTTAAATTAAGGTTTTTTTATGACTCTAATCAACGTGAGTCATTCGGGCTCTAAATGCACCGACCAAATGTTATGAAATAAACAGCAGTGGCATCAGATTCAACCGCAGGGAAACCTCAACGT
>NC_137189.1:51598151-51788151 GCF_960531495.2 Zeus faber | reverse complement strand
GTCGCTGATGACGCTGCCACCCCAAAACTGTCTCACTCTCACGGGTCCAGGTTGGGTTTGCCGTGGATTTCTTTGTTTCTTTTCTTCCAGTTTGTGGTTTTAACGTGTTTCAGTACAAACTCAGTGAGAGTTCAAATGAACGCTTTTCTTTTTTCAGCTTTTGTAAACGATCCTGATGTTCTGTTGGAAACACACACAAGAAGCTTTTTACTTAAACTCTTAATAAACCAAGTAAACATGTTTGTGGAAAGTCTTTTCTTCAAAAAAAAGTCAAAAACTTGAAATACAACTTTGAAGAAAAAAGTTGGAATGCATTTCTGAGTACAAATGCTCATTATATTTAGTATTTCAGTATTTAAGTGTTTTGGTATTTTGGTATTATACTGTAGTATTTGAGTATTTGAGTATTTTACAATTTTAGAATTTCAGTTTTTTACTATTTGAGTATTTCCTTGTTGTAAATAAACATCTCCAGGAGTGCAGAGAAGCAGCTCAGCAAAACAAACCATTTCACGGTTCTTTCAAATCTATTTATCCATTTTACTTTCAAATGAAATAAAATATAATTATTACTCATACGCTTATATTTGTACACGCTTATATTTGTACACATATAGTAATTTTTCATTAATACATGTTAATTCATTTGTAATTAACATTTTGACTTTGTTTATAAAGTATGTTAGATATGCATTAAACATGTTATTATGATTAATTGAAGCATGTTGTTATGATGCATTAAACCATGTTATTATTATTAATTGAAGCATGTGATTATGATGCATTAAACCATGTTATTATGGTGCATTAAAGCATGTTATGATTAATTGAAGCATGTTATTATGGTGCATTAAAGCATGTTATGATGCATTAAACCATGTTATTATGATTAATTGGAGCATGTTATTCTGATGCATTAAACCATGTTATTATGGTGCATTAAAGCCTGTTATTATGATGCATTAAACCATGTTATTATGGTGCATTAAAGCATGTTATGATTAATTGAAGCATGTTATTATGATGCATTAAACCATATTATGGTGCATTAAAGCATGTTATTATGGTGCATTAAAGCATGTTATTATGGTGCATTAAAGCATGTCATTATGATTAATTAAAGCATGTTATTATGGTGCATTAAAGCATGTCATTATGATTAATTAAAGCATGTTATTATGGTGCATTAAAGCAGGTTATTATGGTGCATTAAAGCATGTTATTATGGTGCATTAACGCATGTCATTATGATTAATTAAAGCATGTTATTATGGTGCATTAAAGCATGTTATTATGGTGCATTAAAGCATGTCATTATGATTAATTAAAGCATGTTATTATGGTGCATTAAAGCATGTCATTATGATTAATTAAAGCATGTTATTATGGTGCATTAAAGCCTGTTATTATGATGCATTAAAGCACGTTATTATGATTAATTGAAGCATGTTATTATGATGTATTAAACCTTGTTATTATGGTGCATTAAAGCATGTTATTATGATTAATTAAAGCATGTTATTATGGTGCATTAAAGCATGTTATTTTGATGCATTAAAGTATGTTATTATGATGCATTAAAGTATGTTATTATGGTGCATTAAACCATGTTATTGTGATGCATTGTGATGGGTACCTTGTCGTTGGTGGAGAGGCTTGTGTGTCTCCATGACTCTTGAAAGCTACACCGGCGGGGGGGCACACCCCTTGGCAGGTTTTATCATGCCGGACAGGTTTCAGAGTAGAGGCCAGACGAAAGTCAGCACCCGGTCCTCCAGGTTGGGGGTTGGGCGTGGGGTTAACAACCTCACCCCGGAAAAAAAAACCATGTTTACAGAAACGAAGCCGTTCCGGTAAATCACGGCGAAGAAGAGACGGCACATCCTTGGATGTATCAATGACAGGGCCGGGTGAAATCCAGCAGGAAGCCCGACCTCTGATAACCCCGATCTTCAACACCAAGGCCAACACCAAAGTAGGCGCCTGGAACGTACGCACGCTGTTCCAGTGTGCCCACACGGACCAGGTGCTGAAGTCTATGAAAGACTATCGCCTGGACATCTTAGGCGTTAGTGAAATGAGGTGGACTGGGCAGGGGCGCCTCATGATTGATGGAGCAACCGTTCTTTACTCTGGGAAGCAAGATCACCATACCCAGAGTCGGCATCATCCTCTCCAGCTGCGCAGCAAAAGCATTCGTTGGATGGAAGCCGGTGAACAACCGCATCATCACAGCGAAGCTTTACACTAGACATGCCAAAGTAACCATCGTGCAAGTCTATGCCCCAACCGAAGTTGCCTCAGAGGAAGACAAGGACGCCTTTTACAGCCAGCTCAAAACCGTGCTTGAAGAGATCCCCAGCTATGACATCAAGATGCTGATTGGAGACTTCAATGCAAAACTGGATAGCGACAGAAGGGGCCTTAACACCACAGTGGGACCACATGGGTCTGCAAGCTCCACAAATGACAACGGGGAGAGACTGTTGATGTTAACTAGCAGCGATGGTCTCAGCATCGGCAACACCTTTTTCAAACACAAGCAGATCCACAAGATGACTTGGGGGTCGCCTGGCGGCGAAACCCGGAGCGTGCTGGATTATATCTGCATCAACGCAAGGTGGCGCTCGTCATTGCTAGACGTTCGCTCCCACAGAGGTGCAGATGTAGGATCACATCACTTCCTTGTGGTGGGTAAAATCAGGCTGAAGCTGAAGAAGGTGCAAAAGGTGCAGCCCAAGAGTCCTTACCCGGTGGACAAGCTGAAGAACACCAACATATCACAAAGCTACCATGAGGAGTTGAGAAAGAAGCTTGAGGTACCACAACATCCAACAACCATTGAGGAGCAGTGGAGCCTGTTCTCCCGTGCCATCTCTGAGACTGCAGAGGCAGTTTTAGGCAGAAGAAGAGGTTCCAACAAAGAAAGATTGATAACAGACAAGACATGGAAATTGATTGATGAAAGGAAGATGGCCAAGATAAAAAGGGAACAGAAGAGGAGGCTCCGGAGTTGGAGGATAGAAGATGAGGAGTACAGGTGCCTGGACAGGGAAATGAAGAAGAACTGCAGAAGCGACAAAAGAAGGTGGCTAGACGAGAAAGCAGGAGAGGCACAAGAGGCAGCGGAGAAGAAAAACACAAAAACACTGTACAGGATCGTGCGGGAGCTAACCAGCTCCAGGGGCAGCATTGGCGTGTGCCGATCAGGAGCAAGAATGGCACAGCACTTCTGAGCGACGGAGAACAGGAGGCTAGGTGGGTGGAACACTTCAGCGAGGTTCTTAACCAGCCAACGCCTTCTACACTCGTCAGACCGGGAACCATCAGCTGCAACCCTGAATGTTATTTCAGAGGAGATAACCGGGACAGAGGTTGCCAGAGCAATCAAGAGCCTCAAGAACAACAAGGCACCGGGACTAGATAAGGTAGCTGCTGAGTTGTTGAAACGCGGCCAGGAGGTCGTTGTGGAGATCCTCACCCGCTTGTTCAACATGATTTGGCATGCAAAAGAAGTTCCTGCTGATTGGAGACGTGGGGTCATTGTGAAGCTGCCTAAGAAAGTAAACCTCTTGGATTGCAACAACTGGCGGGGTATCACATTGCTGTCTATCCCTGGCAAGGTATTCTGCAGTGTACTGCTCCAACGCCTAAAAGAAGAGGTGGATCATTTCTTGAGGGAAGAACAAGCTGGCTTCCGGAAGGGAAGGTCCTGCTCCGAACAGATCTTCTCTCTTCGCAACATCATTGAACAGTGCCAAGAATTCCAGACACCCCTCATGATCAACTACATCGATTTTAAGAAAGCTTTCGACAGCATCCACCGAGAATCACTGTGGCAGATTGTGCTATCACCGGGTGCGTTGCATTACATTTCACTGCATATATGTATGGAAGTATGTATATGTATGTGACAAATAAAAATCTTGAATCTTGAATCTTGAATCTTGAGATTGTCCAGCTGTATGGTGTACCACCCAAATACATCAACATCTTCAGGGCCCTGTACCACAACTCCACTTGCAGAGTCAAAACCAACAACGGCTCAATCGAAGACTTTGACATCGTCATCGGAGTAAGACAAGGTTGTATCCTGTCACCCTTGCTTTTCATTATTGTCATCGACTTTGTGATGAGGAAGACCATCACTGGTGAAATCTTCGGCATCAAGTGGGGAGGGGACAGACTGGCCGACCTGGACTTTGCGGACGATTTGGCTCTGTTCAGTCGTACCCACCTTGCACGCCAAGAGATGACCAACAACCTCCATGAGCACGGGGAAAAGGACGGCCTACGGATAAGCCAAGAAAAGACCAAGGCCATGACCGTCGGACAGGACCAACACCCTCCACCTCTCACTGTAGGCGAACATGATGTAGAGTACGTTGAGAACTTCACATACCTTGGAAGTAACATCCCAAATACAGGAGACGTGGAGAAAGATGTACAAACTAGAATCGGCAAAGCTGTAGGAGTATTCCAATGGCTCCGCAACATCTGGTCGTCCAAAACCATCAATACGGACACCAAATTATGCCTCTACATGTCAGTGGTCATCCCAACAGCGACCTACGCCTGTGAGACATGGATGAAGACAGCCAGCATCACCAACAAGTTGGATGTCTTCCATCGACGATGCCTCAGATCCATCCTGAGGATCTCATGGAGAGATCACCTCACCAACGCGGAGGTGATGAAAAGGGCAGGGGTGGCAGCCCTGTCCGATATTGTCTCTGCCAGGAGAAAGAGAATGGCTGGGCACGTACTCCGACTGCCAAGAGAGAGACCGGCAAGTGTGGCAATGGACTGGATGCCAGAGGGTGGAAAGAGGAAGAGAGGGAGGCCGAAGAAGACATGGAGACCGACAGCCAAGGAAGACCTAAATGAAATGGGTGTCAGCTGGCATGGAGCAAGAAGGGTCGCCAGGGACCGGAGCAAATGGAGGGGACTCGTCACCCAATGTTCCAGAAGGAACGGGAGGAACTAAGTCTAAGTAAGTAATTGTGATGCATTAAAGCATGTTATGATGCATTAAAGCATGTTATTATGATTAATTGAAGCATATTATTATGATGCATTAAAACATGTTATTATGGTGCATTAAAGCATGTTATTATGATTAATTGAAGCATGTTATTATGATGCGTTAAGTATGTTATTATGATTAATTAGCGCATGTTATTATGGTGCATTAAAGCATGCTATTGTGATGCATTAAAGCATGTTATGATGCATTAAACCATGTTATGATTAATTGAAGCATGTTATTATGATGCATTAAAGCATGTTATTATGATGCATTAAGTATGTTATTATGATTAATTTAAGCATGTTATTTTAATGCGTTAAGTATGCTATTATGATTAATTGAAGCATGTTAATATGATGCATTAAACCATGTTATTAGGGTGTATTAAAGCATGTTATTATGATAAATTGAAGCATGTTATTATGATGCGTTAAGTATGTTATTATGATTAATTGAAGCATGTTATTATGATGCATTAAAGCCTGTCGTTGTGATGCATTAAAGCATGTTATTATGATTAATTGAAGCATGTTATTATGATGCATTAAAGCATGTTATTATGGTGCATTAAAGCATGTTATTATGATTAATTGAAGCATGTTATTATGATGCGTTAAGTATGTTATTATGATTAATTAGCGCATGTTATTGTGGTGCATTAAAGCATGCTATTGTGATGCATTAAAGCATGTTATGATGCATTAAACCATGTTATTATGATTAATTGAAGCATCTTATTATGATGCATTAAAGCATGTTATGATGCATTAAACCATGTTATTATGATTAATTGAAGCATCTTATTATGATGCATTAAGTATGTTTTTATGATTAATTGAAGCATGTTATTATGATGCGTTAAGTATGTTATGATTAATTGAAGAATGTTATTATGGTGCATTAAAGCATGTAATTGTGATGCATTAAACCATGTTATTGTGGTGCATTAAAACATGTTATTATGATTAATTGAAGCATGTTATTATGATGCGTTAAGTATGTTATTATGATTAATTGAAGAATGTTATTATGGTGCATTAAAGTATGCTATTATGATTAATTGACGCATGTTATTATGATGCATTAAACCATGTTATTAGGGTGCATTAAAGCATGCTATTATGATTGATTGAAGCGTGTTATTATGATGCGTTAAGTATGTTATTATGGTGCATTAAAGCATGTTTTTATGATGCATTAAAGCATGTTATTATGATTAATTGAAGCATGTTAATATGATGCATTAAACCATGTTATTAGGGTGTATTAAAGCATGTTATTATGATAAATTGAAGCATGTTATTATGATGCGTTAAGTATGTTATTATGATTAATTGAAGCATGTTATTATGATGCATTAAAGCCTGTTGTTGTGATGCATTAAATCATGTTATTATGATTAATTGAAGCATGTTATTATGGTGCATTAAACCATGTTATTATTGTGCATTAAAGCATGTTGTTATGGTGCATTAAAGCATGTTATGATGATGCATTAAAGCATGTTATCATGATGCATTAAAGCATGTTATGATGCATTAAAGCATGTTATGATGCATTAAAGCATGTTATGATGATGCATTAAAGCATGTTATCATGATGCATTAAAGCATGTTATGATGCATTAAAGCATGTTATGATGATGCATTAAAGCATGTTATGATGATGCATTAAAGCATGTTGTGATGCATTAAAGCATGTTATCATGATGCATTAAAGCATGTTATCATGATGCATTAAAGCATGTTATGATGCATTAAAGCATGCTATTATGATGCATTAAAGCATGTTATGATCCTGCATTAAAGCATGTTATTATGATGCATTAAAGTATGTTATTATGATGCATTAAAGTATGTCAGATATGATGTATTAAAGCATGTTATGATATATTAAAGCATGTTTTTGTGATACATTTAAGCATGTTATCAGCGCAGCCTGTCCTGATGGCATGCGTCTGGTGGTTTCTGGTGTGCTGCGACCTGGGGGGGCTGCGGAGAGTGCGGCCGGGGCGTCTGGGGGGGTGCTTGCTGTTGTGGGTGTGGGTGTGGGTTGGGGGATGAGTCTGCTGTGCAGCATCTCTGCGGCGGGTGTCCAGGGGGCCTGGGGTGGTGGAGGGCCCATATAGCTGGCGGTGGGATGGGCCTCACTCTTGCGCGGGGCAGGGGTGGGCATGGGGGTCCCGCCGGCTTGTCTGCAGGCTGAGTGGTTCTGGTGGGGTGTGGGTCTGGCGGCGTGGGACCTGGCTCTGGGCCTGTGGTCCCTGCCTGGCACCCGCGGTTCTACCCGCGGGGTGCAGGGCCTCATCCCGCTCTATGGGTCTGGTTTATTCTCCTCGGGACCAGGTGTGGGGGTTGCTCTGCAGGCTCCCGGCTTCTCTGGGGGCCCGGGGGTCTTCTGTGGCTGCAGGGCGGGGTGCTTAGGGTTTAAGACTCAGAGGTGGTTTCGGGGCCTTTTCTGCTGCTTGGAGGCTACGATGTAATACTGACCTAATACACCACAAGCAACTGGGACAAGTAACACACACACACACACACACACACACACACCCTCCTGGTTGCATCCCTCTCCTTTTCTCCCTCATTTACTGTCATAACTATGACAGGAAGAGGCCACGTGACCAGTTGTAGTTGCACTTTTCCTGGAGCTGATTCACTGTTTTTATAACATGTTGTCGTCCAGTGTTGATGTTTTTCCATCTACATGTTGTTGTTTGTTGTTTAGTCTCGAACCTCCGTCTCCACCTGGTGGAAAACGTGCGCTGGTCTAAAGCGTCAACACGATCCTGCACATGGCTTGAAGCTGACTGGATGGCTCCAACAATCTCCCCTCTGATTGGTGGACTGTGGTGAGTAGTGATGGAGCTTCTGATTGACTGAGTGTGACATCACTCACTGTGACATCAAAGCCACACGCTTTGACAAAAGCAAGATTTCACCACAACGTCAATAAGACAGAGAAGCGACGCAGGTCGGCTTTTAAAGACAGCTGCACCCGAGCTGCTTTGTGGAGGTCGACCGTTCAACAGGCAAAATAAAAAAACAATCCCTGATCCACGCAGTCACACAGGACTCGAACCTACGGGGAAATCCACCAGTAGAATAGAGCGTCCATGGACCTCCTGACCCCCAGCAATGGAACACCTCCAACAAGGTTTGGGTTGTGGAATCTGGATGATTTTCCAATAACATTCCGGATACATTCCAGGTGGATCCGATTCCCAATAAAAGTGACGGAGCTCCACCCTTTTAAAAAGCATTTGAAGGGTTTGGGTCTGAAGAAGGTCGACCGCGACTGAGCAGCGACGCCGGCGGCCATGTTGGATCCGAGCCGCAGAGAGGAGGAGGAAGAGTACGAATATGATGAAGACAACGACGCAGTGATGCAAGAGGTGGAAGAGGAGCCGGTAAGGAGGTTATATTCAGATTATATTCAGATTATATTCAGATTAAATTCAGGTTATATTCAGATTATATTCTATTATACTTGTTTATTGTCTCACTTGATGGTGAGAGATGTTTGAGCTGCTGCTTGGCTTTGGTTCCAGACACAAGCAGGTTCTCAGGGACCTGCAGGGAACCAGGACCAGGGCAAGAACCTTCTGCTGCACGACAAATCTGAGGTCAGCTGTTGGGCGGAGCTTCAGCAGGCGGAGCAGTATGAGCGTCGGGTAGAGCGGAGGGCTGCTACACTGCCTCCCTCCAGCAGCAGGTCGCCCCACACCTCAGGCTGGAGCAGGTGGAGCAGGTGGAGCAGGTGGAGCAGGTGGAGCAGGTTGAGCAGTGCACCCCAGCTTACAGTCACCATGTTGAAGCACAGAGCTCAGGTCAGTTCACACAGCAACTATCCCTCCATCCCTCCATCCATCCCTCCATCCCTCCATCCATCCCTCCATCCATCCATCCCTCCATCCATCCCTCCATCCCTCCATCCATCCCTCCATCCATCCCTCCATCCCTCCATCCATCCCTCCATCCATCCATCCCTCCATCCATCCCTCCATCCATCCATCCATCCATCCCTCCATCCATCCATCCCTCCATCCCTCCATCCATCCATCCCTCCATCCCACCATCCATCCATCCCACCATCCATCCATCCATCCCTCCATCCATCCATCCCTCCATCCCACCATCCATCCATCCCACCATCCACCCACCCATCCATCCATCCATCCATCCATCCCTCCATCCACCCATCCCTCCATCCATCCCTCCATCCATCCATCCATCCCTCCATCCATCCATCCCTCCACCCATCCATCCATCCATCTATCTAGTACATTAACACTACACACTAAAGTACACTAACACTACACACTTAAGTACCTTAACACTAAACACTAAAGTACACTAACACTACACACTAAAGTACATTAACACTACACACTAAAGTACACTAACACTACACACTAAAGTACATTAACACTACACACTAAAGTATACTAACACTACACACTAAAGTACATTTACACTACACACTAAAGTACACTAACACTACTCACTAAACACTAAAGTACACTAACACTACACACTAAAGTACATTAACACTACACACTAAAGTACATTAACACTACACAGTAAAGTACACTAACACTACACACTAAAGTACATTAACACTACACACTAAAGTACACTAACACTACACACTAAAGTACATTTACATTTACATTTACATTTAGTCATTGATCAGACGCTTTTATCCAAAGCGACTTACAATTATTCAAACAGCGACGGACGCAGCCATCAGGAGCAATGAGGGGTTAAGTGTCTTGCTCAAGGACACTACAGCATGCTAGCAGGAGGAGCCTGGGATCCAACCAGCAACCTTTAGATTACTAGACCACCAGCTCTACCTCCTGAGCTACCATCCCCTGATGGTACACTAACACTACACACTAAAGTACATTAACACTACACACTAAAGTACACTAACACTACACACTAAAGTACATTAACACTACACACTAAAGTACACTAACACTACACATTAAAGCACACCAACACTACACACTAAAGTACATTAACACTACACACTAAAGTACATTAACACTACACAGTAAAGTACACTAACACTACACACTAAAGTACATTAACACTACACACTAAAGTACACTAACACTACACACTAAAGTATACTAACACTACACACTAAAGTACATTAACACTACACACTAAAATACACTAACACTACACACTAAAGTACATTAACACTACACACTAAAGGACACTAACACTAGACACTAAAGTACATTAACACTACACACAAATACAGCTAACTAGTACCTGTAACTAGTTCATGAGCACGTAGTACACATGTAGTACATAGGAACATGCAGTACGCACTATGTAGTATGTAGGAACACGTAGTAGGCACTATGTAGTACATACTGTAGGAACATGCAGTACGCACTATGTAGTATGTAGGAACATGTAGTAGGCACTATGCAGTATGTTGTAACATGTAGTACGCACTATGTAGTACATAGGAACACGTACAGTAGTACTATTTGGAGTGTAGTACACCATTTTCAATGCTCACCCTGCTCCATTAGCTGGAGCTCCAGCAGGTGGAGCAGTATGAGTGTCGGGCGGAGCAGAGAGCTCCGGCGCCGCCTCCCTCCAGCAGCAGGTCGCCCCACACCTGGGGGTGGAGCAGGTGGAGCAGGTGGAGCAGGTGGAGCAGTGCTCCCCGGTGGAGCGACGGGGTCCTAACAGTCACCATGCGGCAGCACGGAGCTCAGGTGAGTTGCCGGAGCCGCCTGCAGAGGGCGGTGCAGGGCGAGCGCAGCGTGTCGCTGCCGTCAGGACGTAGCCTCCCTCCTCCCGAGCTGCTTCTCAGCTTCCTGCCGGAACGCTCCGGTTACTGTGGTGACGGTGACGGGCGCTGTCTCCAGGGGGGAGGCGCAGCCTCTGGGCGGAGCCGGTCCAGACGGAGGTGGAGGAGGTGAAGGTGGAGGACGCAAGTGGAGAGATCCCGTGTTTGTGCTTCAGTTTGAATCAATAAAATAATAAAAATAATATTTTGATAAAACTTGGTTTTGTTTTTACTTTGTGTGGAGATCAGTCTGAAAATACACATTATGAATATTATGATTATGAACAATAATAACACAACAGTCTGATCTGTCTGCCTGCCTGTCTGTCTATCTGTCTGTCTCTCTGGATGCCTGCCTACCTGCCTTCCTGCCTGTCTGTCTGTCTGCCTGCCTGCCTACCTGCCTGTCTGCCTGTCTGCCTGCCTGCCTGTCTGTCTGCCTGTCTGTCTGTCCGTCTGTCTGTCTGTCTTCCTGCCTGCCTGTCTGTCTGTCTGTCTGTCTGTCTGCCTGCCTGCCTGTCTGTCTGATTAGTTATGTAGATGAGCAGGATAAGAATGCTTCGTGCAGACACTGAATCATTAATAAAGATAAAAAACATCCTGGATCTGTCTGTCTGCGGGCGTTGGTGGGGGGGGGCTGACATCCACCCTTGTCTGTGTGTGTGTGGCTGCTCGGGCTTGTTGCCAGGTGGGGTAGGGCGGCCTCGCCTTAGCACAGGGTGTTGGGGGCCGTGGGGGCCAAGGGGTTCTGGTGGGGTGTGGGTCTGGCGGCGTGGGACCTGGCTCTGGGCCCGTGGTTCTACGCCTGCAGCTGCGTCTTGTGCCTGCAGGTGGGGGTGGGTTGTTTGGCTCCGTGTCAGGGGTGCAGGGCCTCCTCCCGCTCTCTGGAACTGGGTTATGCTCCGCGGGCTCCCAGCTTCTCTGGGGGCCCGGGGGGTCTGTACGGCTGAGGGACTCAGAGGTGGTTTCGGGGCCTTTTCTGCTTCTTGGAGGCTACGATGTAATACTGACCTAATACACCACAAGCAACAGGGACAAGTAACACACACACACACACACACACACACACACACACACACACACACACACACACACCCTCCTGGTTGCATCCCTCTCCTTTTCTCCCTCATTTACTGTTCAAACTATGACAGGAAGAGGCCACGTGACCAGTTGTAGTTGCACTTTTCCTGGAGCTGATTCACTGTTTTTAAAACATGTTGTCGTCCAGTGTTGATGTTTTAGTGTGAATGTTGTTTGCTTCTCTGTTTGTTTGTCTCACCCGTGGTGCTTCTCCCTCTTGGAGTAGTGATCAGTTGTTTCTAGAGCCAAACATGGTCAGATGCTCGTCCACAGAGGGGCTGCTGCTTGTGTGCTCTGCTCCTCACACGACACAGTTGTTGCAGCAGTTGTTGATGATTAAAGATGAATAAAGAGTTTCATTGTAGCTTGACAAGTTCAACTCACTCTGTTCTACATGCAACGCAGCAAGTTCTCTGTCCTACATGCAACACAGCAAGTACTCTGTCCTACATGCAACGCAGCAAGTACTCTGTCCTACATGCAACACAGCAAGTACTCTGTCCTACATGCAACACAGCAAGTACTCTGTCCTACATGCAACACAGCAAGTACTCTGTCCTACATGCAACACAGCAAGTACTCTGTCCTACATGCAACACAGCAAGTTCTCTGTCCTACATGCAACGCAGCAGGTACTCTGTCCTACATGCAACGCAACAAGTACTCTGTCCTACATGCAACGCAGCAAGTACTCTGTCCTACATGCAACGCAACAAGTACTCTGTCCTACATGCAACGCAACAAGTACTCTGTCCTACATGCAACGCAGCAAGTACTCTGTCCTACATGCAACGCAACAAGTACTCTGTCCTACATGCAACACAGCAAGTTCTCTGTCCTACATGCAACGCAGCAAGTACTCTGTCCTACATGCAACACAGCAAGTACTCTGTCTTACATGCAACGCAACAAGTACTCTGTCCTACATGCAACGCAGCAAGTACTCTGTCCTACATGCAACGCAGCAAGTACTCTGTCCTACATGGAACGCAGCAAGTACTCTGTCCTACATGCAACACAGCAAGTACTCTGTCCTACATGGAACGCAGCAAGTACTCTGTCCTACATGCAACACAGCAAGTACTCTGTCCTACATGCAACGCAGCAAGTACTCTGTCCTACATGCAACGCAGCAAGTTCTCTGTCCTACATGCAACGCAGCAAGTACTCTGTCCTACATGCAACGCAACAAGTACTCTGTCCTACATGCAACGCAGCAAGTACTCTGTCCTACATGCAACGCAGCAAGTACTCTGTCCTACATGCAACGCAGCAAGTTCTCTGTCCTACATGCAACGCAGCAAGTACTCTGTCCTACATGCAACGCAGCAAGTACTCTGTCCTACATGCAACGCAGCAAGTACTCTGTCCTACATGCAACTCAGCAAGTACTCTGTCCTACATGCAACGCAGCAAGTTCTCTGTCCTACATGCAACGCAGCAAGTACTCTGTCCTACATGCAACGCAGCAAGTACTCTGTCCTACATGCAACGCTGCAAGTACTCTGTCCTACATGCAACGCAGCAAGTACTCTGTCCTACATGCAACGCAACAAGTACTCTGTCCTACATGCAACACAGCAAGTACTCTGTCCTACATGCAACGCAGCAAGTACTCTGTCCTACATGCAACGCAACAAGTACTCTGTCCTACATGCAACACAGCAAGTACTCTGTCCTACATGCAACGCAGCAAGTACTCTGTCCTACATGCAACGCAGCAAGTACTCTGTCCTACATGCAACGCAGCAAGTACTCTGTCCTACATGCAACGCAGCAAGTACTCTGTAGTATGTGCAGCGAATGACAGCACAGGGTCAATAAATGAAAATGAAAAGCACTTCAGAGAATTAAAGTGGGACGTTAATCTGTTTAACGAGGGGGCGGAGTCTGTCTGATCACCACAAAGAAACTGTGATTTGAGGCTTTTTACACGTTTATTGAATCAGTTGAATAAATGTTCATTCACGACCGTCATCACGTGGAATCAAACCAGCTCATGTTTCATTCACCAGAAACTCATCACATTCCACCAAACTAACCCTTCCTCAAGGGTTAGGATTATCCAATCACTGAGCGCGTGTGTGTGTGTGTCTATCTGTCTGTCTGTCTGTCTGTCTGTCTCTGTCTTTTTGAACTGTCCTTGTTGTCCTGCAGAGATGATGTTCCTGTTCAGACGGTGCTGTGGGATATTTCCCAGCATCCTTTGCTCCGTGTGTTGTTTGGTTCCTTCAGCTCCACAACACAACCACAGAGGACACACCCACTCCTACATGTAGTATATTATATATTATAGTATATATATATATATATATATATATATATATATATATACTGTATAGAGTATTATACATATATATTATACATTTTTTATACTATATTCTATATTCTATATAGTATATTATATATATCTAGTATATTATAGGACCATACCATACCAGACCAGACCATACCATATTTTTATGGTATATATAGTATATTATATATAGTATACATTAAAGAATATTTGATGTACATTATATATGATATTATATATAACATTCTGTTCTGATCATCCTGAACGAACCATCTGTACTGATCCGTTAAACATTAAATCAGTTTGGATGAACAGCTTCATCTCCATCTTTCCAAAGAATAAACTGAAAGATAATTGTTTTTTTACAATGATTTTATTACTTCATTTTCCTTTCAATCTTTAATAATAATTGCTATTGCACAGTGTGGAGACAATTAAAAGAGGTGATCCTCCAACCCCGACCCCCCGACCCCCCGACCCCCTGATCCCGTGACCCTGTGACCCCCTGACCTGAGGAATTGAATTGAGAGTCCTGCTCTACACACACACACATAGATCCTTAACAATACATAACAACAACAATAATGACAACAGTAATAATAGTAATAATAATAATCGTCATCATCATCATCATCATCATCATCATCATCATCATCATCATCATCATCATAATAACAATAACAATAATAATAATAACAATAATAACAACAATAATAATAAGAAGAAGAAGAAGAATAATACTAATATTAATATAAATAATAATAATAATAATAATAATTACAATAATAACAACAACAATAATAACAATAATAATAATAATATTAATAATAATAATTATAACAATAATAACAACAACAATAATAACAATAATAATAATAATAATAATAATAATAATAATAATAATAATAACAATAATAATAATAATAATAATAATAATAATAATAATAATAATAATAATAATAATAATAACAATAATAATAATAATAATAATAATAATAATAATAATAATAATAACAACCGGTCTCGTCTCAGAGCAGATCGTCGGTCTCATACACCGTCTGTCTGCCGGTCTCACACACTACCGGCGGGCTGCGCTGGGACACCGGGTCCCAGGTACACAGTCCGTCGGTTCGCACCCTCCCGCGGCTCCCGGTCAGCGTGGGTGATTGTTTCGAGTCCCGACCCTTCGTCCGGTGCTGGTTCAGACCGAGAGTCAAAGTCCCACCACCCGTCCTCCGGCTCCCGCTGCCCCCCGCGGGTCGGCAGGTTGGCTGGGTCCTCGTCGGTGACACCGGGAGACCTGGCCCCGGAGAGTCCAGGCTCCGTGATACCCGGTTGTGTCGGTCCGGTGCCCGGTGCGCCGGGTCGATCCGGGACCCGCACCAGGATGCTCTGACCCGCAGCTGGACTCCGTCGGTCAGCCGTCGGTCTCGCCGGGTACGTGATGTTACCGGGGCCGGTCCTGGGGGCGGCGTGCAGGGCCCTGGTGTGCGCGGCCCCGGGTCCCGGTGTGGGGGTCCACACCACACCGTAGTACACGGCCAGCAGCCCCGCCGCCAGGGACACGGACAGCACGTAGGCCGCCACCGTGGCCAGTCTCACCCACTTCTGGTCGGTCTTTGCGGCCATTCGGGCCTTCTTGTCCCCGGTGTAGGTGGCGGGTCTCCCCGCGGGGTCCCGGTCCTTCATGATCCGGATCCTGGTGCTGTGGTCCTGGTCGGGAGAGATCCACGGTGCTCGGTGGGTCCGGTGCCTGCGGGTCTGTGCGGACTAACGGAGCATCCAGGGATCCTCAGCCCCGGTGCATTCTGATCCCCTTACCGGACTGGGCGTGTGCGGTGTGTGTGTGTGTGTGTGTGTGTGTGTGTGTGTGTGTGTGTGTGTGTGTGTGTGTGTGTGTGTGTGTGTGTGCGTACGGTGTGTGTGTGTGTGTGTGTGTGTGTGAGTGTGTGTGTGTGTGTGTGAGTGTGTGTGTGTGTGTGTGTGTGTGTGTGTGTGTGTGTGTGTGTATGTGTGTGTGTGTGTGTGTGTGTGTGTGTGTGTGTGTGTGACGAATGAAATGTCCTCATACGCCTCCAGGATGTAAAACGACTCCGCGCCGTTTATTAATATTTTCTGTTGTTATTTCTTTATTATTATTATTATTATTATTATTATTATTATTATTATTATTATTATTATTATTATTGTTATTATTATTATTATTATTATTGTTGTTGTTATTGTTGTTATTATTATTATTATTATTGTTATTATTATTATTATTATTATTATTATTATTATTATTGTTATTGTTATTATTATTATTATTATTGTTGTTATTGTTATTATTATTATTATTGTTGTTATTATTATTGTTATTGTTATTATTATTGTTGTTATTATTGTTATTGTTATTATTATTATTATTATTATTGTTATTATTATTGTTTTGTGTGAGCTGCTGTAACACCACGATTTATAGTAACCAAACAATACAAACAATAAAAACAATAAACAATTAAACAACTCGAGTTGTTTAATTGTTGATGACTTATGACTATTTACTAAAGCAAGGTCTGGTTTAGGTTCATATCTACTCTGTCCTCTGGGCCTTCTTCTTTTTGTAATTATTATGATTTGATTATGATTTGATTATGATTTGATTATGATTTGATTATGATTTGATTATGATTTGATTATGATTTGATTATGATTTGATTATGATGATTCTTCCTCCGTGTTGCTGGCCCCTGTTGTTTCCTCACATCGACGCCAGGTGACGCTGTGGCGTCATGAAGTCATGTACTGTCGTGCCTTGAGGTTTCAATGATATTTAATGCTATGTTTAAAAATAAATCTTCTTAATCGCCGTGGATGAGTAAAAACATTAAAATCATCTTCACTGATCAGACGGTTTCATTTTATTTATTGATTTAATGATGAACTCGTTTGGTTTGCGATAATCATTTGTTTCGAGACATTTGATTGGTCGCTGTGGGATCGCTAAGACTACCGGAAGTTGTCGATTGTTTTACATGTTATTTTAAATTATGCAAAGATTGACACGTTTGTTTGATATATTTAATGTTTTCCGTGGGAGAATTAACTTTACATAAATATTACCAATAAATTGTTGAATTTATAAAGACAAAGGGGCGACTAAAAAACAAACAGACCAGGAGTGTATGACAGGCGCAGTGGACCAATCAAAGACCATACCGGAAGTTGACGACAGGCAGAGTTGACCAATCAGCGCAGGGTTCCACAAGCGGTTGGTTTGAATCTTGTACGTCGCGTCAATAGGTTTCCTAAACTTCTAGGGTAAGATGACATCATATCATATCAATAATATAGTTCATAAGAATTAATGACGTTCATAATACTCTGCTTATAAAAATGTACGTGTGTGTCTTTTGGAAGTGAAATGTTTCAGCGTGCTCGTGCTAACCATGCTAACCACCTCGCTAGCTGTGCTGCCTCACGCACTGTTTACAGCGCGTTTCCATCCCTATGTGTTTGTTTGTTTGTTTGTTTGGTTTTATGGCGTCACATTTTATACTTTGTTTATGTGTTAAACAACAAAAACTGTGATAAGCTGTAGAGCCTTTATGGAACTTTTTTCCTGAAACCTCTGACTGAATATATTTGTGTGTGTTGCCCTTTTTTTCGCTTTATGTTCGTCACATGTATTAGTGTCATTTGATGTGATCTGTATGTGCTGCTATTGTTTTACCTGGATGTTTGTGTGCTATCCTTCTTTTTGATTAAAAAAAAACAACAACAACTTTGTTTATGTTTTGATTTGACGTTGTTCCATGTATTTCTGTTGTGTCCAGAGGGATGATGGCTGCAGTGGGGGTTGTCCAGGACCAGGAGCAGAGACGGTAAGATGCTGCACCGCTCTCACCACTGCTTCCACAGACAGTCATGTTAAAAAGGACAATAACCACATTACAGCTGATCATCACATTTGTGAAACTCAAACTATTTCTGTGCTTCAGTGTGATGGGTACATTTATAGTTCCTTTCAAATGAACAAAGTCAAATATAAGTAAGAAGTAGTTCTCTAAAGAACTTGGGGGAACGTGTCAGGGTCAAACTAGTTCCTTCGGTGCATTTCCCTTTGTTTTTCACATGTTTCTAAATTTGTTACTGTGATCAAGTGAAGGGTTCATCTGTGTTTTCTCTTTGATCTTATTTTACTGACTTCAGAAATCAAACCAGACACATTTATCTGTGTGTTTTCTGGACAACAGTGAGGATAGAGGATTGGAGTGTTTTTAGGAAGGAAGACGTTTTCTCAAAAATGTTTTTATTTTTCTTATTATTATTATTATAATATATATATATATATATATATATATATATATATATATATATATATATATATATATATATATGTGTGTGTGTGTGTGTACGTGTGTGTGTGTGTGTGTTTTTTTTTTTTTTTTTTTTTACAAATTTTGCTTAGAAACTGCAGAATATTTGACCGTGGTAACTGACAAAAAAAATAAAAAACAGTTAGTGAAGACAGTTTGGCCGAGCAAAAGGGCCGCCACCATCAGACCTGGCAACCGAGAGAGGCCGGACTGTGCTCCCGCTACAGCCCCCCACCGTCAGACCTGGCAACCCAGACAAGCCGGACTGTGCTCCATCTGCAGCCGAGGAGACGTGGAGACAGACCTGCACTTCCTCACAAGCTGCCACAAATACCAGGACATCAGAGTAGACTACAACACAACATTAAATACAACTCTAAAAAATACAATCAATTCAAAAAGGAGCCGAGCAAGGTCCTGCATTTTAGGAGAACAAGCAGAAAGCTAAATACATGGAGCTTGTCAGAAAAGGAGCGAACTCTCCTCCACACCTTTATGGAAGCTGTTCTTCACCTTTATTTTCTTTTTTCTTTTGTGGTGTCCATTTTTGTTGCATAGCAAACGTTTAAATTTTTGTCTTATTAGACCAGGCCAGGCCACACCTCTAACTGCCGCAAGCCACGCCCCCTACGAGCACCTGCCTGGGTGAGACCACTGTGACGCCTCCTTCTGAGTTTGAATGACGGTGCATTCTAGGTAATCATTTCCAAGTAACGTTTGGAACTCTGTGTAGCTCGGAGTGTTCGAGAGAAGCGGTGGGCGTGGCTACGTCGGCTTGGCAGCCCGCTGCCGGGGAGGCGGGGCTGGAGCGTCAGAAGCAGGAAGAGGGCGGAGCCAAGGAAGTCAGCGCATACTGCAAGGCTCAGCTGAGCAATGGTATCATGGAGTTCAGCTTCGAGGAAGTCCGCGCCCAGCGCTACTTCCAGCTCAAACACACAGAGAACCAGGGTAATGCAATACTTCTTCATAGTACCAACTAGTACATAGTACATCTTCACAGTACTGGTAATCTATCATGACTCAGCATGACAATTCAGTTTATTAGAATAGTTCTAGTTTCAATACAGAATACAGTATTACTGTATTACTTTAACTCAGTGAACTAGACCATGCACTTCCTGTCTCCTCCTCCAGGTAAGATCCGAGCCGTGAGGGAAGAGAAGGAGAAGCTCCAGCATCAGGTGGAGGAGCAACGGCACCTCCTGCTGCAGAGGAGGTCGCAAGACATGCCCTCAGCGCCCGTGCGTAGCTAATCCGAACCCTGTGGAACAGTCTAAACTCCTGGTCCTGGTCCTGGTCCTGGATCTGGATCTGGATCTGGACCAGTCTAACCTCCTGGTCCTGTATGTGGATCTGGACCAGTCTAACCTCCTGGTCTTGTGTCTGGATCTGGACTAGTCTAACCTCTTGGTCCTGGATCTGGACCAGTCTAACCTCCTGGTCTTGTGTCTGGATCTGGACCAGTCTAGCCTCCTGGTCTTGTGTCTGGATCTGGACCAATCTAACCTCTTGGTCCTGGATCTGGACCAGTCTAACCTTCTGGTCCTGGATCTGGATCTGGATCTGGATCTGGATCAGTCTAACCTCCTGGTCTTGTGTCTGGATCTGGACCAGTCTAACCTCCTGGTCCCGTCTCTGGAGCTGGACCAGTCTAACCTCCTGGTCTTGTGTCTGGATCTGGACCAGTCTAGCCTCCTGGTCCTGTCTCTGGATATGGACCAGTCTACCCTCCTGGTCCTGTCTCTGGATCTGGACCAGTCTAGCCTCCTGGTCTTGTGTCTGGATCTTGACCAGTCTAACCTCCTGGTCTTGTGTCTGGATCTGGACCAGTCTAACCTCCTGGTCTTGTGTCTGGATCTTGACCAGTCTAACCTCCTGGTCTTGTGTCTGGATCTTGACCAGTCTAACCTCCTGGTCTTGTGTCTGGATCTGGACCAGTCTAACCTCTTGGTCCTGGATCTGGACCAGTCTAAACTTCTGGTCCTGTATCTGGATCTGGACCAGTCTAACCTCCTGGTCCCGTCTCTGGATCTGGACCAGTCTAACCTCCTGGTCTTGTGTCTGGATCTGGACCAGTCTAGCCTCCTGGTCCTGTCTCTGGATATGGACCAGTCTAGCCTCCTGGTCCTGTCTCTGGATCTGGACCAGTCTAGCCTCCTGGTCCTGTCTCTGGATCTGGACCAGTCTAACCTCCTGGTCTTGTGTCTGGATCTGGACCAGTCTAACCTCTTGGTCCTGGATCTGGATCTGGACCAGTCTAACCTTCTGGTCCTGGATCTGGATCTGGACCAGTCTAACCTCCTGGTCTTGTGTCTGGATCTGGACCAGTCTAGCCTCATGGTCCTGTCTCTGGATATGGACCAGTCTAGCCTCCTGGTCCTGTCTCTGGATCTGGACCAGTCTAACCTCCTGGTCTTGTCTGGATCTGGACCAGTCTAACCTCCTGGTCTTGTGTCTGGATCTGGACCAGTCTCACCTCCTGGTCTTGTCTGGATCTGGACCAGTCTAACCTTCTGGTCCTGGATCTGGATCTGGACCAGTCTAGCCTCATGGTCCTGTCTCTGGATATGGACCAGTCTAACCTCCTGGTCCTCTCCCCTCAGCTGGACCAGAACAAGCCTCCTGCTCCACGGTTCCACATCTTCACCGACTCCCAGAAGGACTCCCCTGCTGCAAAACCTCATGGGTAATAAACCCACTGTACAGCCTCCTTTCTCAAGTGGATTCAAGATCCATTAAACCTTTGAATGAGAACAAAGTAAAAACTGATATAAGGGTCCCACCAACGCTGGTTAAGGATTATTAATTTATCTTGACATTCACCGATCAGACTTCTGATCAGGCAGCGACTGGGACATAATTTACGTTTTTTTTTCTTCTTTTTTTTCTTTTTTTTTTTTTCGCACGCACACACACACACACAGAGTACACACACACACACACACAGTACACACCGTTCAGCCACAACATTAAATTATCACTAATAACACTAATACTGTGTAGCTCCCCCTTGTGTCCCCAAAACAGCTGTGAGGTGGAGGCATGGACTCCACCAGACTCTGAAGGTGTTCTGTGGTATCTGGCACCAAGACATTAGCACCAGATCCTTTAAGTCCTGGAAGTTGGAGGTGGGGCCCCCATGGATCAGGCTTGTTGTTCCAGCACATCCCACAGATGCTCCATGGGATCTGACCCTAACCCCACCCATCCACATGATGTAGAAGAAAAGGTGATTCATCAGACCTCCACCTTCTTCATTACATTACATTACATTACATTGATCAGACGCTTTTATCCAAAGCGACTTACAATTATTCAAACAGTGACGGACGCAGCCATCAGGAGCAATGAGGGGTTAAGTGTCTTGCTCAAGGACACTACAGCATGCTAGCAGGAGGAGCCTGGGATCCAACCAGCAACCTTTAGATCACTAGAAGACCAGCTCTACCTCCTGAGCTACCATCCCCCATTCTTCCATTGCTCCATGGTCCAGTTGAGACGCTCACGTGTCCATTGTAGGTGCTTTCAGGGGTGGACAGGAGTCAGCAAGTCGCCCTGCACTGTGTGTTCTACACCTTTCTATCACAGCAACATTCACTGTTTCAACACTTTGTGCTGCAGTAGTTCTACTGTGGCATCGAACCAGACGGACTAGACCTGGCTCCCCACGTGCGTCAATGAGCCTTGGGCCCCATGACCCTGTGGCCGGTTGAGCGGTCGTCCTTCCTTGGACACATTTGGTCGGTAGTAACCACTGCACAGCGGGAACAGCCACAAGACCTGTGCTTGTGGAGATGCTCTGACCCAGTCATCCAGCATCACAATGTGCTCCTTGTCAAAGTGGCTCAGAGCCTTACACTGCTTCAACACATCAACTTCAACAACTCACTCTTCACCTGCTGCCTCATATATAAATATAATATATAAAATAATATATTACAGTATATATATTATAATAATATATAACACTATATATAATAATGATGATAATAATAATAATAATAATACATAACAGTATATATATATAATATATTACAGTATATATATAATATATTACAGTATATATATAATATATTACAGTATATATAATAATATATTACAGTGTGTATATCTATAATATATAACGCTGTATATATTATAATAATATATAACTATATATTTTTATATATATATAACACTGTAATGTATAATTATAATTATCGCACCCTGTATCAAATGTAATTGTGTCCTGGTACTGCAGCATGTTATCAAAGCCCGGTATCACATGTTATCACAGCCTGGTGCCACATGTTGTTACACCCTGGTATCGCATGTTATCACAACATGTCATCGCATTCTGGTATCGCAACATTTTATTGCATCCCATTATCACAACATCTTATTACATTGTGGTATCACATCCTGGTATTTCAACATGTTATCGCATCATGTTATAAAATCCTGGTATCAAAACATGTTATCGTATACATGTTATCACAGCATTCTATAACGTCCTGGGATCACAGCGTGTTATCACAGCATGTTATGACATCCTGGTATCCAAACATGGTATCACATCTTGGTATCACAACATGTTATATATATATATATATATATATAATTGTCTATAACAGTGCATATATCTGTGTGTGTGTGTGTGTGTGTGTGTGTGTGTGTGTGTGTGTGTGTGGGTGTGTGTGGTCTCCAGCTGTGATGGATCAGCTGTTCACACATGCATACATACACTTACTACTCTGTGCAATGACAATTAGTTGAATCTATTGATAAATGTTATTCACGTCACCGGTCACTGGTTTTAATGTGGCTGATTGGTGTGTGTGTGTGTGTGTGTGTGTGTGTGTGTGTGTGTATAATATGTATATCTACACACACACACACACTAACTGTGTGTGTGTGTGTGTGTGTGTGTGTGTGTGTGTGTGTGTGTGTGTGTGTGTGTGTGTGTGTGTGTGTGTGTGTACACAGTATATATAAGCTTTATTACATGTCCTGATCGATGAATCTGCAGAATCTGCATCAACACTGATGATGTCTTCCTGCATCCTGGAGAGCGAGAATTAAGCCTGAAGATCCACTTCCCGGGTCAGTCTGCAGCATGGCTCATGTAATCACATCCCATCATTGCAACATGTTATCACATGCTATTACCACATGCTATTATCACGTTATTACGTCCTTGTATCACAACATGTTATTGCATCCTATTATCAAATGTTATTACGTCCTGGTATCACAACATGTTATCACATCCTGTTACCGCAACATGTTATCAAACAGGTTATCACATCCTGTTACCGCAACATGTTATCGCACCCTGTATCAAATGTAATTGTGTCCTGGTACTGCAGCATGTTATCAAAGCCCGGTATCACATGTTATCACAGCCTGGTGCCACATGTTGTTACACCCTGGTATCGCATGTTATCACAACATGTCATCACAACATGTCATTGCATTCTGGTATCGCAACATTTTATTGCATCCCATTATCACAACATCTTAATACATTGTGGTATCACATCCTGGTATTTCAACATGTTATTGCATCATGTTATAAAATCCTGGTATCAAAACATGTTATCGTATACATGTTATCACAGCATTCTATAACATCCTGGGATCACAGCGTATTATCACAGCATGTTATGACATCCTGGTATCCAAACATGTTATCACATCTTGGTATCACAACATGTTATCGTACCCTGGTATCACAACATTTTGTCACATCTGGTATCACGTGTTATCACATCCCGGCGTCGCATGGTATCGCCTATTTCAGCAACATGTTATTACATCCTGGTATCATTGCATGTAATCATAACATGTTACACCCTGGTACCGCAACATGTTATCACAGCATGTTATTGAATCCTGGTATCAGAATGTTATTGCATACTGGTATCGCATCATGTTGTCGCAACATTTTATCACAGCAACCAACCAGCAACCTTTAGATTACTAGACCACCAGCTCTACCTCCTGAGCTACCAACCCCACGGTATCACAACATGTTATTACGTCCCGGTATGATATAATGTTATCACATCCCATTCACACAACATCTTATCACATCATGGTATCACAACATGTTATCGTGTCCTGGTATCACATGTTGGCACATCCTGGTATCACATCCTGGTACCACTACAGGTTATCACATCCTGGTATCACTACAGGCTATCACATCCTGGTATCACAACAGGTTATCATATCCTGGTATCACATGTTATCACACCCTGGTATCACATGTTATCACAACATTTATCACAACATGTTATCACGTCCTGGTATCACAACATGTTATCACGCCCTGGTATTACAACATGTTATCACGTCGTGGTATCAAAACATGTTATCACATCCTGGTATCGCATGTTAATACGACATGTTAAATTGTGTGATTAATGTAGAGCAGTGCTTCTCAGCTGGTCTCAGAATCCAGGTTTTCATTCCTCCTCCTCTCTGACAGGTGGTGCTGTTCCTCCTGCTGAAAACTCTCACACTGGACAGGTTTGTTGCTTTTATTCTACAAATGTTGTGATTCATAAACCGATTTATGAAAATTTAAAAGCTGTGATATTGGTGGGACGGAACATACAGTACCTTGGCAAAAAATGTGCACATGCATAATTTGTACACACAATATCATTATTTGTGATAATTTGTACTTCTCTTAAACGAGAACGGAAGTTTGAAATTGCAAGTTGGTGTTGACTTTGTTCGATACATTAATATTTTTGAACAAAGTGTTTTAAGTGAACACAATTTAGTATATAGTATATTTAGTATCACCCTGTTGGCCCACTACCTGCAGGGATAGGCGTTGGGGTCGGGTGCAATGCCAGCCCGAAGGCGGGCAAAGGCAGGGGCCTGGGCCTGCTGATCCTCGGCATTGCAGACTAGTTCTAGGGACGTGGAATGTCACCTCTCTGGTGGGGAAGGAGCCGGAGGTGGTGCGGGAGGTGGAGGGGTACTGACTAGATATAGTTGGGCTCACCTCTGCGCACAGTACTGGCTCTGGAACCAAACTCCTGGAAAGGGGCTGGACTCTCTCCTTTTCGGGAGTTGCCCAGGATGAGAGGTGCCAGGCGGGTGTGGGGATACTCGCTGAGTGCCACTGTGTTGGAGTTCTCCCCAGTGAACGAGAGGGTCGCCTTTATGCGACTACAAGTTGCTAAGGGGAAAGCTCTGACTGTTGTGTGTGCTTATGCACCGAACACCAGTTCAGAGTATTCGGCCTTGGAGTCTCTGGGTGGCGTCCTGGAAGGGGCTCCGCCTAGGGCCTCTATAGTTCAAATGGGAGACTTCAACACTCACGTTGCAACGATGGAGAAACCTGGAAGGGGGTGATTGGGAGGATTGGCCTGCCTGATCTGAATCTGAGTGATGCTTTGTTATTGGACTTCTGTGCTAGTAATGGATTGGCCATAACGAACACCATGTTGGAGCATAGGGTGGCTCATAAGTGTGCGTGGTACCAGACCACCTTAGGTCAAAGATCGATGATCGACTTTGTAGTCGTGTCATCAGATCTGCGGCCATATGTCTTGGACACTCGGGTGAAGAGAGGAGCAGAGCTGTCAACTGATCACCAGCTGGCGGTGTGTTGGATCAGATGGCGGGGGAGGCTGCCAGACAGACCTGGTAAACCCTGGGAACGCCTGCTGGATGCCCCCGTCCACGAGGACTTCAACTCCCACCTCCGGAAGAATTTTTCGCGCATCCCGGGGGAGGTTGGGGACATGGAATCCGAGTGGGTCATGTTCAAAACCTCCATTGCAGAGGCGGCTGCTAGGAGCTGTGGTCAGAAGGCAGTGGGTGCTTGTCGTGGCGGTAACCCAAGAACCCATTGGTGGACACCAGCGGTGAAGGAAGCCGTCAAGCTGAAGAAGGAGTCCTTTCGGGCTTAGCTGGCCCAGGGATCTCCCGAGGCAGCAGACAGGTACCGGCAGGCTAGAAGGGCTGCGGCTTCGCCGATCACTGAAAACCCTGTTGTGGTAGGGGTTCAGGGAGACTATGGAGAAGGACTTTTGGTTGGCCTCAGAAGTTCGGGCAAACTGTTCAGCGACTCAGAAAGGGAAAGCAGGGCTTGGCTCAGACTGTGTTAAGCCTGGCAGAGGTCTCTGAGACAGTTAAAAAGCTCCTCGTGGCGGATGAGATTTGCCCTGAGATGCTGAAGGCTCTGGACCTTGTTGGGAAGAAGAAGAAGAATCTTTAATTATCACACAACACTACACATGCACGCACACACACACACGCTTTGGATGGTGCCGGTGAAATGAGGCCTCTGCATTTAACCATCCTGGCTTGTCCTTCCTCCGGGGTGGCAGCCAGGAGCAGTGGGCAGCATTCCTGGACGCGAATCAACCTGGTGACGCTTGTCCATCGCTGGTCAGACCATGATGTGTGCATGTTTTTGGTGGGGGTCCTTACTGACGTTAGGTGGAGGAAACCCCATGTGAGCACGGGGAGAACATGCAAACTCCACACAGAAAGGCGCCTATTTGGGAGATGCACTGTGCCACCAGTGTCACGTGGATGTACGGGTACAGGGTGGGGAAAAAAAGGGGGACCGGAGGGTGTGCTCCAATTATGGTGCTATCACACTGCTCAGCCTCCCCGGGAAAGTTTACTCCAGGAGGCTGGAAAGGAGGCTCCGGCCAGTTGTGGAACCTCAGATTCAGTGGATCAATGTGGATTCCGTCCTGGAGGTGGAACAGTGGAGCAGCTCTTTTCCCTGGCAGGGTTGCTGGGGGGGGGGGTGGGAGTTTGCCCATCAAGTCTACATGTGTTTTGTGGACCTGGAGAAGGCTTTCCACCGTGTTCCTTGGGGGGATCCTGTGGGGGGTACTGAGGGAGTATGGGGTACCGGGGCCGTTGGTACGAGCCATCCGGGCCTCGTACAACCAAAGTGAGAGCCGTGTTCGTATTCTCAGCACAAAGTCAAACACGTTCTCAGTGGATGTGACCCAGCCAAGGTTGCCCCATGTCCCCGATTCTGTTTGTGATACTTATGGCCGGGATCTCAGGGCGCAGCCGAGGTGAGGAGAGTTTCCGGTTTGGGAACCTCAGAATTGCATCTCTGCTTTTTGCAGATGATGTGGTTTTGTTGGCTTCATCAGAGCCTGACCTCCAGCACGCACTGAGGGGGCTTGCAGCAGAGCGTGAAGCGGTCTGAGGCCATGGTTCTCTGCCGGAAAACGGTGGATTGCTCCTCCGGGTTGGGAGCGAGTTTCTGCCCCAAGTAAAAGGGGTTCAAGTATCTCGGGATCTTGTCCACAACTGAGGGGAAAATGGAATGTGCAGATCGGTGCGGCGTCAGCAGTGATGCGGGCATGTACCGGACCATTGTGGTGAAGAGGGAGCTGAGCCGGGAAGCAAAGCTCTCAATTTGCCAGTCCATCTACGTCCCATCCCCCACCCATGGTCATGAGCTCTGGGTAGTGACCGAAAGAACAAGATCGCGAATACAAGCGGCCGAAATGAGTTTCCTCCGCAGGGTGGCTGGGGCCTTAGGGATAGGGTGAGGAGCTCGGACATCCGGAGGGAGCTCACGATAGAGCCGCTGCTCTTTCGCGTCGAAAGGAGCCAGTTGAGGTGGTTGGAGCATCTGATCAGGTGCCTCCTGGGCGCCTTCCTTTGGAGGTTTTCCAGGCACGTCCAACTGGCAGGAGAGCACGGGGTAGACCCAGAACACACTGGAGGGATTACATATCCCAGCTGGCCTGGGAATGCCTCGGGGTCCCCCAGGAGGAACTGGAAAATGTTGCCGGGGAGAAGGGGGCCTGGAGCTCCTTGCTCAGCCTGCTGCCACCGCGACCCGGCCACGGAAAAGCGGAGGAAAATGGATGGATGGAGTATAAATGGAACGTGCAGATCGTGTACTTCAGATCTGTTTAAATAACATCAATTAGGTGTTTATACGTTTGGTAATGGATCTGCAGCATCGCCCTTTTTAGTAATCATGTGTTTAAATATTTCAGTGTTGTTCCATCAGTAGTTGTTGCTCTGTAAAGGTGAAGGAAACCTCGCGTTCTTATTGATCCATGACTGCCTTCCTCTGATTGGTTGATCCATCACTTCAGTCGGGTTCAGCTCCACCAGGGGATGCTACATAAGCCACGCCCGGAGTCTTAAAGTCTTAAACACTAGCAGCTCATTGGTGCATGTGGACATTAATATTGATATCGTATCAAAAGTCACTTTATATATAACGGTATAATATATAACAGTATGGGTTTGATTTGCACAAACAGAGGTGCAGATGACAAAACCAATGGGACAAATCATATTTCATCTGCACGAATATTTGTTTTTAGCTGCGTTGACGCTGAATTTGACCAACATTGCATGATAAGTTTAATTTGTTTCGATGGAAATTCGGACTCCTCATGCGATAAGCTCCGACCCCTGGGGGAACGCTAACCGTTAAACTCTTTACTAAATACATTTACATTGCCACAGCAAATGGAAAACAAAAATGAGAAAAATGTTGTTGATGTTGTGTGTTCCAGCCCCTCCTCGCAGGTCGCTGGTCTCCATCAGAGGAGGCGTTGGTCTGCGTTCCCCAGAACAAGACGCTGTGTTCCAGTCCAGACAACACCAGGGACTTCGCTGGGAACGCCAAGATGGTGTCCACGCCGCACACCAGCTCTGGGGCCCGGAGAACTTGCCCCCCCAGTGCAGGTACTGAACCCCGCCTCCCTACGCCCTCCTGTGCTGCTTCAAAATTAAAGCTGTTATCATGGTGTGTGTGTGTGTGTGTGTGTGTGTGTGTGTGTGTGTGTGTGTGTGTGTGTGTGTGTGTGTGTGTGTGTGTGTGTGTGTGTGTGTGTGTGTGTGTGTGTGTGTGTGCAGAGGACCTGTGCGTCCCGGCGGAGCGCTACCCCTCCCCATCTCCCCCGCAGCAGGAAGTGGCGTTCCGGAACAAGCTGAGTCCGATCCACGAGGCGAGCCTGGAAGCCCGCTCCATGGCCCCAGGCCCCGCCTCCCTCTCTTCCCAGAGCAGCCATCAGGAGCTCCTCCCAACCCCTGGTAAAACCCCCCGCTGGTGTACCGGGAACGCTGAGAAAACCTCCAACTGGTTGTTCTCACAGAAACTCTTCCCCTCCATGTTGCGTGCTGGGATCCTCTCAGCCAATCAGAGTTGAGCTCTTCATTTGGATATAAATATATAAATCCAGCTCCGTCCAGATGATCACTGCACCACCTTGACAAACTCAGACTGAAATTAAAATAAAAAAAAATCACAGTTCCCCACATTGACTACTAGAGGGCAGAACAGAACAGATTTATTTACACGATTTATAATTGAGTGGGGTGCCATGATGCTCTCTCTCTGGTTCTAGGTCCTGCTCCAGGTCCCTGCAGTCCGGTGCTGAGGGCCCAACTCCTGCAGCAGGAGAACATGGGATCCTTCCAGAACTTCCACTCGGAGCCGGGTCCGGTCCCCAGGATGGAGGAGGGGTGCGTGGTGGTGCTCGGTACGATGGTTAATACTCTGGTAGAAGTGAAATCCTGGATAGAGAAGTTCTGAGTCTGACTTTATCTGAGGGAACCTGCGTTTTGAAATGACCTTTTCAAATCCAGGGATGATGGATGTGGAGGTTATGAAGGTGTGGCTGTGCTGAGGCAGCTGGAGTAATTTAATAAGTTAAAATCAGAAGCAGTTTGTTGACTTGGTGCTGGTACCTTTACATGTACGAGGAATTTCTTCTGGCGAGGTTTGGTGCACTTCAGCACAGACCATAAGCGTTAAAAGGAAAATACAAAATAAAATAATAAATGAAATAGGATAAAAATAAAACATAAAATCAAAATGTCAAATCCATATAAGATAGAAATAGTCTGATATTTAAGACATCCAAATGCGATACGATGCACAGGATACATGATTGTTCTGGTACTGGGTGGAGGTTCACCGTCAGCGCCCTCTAGTGGCACCAGGTGATAAGAGCAGAGCGACCGATCCCTGGAACGTGTTTGTTCACTAAGCTGCTCTTTACATTCACTCAAGTCCAACCCTCGTGTGGCTGTGTTTCCAGGCAGCAAGGTGTTCCTCCTCCTCTCCAAGGTTCTGGACCAAGAGGAGTTCTGCGTCTACGTCAGCGACATGGACCCGGAGCACCAGGCGCTGCTCAAGGTCCGGCAACAGTCAAACATCAGAACCATCCTCCGTTGGATCCCAGCCGGTGTGTCATCACTTCCTGTCTGTCCTCCAGGTGGAGCGCAGTCTGGTTCCCTGGGACTTCTTCATCCTCTCTCAGCTGGGGCGGAGGCTCTCTCCTTCTTCTCCTCCTCTTATCAGCTGCTACGTCTTCCTGGACGCCTGCGTCACCGTCTATTCCGTCTCTCGGCAACACAGGCTCATTGTGAGTTTGGCGGTTGCACCGCCCCCTGCGGGACTTCACTGCTACTGCGCAGTGTTTTGGGACGCGGCCCTGACCCCTGACCCCTGACCTCTGACCTCCCGTGTAGGATCTGTTTGAGCCCAGAGTCGACGGCAGAGTGACCCGCGAGGCGTCCCTCCTCCTGGAGCTGCTCAGAACCTTCCACCGCTGCCGCCTGGTCCACGGTGCTCCCAGACCAGAGACTCTGCTCTTCTTCAGGTAGCGAGCAGCTCCCCTACAGGTAGCAACTGGAACTGCAGGTGTTGTAACATCTGGATGAATGCTTTGGCTCTGGATCCCTCCTGCAGCCACAGCCCCCTGCTCGTCTCCCTGGACCTGTCCTCCTCCCTGGACCTGGATCTCCAGAAGGACCTGACATCCATTCAGCAGATCCCAGCAGCGCTCCGCTTCCTACAGCAGGGGGCGCTGGAGCCCAGCGCCTCGCCCTACCAGGTACCCTACCTGCTGCCCTGCCTAGTACTCTTCTGAGTATACATTGTGCGTAGTGCACACCCTACCAGGACGTTTCCTAAGGTTCCTCTTCCTCCAGCTGGACCTGCTGGCGGCCGCTGACACGGTCCACTTCCTGTTGACCGGGAGGAAGATGCGTGTGGTGCAGGAGGAGTCGGGGTGGACGGTGGACGGGTTGGGAGGCATCACCAGCAGGTTGAGCTTGATACTCAGTGTTTGATGTGGATCCTTCACACATTTACTCCTTACCTGCTTTACTTTGTTGAATAAGTATTTGAACTGAATGAGACAACATGGTGGTTTAGTTGTTGACGTTTTGATCCTATCAGATGAATCCTTTTAGATCAGGGGTCTCAAACCCAAAGTACCTGGGGGCCACTGGCCAGGGTGTCTCCTTGCAGGGGGCCACAGTGGACATCAAGACCAAGCAAACAGGCTTTTTGTTTTGTTTTTTCAAAATAGATCATATGAATCAGTGAAAATAAATCTTTGTTATATTCATTCAATCCATTCCAGGCCATTTTCAGATGTAACATTTCATATCATAACTTATCATAAACGCGTGGCATCAAACGATGGCACGGGCCGGGTGTGGCCCCTGGGTCTGTAGTTTGACACCCTGTTGTAGATGCTCAGTAAAACTGATTTAAAGCTTCACTTCCCCAAAATCTCTTTGTAGGAACCAGATCTGGAGCAAGTTCTTCAAGCTGCTGCTGAACCCTGACGGCAGAACCAGCGAGTCTGTCCTCTCAGAGCTGCTGGACCACCTGTCTGACAGCCACTGACATGTCTGTCAGTCCATCTACTGTCTGTCTGTCTGTCTGTCTGTCTGTCCGTCTCCTGTCTGACTTTTACTATTCTATCTGTGAATCAATAAAAAGCTTTCTCTTAACTTCCTGTTTCCGTGTGATGTCACTGTTGAAAGCTTTTCTATTGGTCACTGGAGGAGGAGGAGGAGGTCATAACAACCATCTGTCTGCACGTTATCCTGCTCAACGACACTGAGACATGTGGATGCGGGGCAGATTCCATTGGTCTTTGGGTGCCTTGCTCAAAGGCTCCCAAAGACCATGTCAGGAGAAATGACCTGTTGACAGATTGAAACCAGCAGCACAACACACGTCTGTTTTCACCTTGTTCCTCTGTCGGTTTGAATCCCAGACGCCACCAGTCCTGGTCCCTGCTCATGTATATACATACATACATATACATACATATATACATATACATACATACTTATACATATACATACATATACATACATACATATACATACATATATACATATACATACATACATATACATACATATATACATATACATACATACTTATACATATACATACATACATACATATACATACATACATATACATACATACATACATACATATACATACATATATACATATACATGTATACATACATACATACATACATACATACATATACATTATATATACATACATATACATACATACATATACATGTATACATACATATATATACATACATACATACATATATACATGCATACATATATAAACATACATACATACATATATATACATACACACATACATATACATACACACATACATATACATATATATATACATATATATATATACATACATATATATACACATATACACACGACTGTCTTTACATTCCATGCCCCCCCCCTCTCTGTCTCTCTCTGTCTCACTGTGATGTCATCATTACATTTAGGACAGGGTGCTGCATGTATGACACATGTATGTGACAAATAACCTTGTGACTCCAGAACAAACTTCCTTCAGACCACTTTGTTTAACATCTGTTTCCAGGCAACAACACCGTGTCTCTAGATCAATTTGAATGTTTCTGTTGTTTCTGCAGATGAACATGGAATTATGGGATGGAGTCGAGCTGTGACTCGCAGCTCTGCAGGTCGCAGCTCGTAGAGGGAGAGAGAGAGAATATTTCTAGGGATCGTCACTCTCAAAAACAGATTTGGTTTCTGTCGTCCCTCCTTTTTAACTCCAGGTGAGAGGGGGAGGAGAGAGAGACGGGAGGAGAGAGAGACAGGGAGGAATGAGAGAGAGGGGGAGGGGCGAGAGAGCAGACATGTGGCAGACAGACAGGTAGCCTGTACAGTGTTCCAGGTTCCAGGACGCTCTGGGCAGAAGCATTCACCTGTCCCACCCCTCTCACCTGGACGGGAGGTGATACAGGTCAGTGTGTGTATGTGTGCAGCATTATGAGACAGACAGGTAGATGGACAGACAGACGTGTATGTACATACTGTGTGTGTGTTCCGTGTGTGTGTGTACTGTGTGTCTGTACTGTGTGTGTGTGTGTGTGTGTATGTACTGTGTGTGTGTACTTTGCATCTGTACTGTGTGTACATGTGTCTGTACTGTGTGTGTGTACTGTGTGTTTGGTGATGTCCTGTTTAGAGACTGAATCATTTCAATAACATTGTGTTGGATTAGAAGAACTATGTTTGAGTACTGTACTGTACTACACTGTGCTATACTGTACCACGCTATACAGTACTACACTGTACTATACTGTACTACAATGTGCTGTGCTACACTGTACTATACAGTACTACACTGTACTATACTGTTCTACACTATACAGTACCACACAGTACTGTACTACAATGTGCTGTGCTACACTGTACTATACAGTACAACACTGTACTATACTATACCACACTGTGCTGTACGACACTGTACTACACTACTACACTGCACTATACTACACTGTACTATACTGTACTACACTGCAGAGGGAGGGTAGAGAGGAGCTGCTCCTTGACTGAACCTTTATTATTGGGATATTATGGGATGTGGTGATAGGTACTGAGAGTCCAGCTCCAGCTGAGACGATCGTTAGTGACGAGCTAATGCGCCAACATGCTAATTAGGACAAAGCTTCCACTGAGAGCGATTTAAACCAAAACACAACCAAAACCTTGGCATTAAATAACCTCAAGTTAATAGCCTCACTGTTTCCAGTACAGACTGGTTGTACTGGGGGGCTCCCAGTAGCAGACTGGTTGTCTCTGGGGGCTCCCAATGTTCCCAGTAGCAGACTGGGAACACTGGGGGGCTCCCAGTGTTCCCAGTAGCAGACTGGTTGTACTGGGGGGGCTCCCAGTGTTCCCAGTAGCAGACTGGTTATACTGGGGGGCTCCCAGTAGCAGACTGGTTGGCCCTGGGGGCTCCCAGTGTTCCCAGTAGCAGACTGTTTGTACTGGGGGGCTCCCAGTGTTCCCAGTAGCAGACTGGTTGTACTGGGGGGCTCCCAGTGTTCCCAGTAGCAGACTGTTTGTACTGGGGGGCTCCCAGTGTTCCCAGTAGCAGACTGGTTGTACTGGCGGGCTCCCAGTGTTCCCAGTAGCAGACTGGTTGTACCGGGGGGCTCCCAGTGTTCCCAGTAGCAGACTGGTTGTACTGGGGGGGCTCCCAGTGTTCCCAGTACAGTCTCTCTGATGTGACAGGTTGTAATGGGAGTTAAAAGCTTCTCGTTCTCCTTCCCATCAGATGATTGACAGATTCTAAGATTCCGGGTCATCGTGCTCCATGTGCTTGGCCCTGCCCACCAGGCCACGCCCACTCTGCAAACAGAGCGGGCTCCTCTCTGCTCCCAGGCTCAGAGGCACTGCGTCGCTGCAGAGAGGAGAACCAGCAACCTGAGAGAGAGCGGTGGAGGTGAAGAGCCTGTCAGGTGAGAGCTTTCAGAAGCAGAGGATCTTAGGAGGGTGGAGCAGCTTCAGTTCTGATAGAGAAACCGACACAGAAGATGTTCCAGTAATGTTCTAATGACGGTGCAGATAACAGATGAGACATTTTGTGGAACCATGTTTTGTGTGCTGGTGCTGGTGCTGGGGAGCGGTGGAGTGCCTTGCTTCTGCCCCCACTCTGTGTCTTCTGCTGAAGGTTTGAATCCCGGACGTTCGCACCCGAGCAGCAAACGGAAGGAAACTGAAAGAATAGAAAAGTTTCTCAATGTTCTGTGAGTGAACACTGTGAAAACAGACGCATGAGAAATAAATACGAAAAAATGTTTTAATATTCAAACATTGAACCAATTCCTTCAAATATTGATGTGACTCGTCCTCATGACTCGGAGTCGGAGTCTGAGCCGACATGAACAACATGGAAGCAGTTGGATCTGGTCTGCTCTTACATAGAAATGGTGTGAAAACGTTTTAACCTATTGCTTGTTTTTAGGTATTATATATTTATAGCTATATATCCATAGATATATACTGTATATCGGTATATATTTATAGTATACTGTATGTTTATGAACATACAGTATGTATGTATTGATATACTGTATATTCGTTTATATTTATATACATACTGTATGTTTATAAACAGTATGTATGTATAGATATACTGTATATTTATAGGTATATATTTATAGATACACAGTATATTTATCAATATACAGTATATTTATAGGTATATATTTAGAGGGATTTATTTATGTATATATTTATAGGGATATATATTTATATGTATATATTTTAGGTATACATTTAGAGGGATACAGTATATTTATAGGTATGTATTTAAAGGTATAGAGTATTTTGATGGGTATATCTTTATTGGTGTATATTTATAGGTATATTTTTTTAGGTATATATTTTCAGATATACAGTATATGTATATGGTATATATTTTTAGGTATACATTTTTTAGGCATAAATGTATAGGTATATATTTTTAGGTATATATTTATGTATACACTATATAGGTATTTATTTATATATTTATAGGGATATATATTATAGCTATATATTTATAGGTATTTATTTATAGTTATATATTTTGAGATATATATTTATAGGTATATATTTATAGGTATACGGTGTCTTTAGAAGTATATATTTATAGGTATATATTTATAGGTATACGGTGTCTTTAGAAGTATATATTTATAGGTATATATTTAAAGGTATACAGTATTTTTATGGGTATATCTTTATTGGTGTATATTTATAGGTATATATATTTTTATGTATATATTTATAGGGATATATATTTATAGGTATATATTTTTATGTTTATATTTATAGGTATACAGTATGAGTATTTGGTTTATATAGGTATTTATTTATAGGTATATATTTACAGGTATATATTTCAAGGTTTATTTATAGATATTTATGTATATATTTTTAGGTATATATATTTATAGGTATACAGTATGAGTATTTGGTATATATTTTTAGGTATACATTTTTAGGTATAAATTTATATGTATATATTTATTGGTATATTTTTATAGGTATTTATTTATAGGTCTATATTTCAAGGTATATTTATAGGTATGTATTTATAGGTATACAGTAATTTTATGGCTATATATTTTTATAGGTATATATTTATAGGTATACAGTATATGTATTTGGTTTATATTTTTAGGTATATTTCTATAGGTATACATTTTTAGATGTATAGGTATTTATTTATAGGTAAATATTTCTATATATATATTTCTAGGTATATACTGTATATCTCGGAGCTCAGCTCTGTGCTGCAGGTTCTGTTGTTTGTTTTGCCTTGTTTGGTTTAGTGCTCTGTCTTCAAGCTGTTGTTTCAGGGAGGAGCTGAACCACTGACTGAACCACTGACTGGACCACTGACTGAATCACTGACTGAATCACTGACTGAACCACTGACTGAACCACTGACTGAACCACTGAACCACTGACTGAACCACTGACTGAATCACTGACTGAACCACTGACTGAACCACTGAATCACTGACTGAACCACTGACTGAACCACTGACTGAACCACTGACTGGACCACTGACTGAATCACTGACTGAACCACTGACTGAACCACTGAACCACTGACTGGACCACTGACTGAACCACTGACTGGACCACTGACTGAATCACTGACTGAATCACTGACTGAACCACTGACTGAACCACTGAACCACTGACTGGACCACTGACTGGACTACTGACTGAACCACTGACTGAACCACTGACTGGACCACTGACTGGACCACTGACTGAACCACTGAACCACTGACTGGACCACTGACTGGACCACTGACTGAACCACTGACTGGACCACTGACTGAACCACTGACTGGACCACTGAACCACTGACTGGATCACTGACTGGATCACTGACTGGACCACTGTCTGAACCACGGACTGAACCACTGAACCACTGACTGAACCACTGACTGAACCACTGAACCACTGACTGGACCACTGAACCACTGACTGGACCACTGACTGAACCACTGACTGGACCACTGACTGAACCACTGACTGAACCACTGGACCACTGACTGAACCACTGGACCACTGACTGGACCACTGAGTGAGTGAGTGACTGACTGAACCACTGACTGAACCACTGGACCACTGACTGAACCACTGACTGAACCACTGGACCACTGACTGGACCACTGAGTGAGTGAGTGACTGACTGAACCACTGACTGGACCACTGACTGAGTGAGTGACTGAGTGGACCACTGAACCACTGACTGAATTTCTGACTGAATTACTTACTGAACCACTGTTTGAGTGACTGACTGAGTGACTGTCTGAACAACTGACTGAAACACTGACTAACAACAGACTAAACCACTGACTGAATTACTGACTGGACCACTGAAACACTGACTAACAACTGACTGAACCACTGATTGAATTACTGACTGAAACACTCACTGAACCTCTGACTGAACAACTGACTGAGTGACTGACTAAACCACTGATTGAGTGACTGAACCAATGAACCACTGACTGAGCAACTAACTGCTCGAGTGACTGAACCAATTGCTGCATAACTGACTGAGTGACTGACTGAAATACTGAATGACTGACTGAACCACTGACTGAGCAACTGACTGAACAACTGAGTGAAGATGTGACTGAATGACTGACTGAACGACTAACTGAACAACTGACTGACTGAGTGATGACTGAACAGCTAAGTGAGTCACTGACTGACTGACTGTCTGAACGACTGACTGAAAGACAGACTGAGTGACTCAGCGACTGACTGAGTTTCTGATCGACTGAACCACTGAGCGACAGACTGAACGACTGACTGAACGCTGACTGAGCAACTGACTGAACGACTGACTGAGTTACCGAGTGGCTGACGAGGCGACTGACCGAGTGGCTGAGTGACTATCTGAACAACTGAATGACTGACTAAGCAACTGACTAAGGGACTGACTGACTGAACCACTGACTGAGTGAGTGACTGAACCACTCACTGAGCGATGGACGGACTGACTGACTGAACAACTGACTGAAACATGGACTGAACAACTGGTTGAGTGACTGACTGAGCCACTGACTGGACCACTGACTAAGCGACTCAGTGAACCACTGACTAAGCGACTACCTGAGTGACTGACAACCTCTGACTGAACAACTGACTTAACCACTGACTGAACCACAGACTGAGCCACTGACGGAGCAATGGACTGACTCACTGAGTGACTGTCTGAACAAGAGAGTGAACAAGTGACTGACTGACTGAACCACTGACTGAAATATGGACTGAACAACTGGTTGAGTGACTGACTGAGCCACTGACTGGACCACTGACTAAGCGACTCACTGAACCACTGACTGAACCACTGACTAAGCGACTACCTGAGTGACTGACAACCACCGACTGAACAACTGACAGTAACTGACTGAACAACTGACTTAACCACTGACTGAACAACTGACCTAACCACTGACTAAGCAACTACCAGAGTGACTGACAATCACTGTCTGAACAACTGACCTAACCACTGACTAAGCGACTACCTGAGTGACTGACAACCACTAACTGAACAACTGACTTAACCACTGACTGAACCACAGACTGAGCCACTGACGGAGCGATGTACTGACTCACTGAGTGACTGTCTGAACAAGAGACTGAGCGACTGACTGAAATATAGACTGAACAACTGGTTGAGTGACTGGACGTGCCGCTGGACGTGTACATGTGGTTGTGGTGACGTACATTCAATTGACAGAGGTGACGACAGATGTTGCAGCTTGAGAAGCCTGATGGTCTGAGGGTAAAAAGTGTTGGTGAGGCTGGTCGTCCGCTAACGTTCGGCAGCCTGAGCAGTCAGCAGCCTGAACAGTCAGCAGCCTGAACAGTCAGCAGCCTGAACAGTCAGCAGCCTCAACAGTCAACAGCCTGAACAGTCAGCAGCCTGAACAGTCAGCAGCCTGAACAGTCAGCAGCCTCAACAGTCAACAGCCTGAACAGTCAGCAGCCTGAACAGTCAGCAGCCTGAACAGTCAGCAGCCTGAGCAGTCAGCAGCCTGAACAGTCAGCAGCCTGAACAGTCAGCAGCCTGAACAGTCAGCAGCCTGAACAGTCAGCAGCCTGGGTGGCTGTCGTCCTTTGTGACTTTCCTGAGGCGTTGCGCGGTAGATGCCTTGCTCGGAGGGGAGGCGGCGGCCGATGATGCGCTCCGCCGTCTGGAGCTCGGCGGCGGAGCAGCCGCCGTACCAGGCGGTGATGCGGCCGGTAAGAATGCCCTTGGTGGTGTATCGGTAGAAGCTGGTGAGAGTCCTGACAGACATGCCAAACTTCTTGAGTCTCCTCAGGAAGAACAGGCGCTTTTGGGCAGTTTTTATTGCCGCGTCCGGTTGCCTGGACCAGGAAAGGTCATGAGAGAATCGTTTGATTCTATTGGCTGCTGGAGGAAAGGGGTGGGGTTTCTGTGCTGCTCGTTCCAGATGGTAGCTGGCCTCCAGCCTGGGAAGCTGAGCAGCAGCCAAGCCTGGAGGAGATGAGTGGCTCTCCAGGTTCTAAGTTCCTGAATAGTTGGCTTCTCATTTCCCGCCGCCAGCCTCTCACTGACCAGTGCCGGCTTCATTGGCCAGATCAGTCGCTGGCTTCAGCAAGGATAGAGCCTCCGCCCACTTCTCAGTAGGGTTCATTTTGTCCCTTACCCTGCGCCGTACAGTAGCTATAAACACCCTGTATAACCTATGTAACCTATAACAGCTGACTGAGCTGAATGGGTGGTGTTATCTGATGTTGTATAATATTCAATGGTATTCCCTGTTGTATCATGCTGTAGGATGCAGCTGGATTCTGTAGGATGCAGCTGGATGCTGTAGGATGCAGTTGGATGCCGTACGGTGCAGTTGGATGATGTAGGAGGCAGTTGGATGATGTAGGAGGCAGTTGGATGATGTAGGCTGCTGTTAGATGCAGTCGGGTGCTTTACATTTACATTTACATTTAGTCATTTAGCAGACGCTTTTATCCAAAGCGACTTACAAGGGAGAATAACATTCAGCTACATTGCGACAGAGACTAGTGTAACAACAACATTGGTGTAACAATAAATACTGCAAGGTGGTGCTAAGTAATTGTAGATTAGGACAGGAGGTACTCACTGAAGAGCTGGGTCTTCAGGTGCTTCTTAAAGACAGAGAGGGAGGTCCCCGCTCTGGTCATTTTTGGCAGCTCGTTCCACCAACGTGGAACTACAAATGAGAATAGCCTGGATTGCCGTGGCTGTATGGCCGGCAGAGCCAGGCCACGCTCATTTGACGAGCGCAGCATCCGGGGGGCAACTTACAAGAGCATTTAAGTAGGCGGGAGCATTCCCAACAATCACTCTGTAGGCCAGCATAAGAGACTTGAACTTGATGCGGGCGGCTACAGGTAACCAGTGGACCTCGATGAGCAGCGGAGTGACATGTGCCCTCTTTGGCTGGTTGAACACCAGTCGCGCCGCCGCATTCTGTATCATCTGAAGTGGCTTCACCGCACAGGCCGGCAAGCCTGTTAAGAGGGCATTGCAGTAGTCGAGACGGGACATCACCAAGGTTTGTACCAGCAGTTGAGTGGCATATTGGGTCAGGTACGGCCTGACTTTTTCGATGTTGAGTAGTGCGAAGCGGCAGGACCGGGAGACGGCGGCAACATGGTCCGAGAATGTCAGTTGGTCATCAATAATGACACCAAGATTCCTTGCAGCCTTGGTAGGAACAAGAGATAGAGAGTCGATTTTAATATCAATGTTGTGATAAATACCTTGTTTGGCCGGGAAGACCAGCAGTTCCGTTTTCGCCAGATTTAGTTGAAGATGATAATCCTTCATCCATGTGGATATGTCAGTGAGACAATCCGAGATCCACGTCGAGACAGTAGGGTCGTCGGGCGGGAAGGACAGATAGAGTTGAGTATCATCCGCATAGCAGTGATATGAAAAGCCATGTGAGCGGATGATCGGGCCCAGTGAGGTGGTGTATATGGCAAAGAGGAGGGGTCCTAGCACCGAGCCTTGGGGCCCCCCTGTGGTGAGGTGGTGAGGCACAGACAGCGGCCTCGCCATGTCACACTGAACGAGCGCCCAGTAAGGTAAGATTCGAACCAGGAAAGTGCACTGCCCGTTATGCCCATACTTGAGAGTATGGACAGGAGTATGCAATGATTGACAGTGTCAAAAGCAGCTGATAAGTCTAGCAGAATGAGGACCGAGGATTTGGCAGCAGCTCTAGCAGTTTTTAAGGCCTCTGTCACAGACAACAGGGCTGTTTCAGTGGAGTGACCACTTTTAAAGCCAGATTGAAGTGTATCAAGAAGGTTGTTTCTTGACAGGTACTCTGTAACCTGTCTAGAGACCGCCCTCTCTAAGGTTTTGGAAAGGAATGGGAGGAGAGAGACCGGCCGATAGTTTCCTACTTGATTGGGATCGAGTGAAGGTTTTTTGAGCAGCGGTGCGACCCGAGCCGCTTTGAAAGCGGAAGGGAAAGTGCCAGAAGTTAGGGAAGAATTAATCACATGTGTGATTGCCGGGGTGATAGTCGGTGATATGGCTTGAAGGAGGTTGGATGGGATCGGATCTAGCGGACAGGTAGTAGGACGGCTACATGTTAGTAGTTTAGATACCTCACTTTCAGCGAGGGGGGTGAAACCAGGGAACGATGAGCCTAGGGCTGGAGAAGACAGGTTGTGAGTAAGTTGTTTAGTGAATTGGCTGCTGATGGCTGCCACTTTTTTAGTAAAAAAGGAGGCAAGGCAGTCAGCAGTGAGGTTTGTAGCTGGGGGAGGTGGTGGAGGGTAAAGCAGAGACTTGAAGGTGGCGAATAACTTACGTGTGTCTGTGGCACCGTTGATCCTATCGTTGAAGAAGGCCTTCTTGGCAGCAGTGATGCTGGAAGAGAAGGAGGACAGCAGTGTCTGGTAGCTTGCAAGATCCTCAGTTGTTTTGGATTTGTGCCATTTCCTCTCGGCTGCTCTGAGGTCGGTGCGCGTTGTCCGGAGGGTGTCAGTCAGCCAAGGGTGCGACTGGGTTGAACGAGCAGGTCTGGTGGATAGTGGACACAGGCTCCAGACATGAGCTCAAGGTGGAGCAGAGGGAGTCAGTGGCATCATTAACCTGCAGAGAGGAGAAAGTGCCGTGGGGTGGAAGAGAAGAGGAGAGCACAGAGGGGAAGTGGGTGGGAGACAAGTTGCGGAGATTGCTGCGGATAGTAACCATGGGTGGGGAGGTGGGGGGTTGTTTTGGTAGCTGGACATTGAAGTGGATGAAGAAGTGGTCAGAGAGATGAAGAGGAGTGACCCATAGGTTGTCGGTGGTACAGCTCCGAGCAAGAATGAGATCAAGCTCTTTGCCAGCCTTGTGAGTCGGTGGAGTCGGGATCTGTCTTAGGTCGAACGAGCGAACCAAAGACAGGAAGTCAGCCGAGCTCGCACTGTCCAAGTGGATGTTCATGTCTCCGAGGACGAGCATGGGACACACATGCTCAGGGATTGATGACAGCAGGGTGTCAAGCTCATGGAGGAAGTCACCTAGTTGTCCTGGTGGACGGTAGATGACGACCACATAGGCTTTTACCGGAGCAGTCACCAAGACGGCGTGATATTCAAAGGAGGCAAAGTTGTTTAAAGGCAGCAGTGGATTAAATTTCCATGTGTTGGAAATTAGCAGGCCAGTCCCACCACCACAGCCAGATGGTCTGGATGTGTGGGAGAATAAGTAGTTAGTGGAGAGTGCAGCCGGGGTTGCGCTATCTTCCGGTTTAATCCATGTCTCAGTGAGAGCAAGGAGCTCTAAGGAGAGTTGGTTGGCATGACCAGAAATGAAGTCGGCCTTGTTAACTGCAGATCGACAATTCCACAAGCCAACAGAGAAGGAGGTCTTTGCAGAAGATGTTTGCTGCAGGGACCTGAGGTTACCCGGATTGCATCGGCGTATGGTATAACGAGGCTTTCTGGGTGACCTTGAAGTTGTAGGGATGCGGTAGTAGCACATTTTGTATGGAGTGAGAGAAAGAAGGCAGGTTTGCCTTGTTCGGTGTCCTTGCTTCGGTTGACGTGCAGAGGTAGACGTGCGTCTTTACACAGAGCGACTACAAATGGGCCAATGCTTGAAGCTAACGCTTCAAGGGCAGGACCATAAATAGGTGATAGAATACAGCTGCTCGTGTGATTAGGGTTGCACCTGGCTAAGAGCACGCCCACATAAGAGAGGACTTACCTGAATAGGGGGTGTGTCTGGAACACAAGCTTGTTGGCAGATCAGCAAATAGCAGTGAAATGTACAGAGTCAATCCAGTAGTCCAAGTTGCAATATTACAATACGAGCAGTGATACACTACACAGCAACCTCAGCACTAGAGCTCGACTGCTGTAGGACAATATTGGATGCTGTAGGATGCAACTGGATGCTGCATGTTGCTGTAGGATATCAGTGGGTGGTTTAGGATGCAGATGGATGCTGTTGGATGTTTTTGGGTGCTGTACATTACATTACATTACATTACATTACATTTAGTCATTTGGCAGACGCTTTTATCCAAAGCGACTTACAAGGGAGAATAACATTCAGCTACATTGCGACAGAGATTAGTGTAACAACAACATTGGTGTAACAATAAATACTGCAAGGTGGTGCAAAGTAATTGTAGATTAGGACAGAAGGTACTCACTGAAGAGCTGGGTCTTCAGGTGCTTCTTAAAGACAGAGAGGGAGGTCCCCGCTCTGGTCATTTTTGGCAGCTCGTTCCACCAACGTGGAACTACAAATGAGAATAGCCTGGATTGCCGTGGCTGTATGGCCGGCAGAGCCAGGCGACGCTCATTTGACGAGCGCAGCATCCGGGGGGCAACATGTGCTCTTACAAGAGCATTTAAGTAGGCGGGAGCATTCCCAACAATCACTCTGTAGGCCAGCATAAGAGACTTGAACTTGATGCGGGCGGCTACAGGTAACCAGTGGAGCTCGATGAGCAGTGGAGTGACATGTGCCCTCTTTGGCTGGTTGAACACCAGTCGCGCCGCCGCATTCTGTATCATCTGAAGTGGCTTCACCGCACAGGCCTCAAGCCTGTTAAGAGGGCGTTGCAGTAGTCGAGACGGGACATCACCAAGGTTTGTACCAGCAGTTGAGTGGCATATTGGGTCAGGTACGGCCTGACTTTTTGGATGTTGAGTAGTGCGAAGCGGCAGGACCGGGAGACGGCGGCAACATGGTCCGAGAATGTCAGTTGGTCATCAATAATGACACCAAGATTCCTTGCAGCCGTGGTAGGAACAAGAGATAGAGAGTCGATTTTAATATCAATGTTGTGATAAATACCTTGTTTGGCCGGGAAGACCAGCAGTTCCGTTGTAGAATGCCCTTGTATGCTGTAGGATTCTGTATGGTGCAGTTGGGTGGTGTAAGGTGGGGTCGGATGCGCAGGGGTGTGGTTGGATGCTGTAGGGTGTGGCTGGATGCTGTTGGATGTTGTAGGGTGTGGTTGGATGTTGTTAGGTGTGGTTGGATCCTGCAGATTGTGGTTGGATGTTGTAGGGTGTGGTTGCATGTTGTGAGGTGTGGTCGGATGTTGTAGGGTGTGGTTGGATGTTGTGGGGTGTGGTTGGATGTTGTAGGGTGTGGTTGGATGCTGTACGGTGTGGTTGGATGCTGAAGGAGGGATGCAGACGGTGCTGGAGGGTGGAGTTCGCCCCTCACCTGTTGTTTGACTTGTTTATGTTTGTGTCTGTAAGGAGGAGTCACATGACTCCTGCAGGAGGAGTCACGTGACTCCTGCAGGAGGAGTCATGTGACTCCTGCAGGAGGAGTCACGTGACTCGGAACCTTGATAAACAGCCTGAACAGGAAGTTGTGACACTTCTCTGCAGGAGTCTCGCTGGGTGTGAGTGTTTCTTGTGTGTGTGTGTGTGAGAGTGACGGCCCATCATGGCGGCTACTTCCTGTGACAGTGGTTCTACTTCCTGTCTCCAGGCGCTCCCCCTGTGGCACTGCCTGGCCATGTTCCGCCGCCGGAAGGAGCCTCGGCGGCCGGAGATCTCGGTGCCGCGGGACTTCCAGCACCGTGTGCACACGTGGTTCGATGCCACCAGGGGCTGCTACGTGGGGCTGCCTCCCCAGTGGCAGAGCGTCATCGACACCCTGAAGAGGCCACGCCCCCTGGTGGACCCCTCCAGCATCACCCAGGTGGAGCTGGGACCCAAGAAGGTGAGACCCCAGCCGCAGTGCCCCTGAGCCCGGCAACACCGTGACATGAATCCCCTCGTAACGCTTTGTGTTGTTATTATGAAGATTATGTTGAACGTTGTCTGAAACCCGACTGATCTAGTACCTGAAGGTGTCTGTCTGAGGCAGGGCTGTTGCCCGAGGGCACCACGGCAGGACGGCGTGTGTGGGAATCTAGGGTTGAACGGTGCGTGTGGATGTGTAGTGGAATCTGTTCTGCAAAGATAAATAAAACCAAATATAAATAAAACCTGTGTGTGTGTGTGTGTGTGTGTGTGTGTGTGTATATTCATGTTTCATTCTTTTCTCTCAGGTTTGTCAAGTTTAATATGAGATTTGTGTCTCCTTGTGTTTTAATTGTTTAAATCGTTCTCTGTGTTGCTTGTGTTGTCTCAGACCATCGTCCGTGGCAGCTTCATCGGTCATGGTGACTACATCTCCCACGTCATCGCGGAGATGACTCGGCTGTCGGTGACCAGCTCCAACTCCCTGCGCCGGAGCAGCCCTTCGGCACGGAAACGGGCCAGGTCCATGGGCCGCCTGGGGGAGGTGCTGGAGGGAGAGTCCTACCAGTACCTGGAGCTCCAGCAGGACAACCAAAAGAACCCGCACAGCACCACCTACTGGCAGGACCGGATCCGACAGTTTCACAGTGAGAGCGGGAGCCCGAGGCTTTCTGGGGCAAGGAGCAGCCGCACGGCGCCTCTCCGCGCCAAGTCCTCCTACGAGGTGGAGTCCTCGCCGGGGGAAGCCCGGACCCCCGCCGGACCCCTGACCACCACCGCCCCTGGTCCCCAAAGAACCGTGAGCCTGAAGGCCCATTACGCCCGCAGCGAGGGGCCCGGGCAGGCGGGCCGACCGACCCTGGAGACCAGCGCCAGCACGAGGGTGAAACCTGCGGCCGACGTTCTCCCAGACCTGCTTTCCTGCTCCAGGGACGGAGCCAGAAGACCCCGCTCGTCCTACGATCTGAAGGTAGGACGGACCCCGCCCCTCATTACTCAAAACACATTACTACTCCTGAGTTATCAGAATGCAGTAAACAAAACACACCTGGAGCTTGGAAGGCCGTGAAAATGTCGGCCGTGAAGCCGTTGCAGCAGGAGGGCGCGGCGCCTGGCAGGCGTCCAGATCCACAGATCAGGTTCCTCTGACAGTTTGCAGCTCAGCTCCTGTTGCAGTGTTTTGTTGGGAATGTGACGTAACCTGAAAGAACATGTTTCAACGTCTCCAACGACCTTCTTCTATTGAGGTGAGTGACAGGAAGCTGCAGCCACCGACCCTAACCATGACCTCCTCCTTCCCCCGACCTCCAGCTGAGCCCCTCCAGCCCGTCTCCGCTGCCTCCGCCCAAAGGTACCAGCAGTCCCATCTCCGGCCGCGGCCCCACCCACCGCCAGCTCCGCCCATCCTCCGCCTTCACCGCCCATCTGGGACAGGTAGTCGCCTCCCAGCCACGCCCCGACCCCCCGGGATCCTCAGCCCCGCCCCCCGTCGTGCCCTGTCCCTCCCTCGGACCGTCGGCGCCCCCCGGAACGGGGCCCGAGCCCGAGGGCCCCAAGGTGACGCACGAGCAGTTCAGAGCGGCGCTGCAGATGGTGGTGGACCAGGGAGACCCCCGCACCACCCTGGAGAACTTTGTGAAGATCGGCGAGGGCTCGACGGGCGTGGTCTGCATCGCCCGCGAGCGGCTGACCGGACGCCAGGTGGCGGTGAAGATGATGGACCTACGGAAACAACAGCGAAGAGAGCTGCTCTTCAATGAGGTACTGTGCTACTACGCTCATACTATAGTACTATGTTAGCACTGTGGTGCTATGTCAGTACTGTGGTGCTACTGTGGTATTATGTTAGTACTGTAGTACTATGTTAGTACTGTAGTACTACTGTGGTACTAGGGTCTCGCTGTGTTTCTCCAGGTGGTGATCATGAGGGATTACCGCCACCAGAATGTGGTGGAGATGTTCCGCAGTGCCCTGGTGGAGGAGGAGCTGTGGGTCATCATGGAGTACCTGCAGGGTGGTGCTCTCACCAACATCGTCAGTGAAAGCAGGTGGGTCCCGGAACCACGCGTCAGTTGGAGGGAGCTGACGGAGGCGGCGTCAGCACCACACTGACCCGCACTGTGTCCTGCAGGCTGACGGAACAGCAGAACGCCACCGTGTGTGAGTCGGTTCTGCAGGCGTTGAACTACCTGCACCGTCAGGGAGTCATCCACCGAGACATCAAGAGCGACTCCATCCTCCTGACGGTGGACGGGAGGGTAACTGCACCCAACACACACACACACACACACACACACACACACACACACACACACACACACACACACACACACACACACACACACACACACACACACGTAAGAGATAACATGTAATAACCTCCTCCCTCACCTGTGCAGGTGAAGCTGTCAGACTTCGGCTTCTGCGCTCAGATCAGCATTGAGGTTCCTAAGAGGAAGTCTCTGGTGGGGACGCCGTACTGGATGGCGCCCGAGGTCGTGGCCAAGACTCCGTATGGGACGGAGGTAACCATGACAACAGCGTGGTCTTCCTGTCCTCCATCTATGGATCTGTCATCCCTCCGTCACTGTACCGCACCTGCCTCCAGGTGGACGTGTGGTCGCTGGGCATCATGGTGGTGGAGATGATCGATGGAGAACCTCCGTACTTCAGCGACACTCCAGTCACAGCCATGAAGAAAGTGAGAGACCAGCCTGCACCCAGCGCCACGCACAAGGTACACACACACACACACACACACATATACCTATATACACATATACATGTATATATACCCATATACATACATACATACATACATACATATATACATATACACAAACATACATATACATACATACATATACACAGTGGATACTAATGAGTCAGTGTCATGTTGACGTCGTCATCGTTTGGTTTAATTCTAATGTTGATGAATGAACAAACCTCCCAATGACAACAACAAAACCTCTAAATGCACCGTTGACAACAGAGTTTCAAAACATGTTATCGCTTGTAAAGAAGTGAAAATGGTCATTTGTTGCATGTGCAGCATCAGGTCATATTTACTGACATCAAAAGCTGTTTCAACAAAAACATCTGAACAGACCAAGTTTCATGTGACACAGGAGCCTTCTTTCATACCACGTCACTGCTCCACCCTCCACTGAACTTCAACTTTCTGGAGAGTTTCTTTGCAGGACGTCAGAACAGCCTCCCAGAGCTGCCTCCACCCTCATAGATCTTTTGCTGGAGGATGCTCCAAAGGTTCTTGATAGGGTGGAGGTCAGGGGAGGGTGGGGGCCACACCATGAGTTTCTCTCCTTTTATGCCCATAGCAGCCAATGACACAGAGGTATTCTTTGTAGCATGAGGAGGGGGGGGGGGGGGGGCAATAGTAGCTTTATGCACAACTTCAAGCCTCTGGAGGATCCTACACCTTGAGGTTGGCTGGACTCCAGAGGCACCAGCAGCTTCAAATACCTTTTTTGCTGCTTTGTAACAGCATTTTAGCAGCTGCTCTCTTCATCCCATGAACTTGTGGCAGGAACCTTCCTCATTCTGCCTTTATCTGCACCAAGCCCTCTGTGCTCTCAATCAGCCACAAATCTCCTCATAGTACGATGATCATGCTTAAGTTTTCGTGAAATATCTCATGTTTTCATACCTCGTCCAAGGCATTGCACAATTTGAGGCTTTTCGGCAGCAGAGATCCTTTTTCTTTCCTATATTGTTGAAACCTGTGGCTGCTTAATAATGTGGAACGTCCTTCTTAAGTAGTTTTCCTTTAATTGGGCTCAGTTGGAAAACTAATTATCACAGGTGTCTGATTGATTCCAGTTTTCCAAAGAGCCCTGAGACACAAAACCATCCATGAGTTGAACTGAAAAACAAAACATTTAATGTTTAGGACACTTCAATGCAATTTGCATAATAATTTGGAACGCGGTGTGTGTGTGTGTGTGTGTGTGCGTGTGCGTGTGCGTGTGTGTGTGTATATATATATATATATTTGTATGTATATATATATTTGTATGTATGTATGTATGTATGTATATATATGGATATATGTATATATGTATGTATGTATGTATGTATGTATGTATGTATGTATGTGTGTATATATATATATATATATATATACACACACATACACACTGCACACCATTGGTTGTGTATTAAGTGTCTAAAGAGTTTTCAAGTAAAAACACGATGGCGGCCCTGGTGGCGGCCATCTTGCTGGTGGTATGGATGGGAGATGGGGCAGCGTTTCCATGGTGATCGGATGCCCACTGACCCCCCCTCCCCCCAGGTCTCCCCCGTCCTGCAGCACTTCCTGTCCTGCATGTTGACCCGCGATGTGCAGCGCCGCTCCAGCGCCCTGGCCCTCCTGCAGCATCCCTTCCTGCTGCAGGCCGACGCCCCCAGCTGCCTGGTGCCGCTGGTACAGCAGCACCGCAAGCGCATGTCGCTGTGCTGAGCAGTGAGTCTGTCTCTGTCTGTCTGTCTGTCTGTCTGTCTGTCTGTCTGTCTCAACTTCCTGCAGCGAGAGATCCTGAACTGTAAAAAAAATACAATTTAATATTTGCATCGTAATGTTTTTGACGTCATTTCATATTTTCATGTACTTTCATTTCCTGGAGGCCCTGCCCCCTGATGGGGATTCAATGCAATTCCATCCCATAATGATAATAACTGTTTAATGTGTGATTGAACCATGCAACGTCAATCAATGAATATTTCAAATTTTTCTCATCTCAAAGAACGGAGCAGAAGAGCCAATCGCAGCCCAAGGAAATGTGAAGCCCCACCCACTCATGAATATTCATGAGCACCACAACAGGCCAATCAAAAACCTGTATCCTCTGACACCAGCATGCAGGTCAAAGGTCAAACTGAACTCTGGGGAATCCACAGCTTCTGGAAAGAAAGATTTTTTTTCCTGAAATGGTTTAAAACTTTGTGCATGAATGATGTCATTTCTAATGTTTGTGGTTGGAATCCGGGCAGAGCGGGGGCTGCAGAGCGGGGGCTGCAGAGCGGGGGCTGCAGAGCGGGGGCTGCAGAGCGGGGGCTGCAGGGCGGGGGCTGCAGGGCGGGGGCTGCAGGGCGGGGGCTGCAGAGCGGGGGCTGCAGGGCGGGGGCTGCAGGGCGGGGGCTGCAGAGCGGGGGCTGCAGAGCGGGGGCTGCAGGGCGGGGGCTGCAGGGCGGGGGCTGCAGGGCGGGGGCTGCAGGGCGGGGGCTGCAGGGCGGGGGCTGGTCCCCTGTTTGAACTGAAATGTTAAATAATTGCATTTGAACTTTGACCTCAAGCGACTCCAGGTGCATGTGGAGCAGTTTGGCTTTGCACGTCTTGGTTCCATCTTTATTAAATAGAATTATTTTTATGGAGGAAGAGGATTTCTCACCTGGTTCTGTTGAATTAAACAATGGATGTGCTGTATGTAAATAAAACATTTTCATTCTTTTCAGTTTTTTTCCAGTTAAATGTCTCCAAACAGGACACGACAGTAAAATATACATTTATACAAATACATGGAAAACATAAACATTGGACGTGTGTGTGTGACTTGTCCAAGTTGCTTGTGATGTATTAGGTCAGTATTACATCGTAGCCTTGAAGAAGACACTTAACCCCTCATTGCTCCTGATGGCTGCGCCCGTCGCTGTTTGAATGATTGTAAGTTGCTTTGGCTAAAAGCGTCTGATCAATGTAATGTAATGTAATGTAATGTAATGTAATGTAAAGCCTCCAAGCAGCAGAAAAGGCCCCGAAACCACCTCTGAGTCCCTCAGCCGTACAGACCCCCCGGGGCCCCGAGAGAAGCCTGGAGCCCGCGGAGCATAACCCAGTTCCAGAGAGCGGGAGGAGGCCCTGCACCCCTGACACGGAGCCAAACAACCCACCCCCACCTGCAGGCACAAGACGCAGCTGCAGGTGTAGAACCACGGGCCCAGAGCCAGGTCCCACGCCGCCAGACCCACACCCCACCAGAACTTCTTGGCCCCCACGGCCCCCACGCCACGGGGACTGTTGCTTTATATAAAAGTGAATCAGTCTGACCTGAAGCGTTGGAACCATCGTCACTTGGTTCCATCTTCTGCCTCAAACAGAACAAAGTTTACCCTACATCACCTGACTCCACTCCTCCAGGTGCGTCCACACACCTGTCCTGCTGAGCAAACACAGCTCTAGAAATAATAACGATAGAAATACAATGACAGATATAGACAAATACAACCCAGAAAACAGAAAGAGTCAAAAAGACAAAGACAGAGACGGAGACACACACACAGGGACAGGAGGGAGATATGATTCTAGCACAGGATATGTTACATGTCAGGGTAGTAATGACAATTATATTGTGATATATTTACCAAGTTAATACAGTCAAAACAAAAAAAACATCACGTTCTCCTTTCTCCTTCTCTCCTTCTCTTGTCTCCTTTCATTGATCAGATGCTTTTATCCAAAGCGACTTACAATTATTCAAACACCGACGGACGCAGCCATCAGGAGCAATTAGGGGTTAAGTGTCTTGCTCAAGGACACTACAGCATGCTAGCAGGAGGAGCCTGGGATCCAACCAGCAACCTTTAGATCACTAGACCACCAGCTCTACCTCCTGAGCTACCTCCTTATCTCCTTTCTCTTTCTCTCTTGTCTCCTTTCTCCTTCTCTTATCTCCTTTCTCTCTTGTCTCCTTTCTCTTGTGTCCTTTCTATTTCTCTCTTGCCCCCCTCTCCTTCTCTTTTCTCCTTTCTCCTTCCCTCTTGTCTCCTTTCTCCTTCTCTTTCCCTCTTGTCTCCTTTCTCCTTCCCTCTTGTCTCCTTTCTCCTTCCCTCTTGTCTCCTTTCTCCTTCCCTCTTGTCTCCTTTCTCCTTCTCTCTTGTCTCCTTTCTCCAGCATAGCCTGGAGCTTGGACGGAGGCTCCATCCGACTTTATCTCCTCAACTTTAACTGAACAGTGGAGACAAAAAGTGTGAAATCAGAGTTTTGGGGAGAGCTGTAGTTTAGTAAAATAGTTCAAATGAAAGGAAATCACTTTTTTTGTGATTTTCCGCTGGGAAGGTTTTCCTGTCACAGCATAAAAATTTTTGAAAAGTTGTAAAAAAAAAAAAAAAAAAAAAAAGTTCTACAATACTATTTAAATTACTTTTTAAGATTGTAATCCAGTGATGCACACCTCAGAACGATCCCATTGTAGCGAACAAATCCTCCAAATGATTCCTGAGTCTGGAGTCACTCTCAGTGTTTAATGACTGAACTAAATGAAAGATGAAACTAAAGCCTGGAAGCTTGAAAACACAGTGATGAATAATAATAATAATAATATGCAGGATGCAGCTTTTGTGGGCGAACGAGTTCAGCAAATGAACCTTCTCTAGATTCCCAGTGCGAGGCCTGGCCTCTTGTATCCTGTTAAATAAAAAGGTTCAAATCCCAAGTTTCACTTTGGAACGATAATTAAGATGAATCCTGTATCTGTTCCCAGAGTGTCCGGGATACAGGATGAACGCTTCAACACCAAAGCTTCAGTATTTTAAGGAATTCCCCAGAAACAGGGAATCAAACAACCCACCTCTGACTCCCAGACCCCCCCCTACACAGGAAACACTGAACTGGAACAGTTGAACAGTTGAACAGTTGTACTTTTATCATTGCTGCGGTGTATTTGTCAAAGGCAGCGGTGAGAAATGACAGGTCAGTGGGTTTGGAATAAGTAACCGGACCTGTTTGAAATATACACAAAGCAAAAGACACAACAGTGACTTTCCTTTCAGGGCGGCGTTGAGTCCACGGCTGTCAAACGAGGAACGCCTGTTCTGTTTGGGGACAAGTTTTTATTAATTTAAAACAGTGAAAAATGGAAGCGGACACGAGGGAGAGGAAACAGCTTGTTATTAAAACCAGCACATGCCGAGAATAAATGTCCTTGAAACTTGTTTATCTGTGTGTCACTCTTCTCTGGGCTAAATGTGGAGGTGTTGCTCGTCTCTATCGAGGAGAGAAGAAGGATGAAGATAAGCCGTGAATCGCTGCCACCATAGATGGACTTCGACAGCCAAAGGTCCAGGAACTGCCCTCAGGCTGCTTCCAGCTCCGGTTGCTTCCTAATATGGACGCTGAGCTCCTTCATAAAGAGCCTCCTGCAGGGATGAGCTGAGCAGTTACCACTTCCTGTCTGTTGTCCCTCCGGTCTGTGCACCTCCACCCTCAACCATGGGTGACGCTCTGATGGCTGAGTTTGGAAAGGCTGCCGCTTATCTGCGGAAGTCCGACAAGGAGCGTCTGGAAGCCCAAACCAGGGCGTTCGACATCAAAACTGAGTGCTTCGTTGTTGACGACAAAGTGGAATATATAAAGGGGAAGATCCAGAGCAAAGATGGGGGAAAGGTCACCGTCAAAAAGGAGGACGGGACGGTAGTGACCGTCAAGGAGTGCGACGTTCATCCGCAGAACCCGCCAAAGTTCGATAAAATCGAGGACATGGCGATGTTCACGTTCCTGCACGAGCCCGCCGTGCTGTTCAACCTCAAAGAGCGCTACGCAGCATGGATGATCTACACCTACTCCGGGCTCTTCTGCGTCACGGTGAACCCCTACAAATGGCTCCCTGTGTACGATGCCGAGGTGGTGGCAGCCTACAGGGGGAAGAAGAGAACAGAAGCTCCCCCTCACATCTTCTCCATCTCAGATAACGCCTACCAGTACATGCTAACTGACAGGGAGAACCAGTCGGTCCTCATCACCGGAGAATCCGGAGCTGGGAAGACCGTGAACACCAAGAGAGTCATCCAGTACTTTGCCAGCATTGCTGCGGTTGGCGGCAATGTGAAAAAGGACGCAAGCAAAGGAACCCTGGAGGATCAAATCATCCAAGCCAACCCTGCGCTAGAGGCCTTTGGTAATGCCAAAACCCTGAGGAATGACAACTCTTCCCGTTTTGGAAAATTCATTCGAATTCACTTTGGAACGAGTGGTAAGCTGAGCTCTGCTGACATAGAGACTTACCTGCTGGAAAAGTCCAGAGTCACCTTCCAGCTGAAGGCTGAGAGGAACTACCACATCTTCTTCCAGATCTTGTCCAATCAGAAGCCAGAGCTGCTGGACATGATGTTGATCACCAATAACCCGTACGACTATTGCTACATCTCCCAAGGAGAGGTAACAGTAGCATCCATCAACGACTCTGAGGAGCTGATGGCCACTGACAGTGCCTTCGATGTGCTTGGCTTCACTCATGAGGAGAAGATGGGAGTGTACAAGCTGATCGGGGCCATAATGCACTATGGCAACATGAGGTTCAAGCAGAAGCAACGTGAGGAGCAGGCGGAGCCCGATGGAACTGAGGCTGCTGATAAGTCAGCTTATCTAATGGGGCTGAACTCTGCAGACCTCATCAAAGGACTTTGCCACCCCAGGGTCAAGGTGGGAAATGAATATGTCACCAAAGGTCAAGGGGTAGACCAAGTCTACTACTCCATGGGAGCACTGGCCAAGTCGGTGTATGAGAAGATGTTTAACTGGATGGTGGTGAGAATCAACCAGTCCCTCGACACTAAACAGCATCGGCAGCACTTCATAGGAGTGCTGGACATCGCTGGCTTTGAGATCTTTGACTTTAATACCTTTGAGCAGCTGTGTATAAACTTCACTAATGAAAAATTGCAACAGTTTTTCAACCATCACATGTTTGTCCTGGAGCAGGAGGAGTACAAGAAAGAAGGCATTGACTGGGAGTTCATTGACTTTGGGATGGACTTGCAAGCCTGCATTGACCTCATAGAGAAGCCTCTAGGGATCATGTCTATTCTGGAGGAAGAGTGCATGTTCCCCAAGGCCAGCGATCAGACCTTTAAGTCCAAACTCTATGACAATCATCTGGGCAAAAACAAGATGTTTGAGAAGCCAAGAGCAGTGAAAGGGAAAGCAGAGGCCCATTTTGCTCTGGTTCACTACGCCGGAACAGTTGACTACAACATCAGTGGCTGGCTGGTTAAAAACAAGGACCCGTTGAATGAAACGGTGGTGGGGCTTTACCAGAAATCCTCACTGAAGCTGCTCAGTGTGCTGTTTTCCAGCTACACTGGATCTGAGGGAGGTGACAAGGGAAGTGGAAAAGGAGGCAAGAAGAAAGGCTCCTCTTTCCAGACAGTGTCGGCTCTTCACAGGGAAAACCTCAACAAGCTAATGACCAACCTGAAGACCACCCACCCACACTTTGTCCGCTGTCTCATCCCAAATGAGAGTAAAACTCCAGGGATCATGGACAACTGCCTCGTGATGCACCAGCTCCGCTGCAACGGTGTGCTGGAAGGCATCAGAATCTGTAGAAAGGGTTTCCCCAACAGGGTGCTCTATGGTGACTTTAAACAGCGATACAGAATTTTGAACGCTTCAGCGATTCCAGAGGGACAATTTATGGACTGCAAGAAAAGTGCAGAGAAGCTGCTGGGCTCACTGGATATCGACCACACCCAGTACAAGTACGGTCACACCAAGGTGTTCTTCAAAGCAGGTTTGCTGGGGACGTTAGAAGAGATGCGAGATGAGCAACTCTCACGCATCATCACCAGGATCCAGGCCAACGCCAGGGCCCTTCTGATGAGGGCTGAGTTTGCTAAACTTGTGGAGCGCAGGGATGCTCTGATGGTGATCCAGTGGAACCTTCGCTCCTTCCTGGGGGTGAAGAACTGGCCTTGGATGAAACTCTTCTTCAAGATCAAGCCCTTGCTGAAGAGCGCTGAATCAGAAAAGGAGATGGCCAACATGAAGGAGGAGTTTAACAAGCTAAAGGAAGTACTGGAGAAATCTGAAGCTCGGCGAAAAGAACTAGAGGAGAAAATGGTCACTGTTCTCCAAGAGAAGAATGACCTGACTCTGCAGATTCAGAGTGAACAAGACACATTGACAGATGCTGAAGAGCGCTGTGAACAGCTCATTAAAAGCAAGATTCAAATGGAAGCCAAGTTGAAAGAGATGACGGAGAGAATGGAAGATGAAGAGGAGATGAACGCTGATCTTACCGCTAAGAAGCGGAAGCTGGAAGATGAGTGCTCAGAGTTGAAGAAAGACATTGATGACCTTGAGCTTACATTGGCCAAGGTTGAAAAAGAAAAACATGCTATGGAAAACAAGGTGAAGAATCTCACTGAAGAGCTAGCTTCCCAGGATGAGAACATCCTGAAGCTAACCAGAGAGAAGAAGGCGCTGCAGGAGGCTCATCAGCAGACTCTCGATGACCTTCAGAGTGAGGAAGACAAAGCCAACACCCTGAGCAAAGCCAAAGCAAAACTGGAGCAGCAGGTGGATGATCTAGAGGGCTCCTTGGAGCAAGAGAAGAAGGTCAGGATGGAATTGGAGCGCTCAAAGAGGAAACTGGAAGGAGACCTGAAACTGACGAAGGAAAGTATGATGGACTTAGAGAATGACAATCAGCAGTTGGAGGAGAAGCTTAAGAAGAAAGATTTTGAAAGTGCCCATTTAAACGGAAGAATTGAGGATGAGCAGGTGACTGGTGTTCAACTCCAGAAGAAGCTGAAGGAAAACCAAGCCAGGCTCGAGGAGCTGGAAGAGGAGCTTGATGCTGAGCGTGCGGCACGGGCAAAAGTGGAGAAGCAGCGTTCGGATCTTTCCCGTGAGCTGGAGGATGTCAGTGAGCGTCTGGAAGAGGCGGGTGGTGCCACGTCTACCCAGGTTGAGCTTAACAAGAAGAGAGATGCTGAATTCCAGAAGCTGCGTAGGGAGCTGGAGGAATCCACCCTCCAACATGAGTCCGTTGCAGCCTCACTGAGGAAAAAGCATGCTGACAGCGTGGCTGAACTGGGTGAACAGATTGACAACCTTCAGCGTGTCAAACAGAAACTGGAAAAGGAAAAGAGTGAGCTGAAGTTGGAGCTTGACGACTTGTCATCCAACATGGAGAATGTAGTAAAAACCAAATCCAACATTGAGAAGATGAGCCGTTCAATGGAGGACAACATGAATGAGTACAAGAGCAAATATGAGGAGGCCCAAAGGACCCTCAATGACTTCACCACACAGAGGGCCAAGCTGCTCACGGAAAACGGAGAGCTTGGGCGTCAGCTGGAGGAGAAGGAGTGCCTGGTCTCACAGCTCACCAGGGGAAAGAGCTCCTACACCCAGCAGCTGGAAGACCTGCGCAGACAACTGGAGGAGGAAGTCAAGGCAAAGAACGCTCTGGCCCACGCTGTGCAGTCTGCTCGCCATGACTGTGATCTCCTCAGAGAGCAGTTTGAAGAGGAGCAGGAGGCTAAGGCCGAGCTGCAGAGGGCATTGTCCAAAGCAAACACTGAGGTCTCAACATGGCGGACAAAGTATGAAACTGATGGAATCCAGCGTGCGGAGGAGTTGGAAGAGGCAAAGAAGAAGCTGGTCCAGCGGCTGCAGGAGGCAGAGGAAGCCATTGAAGCAGTGAATGCAAAATGTTCGTCCCTTGAAAAGACCAAACACCGCCTCCAAAACGAGATTGAGGACCTGATGTTGGACCTTGAACGATCCAATGCAGCATCTGCAGCTCTGGACAAAAAGCAAAGAGCCTTTGACAAAGTCATGGCAGAATGGAAGCAGAAGTTCGAAGAGTCGCAGTGTGAACTGGAGGCCTCTCAGAAGGAGGCTCGCTCTCTCAGCACTGAGCTCTTCAAATTAAAAAATGCCTACGAAGAGTCCTTAGACCAACTTGAGACCATGAAGAGAGAGAACAAGAATCTTCAGGAGGAGATCTCCGACCTCAGCGACCAGCTGGGCGAGGGCGGAAAGAGCACTCACGAACTGGAGAAGCTCCGCAAGCAGCTAGAGCAGGAAAAATCCGAACTCCAATCCGCGTTGGAGGAGGCGGAGGGCTCTCTGGAGCATGAGGAGAGCAAGATCCTCAGAGCTCAGCTGGAGTTCAACCAGGTTAAGGCCGACATGGAGAGGAAGCTCGCTGAGAAAGACGAGGAAATGGAACAGGCCAAAAGAAACTACCAACGCATGGTGGAGTCTCTGCAGTCCTCACTAGAATCTGAGACAAGGAGTCGCAACGAGGCCCTCAGGGTCAAGAAGAAGATGGAGGGTGATCTCAACGAGATGGAGATCCAGCTCAGCCAAGCCAACCGGCAGGCGGCCGATGCCCAGAAGCAGCTGAAAAGCGTTCATGCGTTCCTGAAAGACACTCAATTGCAGCTGGATGATGCGTCCCATGGGAACGACGACCTGAGAGAGAACATGGCTCTGCTGGAACGCCGGAATGCGCTGATCCAGGCCGAGCTGGAGGAGCTGAGGGCGGCTCTGGAACAGACGGAACGTGGTCGAAAGTTGGCCGAACAGGAGCTAATTGATGCCACGGAGCGCATGCAGCTCCTCCACTCCCAGAACACCAGCCTCATCAACCAGAAGAAGAAGCACGAGGCGGATCTGCTCCACCTGCAGACTGAGGTGGAGGAGGCCATACAAGAAAACCGCAATGCTGAGGAGAAGGCGAAGAAGGCCATCACTGACGCAGCCATGATGGCGGAGGAGCTAAAGAAAGAGCAAGACACCAGCGCCCATCTGGAGCGCATGAAGAAGAACATGGAGCAGACCATAAAGGACCTCCAGCACCGTCTGGACGAGGCGGAGCAGGTGGCCATGAAGGGTGGGAAAAAGCAGCTCCAGAAGCTGGAGGGTCGCATCAGGGAGCTGGAGAATGAGCTGGAGGTGGAGCAGAAGAGAGAAGCGGAGTCCATCAAAGGGGTGCGGAAGTACGAGCGGCGTCTCAAGGAGCTCACCTACCAGACGGAGGAGGACCGCAAGAACATGGCTCGCCTGCAGGACCTGGTGGACAAGCTGCAGCTCAAGGTCAAGGCCTACAAGCGCGCCACCGAGGAGGCGGAGGAGGCGGCCAACACCAACATGGCAAAGTTCCGCAAGCTGCAGCACGAGCTGGAGGAGGCGGAGGAGAGAGCCGACATCGCCGAATCCCAGGTGAACAAACTGCGAGCGAAGACCAGGGACGGCTCCTCAAAGAAGGGTCTGGACGAGTGAGTGGGAGACGGACCACGCCCTCCTCTCAGGTGGGGCACACGGGGCAACTCAGCTGTTTAACGTTAACTCCCCGGGGTGTAACTCCACCCAGTTTAGACGCACGGGCGGGGCCCCTCCACCTCGGGAACCTCAACTTTAATGTTTCAAAAATCCATGTTTGTATTTAGTGATGGAGCTCATTTCAATTTAGCAACAGATGGTGTGGTTTGTGTACGATGTAATCAATATGTTTGTTGTTAAATAAAATACATTCTCCCTGATTATTGATTATTGATGATTGGATATTGATTATTGATGATTGGATATTGATTATTGATGATTGGATATTGATTATTGAGTGGTTACCTTTGTAGGTTTTAAAACTGTGATCTTCTGTTGCAGATCTTTCCATCTGGATGAACAAGCTGCCAAACCACAAGAAAGAAAAAACATCGTTATTCATGTTGTGCACGTTGATATGTCGTCGAATATCACACCATCCAAACATTATCTGTCTGTCTGTCTGTCTGTCTGTCTATCCATCCATCCATCCATCCATCTATCTACCCATCTGTCTGTCTGTCTGTCTGTCTTTCTCCAAACAGGTCTCAACTCAGATAAACATCATTTTTCAGAACATGTTTAAATATCATTTCATTTATTTTCCTTCAAATGAGTGAGAATCAGGATGTAGCAGCTTGATCAATATCCTGTTTTAATGAGTGATCAGCTGCACTTTGATCAGTTGATCAGTTGATCAGGTGTCTGCTGCAGCTTCAGGACGTATTGATCGTTATCAGATCCATCATCTGAAATCCCAGAGCCGTCCTGTCACACACTGCATTCCTGCATCAATAAACACTTACATTACAGTATTTCTTCTCCTCTTTGAACAGATACTGCTGTGTACTGCTAGTACACTCTACAGTCAAATTAAACGTTATGTATCCGTTGCAAACAGTTGCTCCATAAAATACACCGTTAGAAAAGGCCATAAAAACACAGGTAGTGATTAAAGCGCAAAGTATTTTTGAATTTTATGACGAGTACACTGCTGCCCCCTGGTGGAGGCTCGAAGTAACGCCTCTGGCTCCATCACTCTCTTACGTCATGTCCCCTCCTGGTGGCAGAGTCTGGTATGACATCCACAAGCTTTCATAAAAAGAGTTTAGTTGAATTTAATTCGGTTCAGTTTGTTTTCTTGAAATAATCTGAAAGTCCGCAAACCACAGCTACCCCTGACGTCTTCGCAGCGGCTCCTGTGATTGGCTGCAGCTGAGCAGGTGACCGTCCAGGTGTGACCAGCATAGATCTTTAAACCTAGATCCTTGCGGCCGCCTACCCACATTTGAGTATTTTTCGAGCTTATAGAGCTTATTGTGCGTAATCACCGGGTGTGATGACATTTCACTGCATGTATGTACGACCGTTTGTGTATGTGACGAATAATCTCTTGAACTCGCACTTGAACTCAGTGCGCTGCGCCAGACGCGTCAATACCGTCGCCATCTTGGAGCGGTGTTCAGCCCGCTCGCCGCACCGCAGACGATGCAAGCAAAGAACATTTCAACGATATTTCGAAGAATAAACTCAAGTCAAAACTTTATTTTTCACGTGCACAGCAACACTTTTACATGTAAAGCGGCAGTGGAATATTCTTTGTACAGCCCCGGACGCTGTAAATGTCATCAATACAGACATATTGCATTTTCTTTATATAAAATTGTGCCGCATATAAAACAACGCAACTTGTAAACTTGTCCGATAGCAGCGCCCAAGGACCGCACCAAGATGGCGACAGACAGACAGACAGACAGAGCTAGACGTTCAGGCGCGTCCAGATCTATGTGTGGACATCGGTGGCAGTGACGTAACCATCGCGGGTGTAACCGGTGCAAATGCACCGGGGCCCGGTGGCCGCTCGGGCTCGTCCCACGTCCGCTTCGCATCGAGGATGTTTTTTTATTTCAGTTTCTCATTGAACGACGCACCGCGTCACGGACGCTCTCTTAGCGGCTGGGCTGGGTGCGTGTGCGCGCGGGGAGGGTTCAAATAACATTTGCACCGGGGCCCAACACCGTCATGTTGGGCGTGTGTAGGTCTATGTGTGTAGGTCTATGTGTGTAGGTCTATGTGTGTAGTTCTATGTGTGTCGCTCAATGAGGGCCACACCTGTTGTCACCTGGAGGAAACACAGAACAGGAAGCGCAGAGCTCATTCTGCGTCTCTCCAGCTCACCGGGCTCCCACACGCACGGACCGGGCTCGCTCCACCTCCACCTCCACCTCCACCTCCACCTCCTTCATGCTGCTCCTGGCCGCGCTGCTGTTCCAGGCGGCCCTTGGGCTCCAAGAGGCGGGTTGCGGTCTCAGGCCCGGCCGTGATGGCTTCGTGCTGGACGCCATGGACGCCGTGTCCGGGGGGGCCACCTTCCTGTCCTCACCCCCCGTGGAGCGAGAGGAGGACTGCCGCAGGGCCTGCTGCCAGGAGCCGCGCTGCAACGTGGCCCTGATGGGGGACCCCGAGGGCTCCGGGGGGCCCTCCTGCTTCCTGTTGGACTGCCTGCACCGGAAGGAGCTGGTGTGCAGGTTCGTCCAGAAGGAGAAGTTCAGGAGCTTCGTCATGGACTCAGTGTTTGAGGAACATCTGAGCTCAGGTGAGACGTGGAGCTGGATCTGAGCTTTTCTTCATCCTCTTCTTCTTCTTGGAGCCTTCATACATAGGCTGCACCAGGTTGAATCAGAGATGTTTTCTGTGCATTTTATTTTATTTAGATCATGTAAACCATAAGGTTCTAGCTCGTGAGATGTTGAGTTTCCCGTATTGGTGAATTTGACGTCTGTGTCGCTGCGATCCAGCCCTCGTTCAGTGACGGCACATTTCGTACACAAGCGACGCAAAGTGTCATCACAAAATGCTTAAAAACAAGATAATAAATGTTTAGGAACGGAGGCCTCGGAACGTGCTGAGGAGATGAAGAGCTTGACGTTTGAACCCGACGTGTTGACTGAACCCGATGTTTTCAAACGGTGTTGAGATCTCTCCTGGGGCTCGTCTTCACTTCTTCACCTGCAGCACTGGACCGGGTGCAAAAGGCAGTCGCAGGGCAAGCGGAGCGTCCTGACGTGCAGGATGTGGTTCTGTCCAACAGGTGGCCCCGGTCCCGTTGCCCTGGGGGGCCGCGGCGTGGTGGTCCAGCCCGGGAAGGAGGTGACGCTAAGCGGGATCCAGAGCCGAGCACCAGGGGGGGCCACCATCGTCAGCTACAAGTGGGAGCAGCTGAAGGGAAGCCCCCCCATGACCATGGAGGTACTGGGTACTAAGAACCGGCGACAGACGATTGGGTACTAGGGCTGTCAACATCTGTTTGAATATTCCTTCTGAAAAAACTTGTTTGAATATATTCGATTATCTGTTACAACCGGCTCCAATCAGAGTGATCTTTTCTCCAAACAAAGCAAATAAAAAACAGTGTTTATATTCAATTTACTCTGTTTCCTGCTGCCGCGGAGCAGATGGCAGATGACTTCTGAAAGAATTCAGATTGCAAATTCAGTGACAAATGCACTGCGGCCCTGCACGGTCCGCGGCCCGGCGGTTGGGAACCTCTGCACTACAGGACATTCCGGCTCCGTTGGTGATGGTCGAGCGGCTCGGAACCGTGAACCTCCGCTCAAGCTGGCGGATCAAATCTTTAAATCCAACCCCTTCCAGATGTCAATGGGCCGCGTATCTTTGCGGATAAACGGGGCCGTTTTATCTGTGATGGCGTTTGGCAGCGGCTGCTCGTCGGCGCCATGGAAGCGCTGGTTCGGCCCCGTTTCGGCTGCTGTGTTGGCGGAAATCCAGCGATGCCGCTGGATGCCTCCCTCAGTCACGGGCAGAGCTCATTGACTTGCAGCACAAAGAGGATGTATGTGGGCGTCGCTCAAAGCAACTTCTGCCGAAACACTGCAATTTGTTTTTTGCGAATGTTCATTTTCAAATTCAAAGGACTTTTTTTTTTTTTTTTTTTATACAATTCTAAAAGCATGAGAATATGGAACCGTTGTTTGACAGCCCTAGTGGGTACTGAATGCTGAGGACTTAGTAATGGATACTGAGGACTGGGGGCTTGGTACTCAGGGCTGGCTACTGGGGTCTGGGTACTGAGGACTTGAGGCTGGGCACTGGGGACTGGGTACTGAGGGCTGGGTAATGAGTATTCTATAATGGGTACTGAGAATTTGGTACTGGGGCTGGGTAATGAGGACTAGAGGCTAGGCACCGGTGGCTGGGGACTGGGTACTGAGTATTCTATAATGGGTACTTAAAATTGGGTACTAGGGACTGGGTACCCGAGGCTGGATAATGAGGACTGGAGGCTGAGTACTGGGTGCTGGGGACTGGGTACTGAGAACTGGGTGCTGGGTACTCGGGACTAGGTACTGAGGACTGGGTACTGAGAACTGGGTGCTGGGTACTGGGGGCTAGGTACTGAGGACTAGGGAGTTATTGCTGGATACTGTGTACTATAAAATGGGTACTGAGAGCTGGGTACTGAGTATGATGACACGGTGATGTAGTCAAATGTCTTTAAGGAGCATTAAATAGTCATCTGTTACGTTAAAGTCATCTATTGCGTTAAAGTCATGTTACGTTAAAGTCATGTTACGTTAAAGTCATCTGTTACGTTAAAGTCATGTTACGTTAAAGTCATCTGTTACGTTAAAGTCATGTTACGTTAAAGTCATCTGTTACAGTAAAGTAATGCATACAACATGGAATTCAACATCTCTTGTGTATAAGAATGAGCTCTGACTCTGTTGAACCCAGCACACGGCCCTGGCGGACCAGCTGCGCGTCTCCTCGCTCACCCCCGGCAGCTTCCTCTTCCAGCTGAGCGTGGGCGACTCAGACGGGCGCTCGGCCGCGGCGCAGGTGGAGGTGTTGGTGCTGAGCCCCGAGGAAAGCCAGCGTGAGTCCTACACCCAGGAATGTGGCTTCCAACATGGCCGACACTGGTGAAACCACATGTTTTCAGAGTCAAACGTTGGGACATTGACATGACAAAATGTTCTCAGGCTGTGAGTGAGTAGAAGTAGTAGATACTACTAGATACTATTGTTAGATAGTAGTAGTAGATACTACTAGTAGTAGTAGGTGGTAGTAGTAGATGCTATTGGCAGATACTAGTAGTAGGTGGTAGTAGTAGTAGTAGTAGTAGTGGTGGTAGATACTATTGGCATGTACTAGTAGTAGATACTAGTAGTAGTAGTAAGTGGTAGTAGTAGATACTATTGGCAGATAGTAGTAGTAGTAGTAGTAGTAGTAGTAGGTGGTAGTAGTAGTAGTAGTGGTGGTAGATACTATTCGCATGTAGTAGTAGTAGATACTAGTAGTAGTGTATTAGGAGACATTTCTGTAAAGCAGCCACATTAGCATGGATCCTTTGGCAGACAAACAGTCTCACACACACACTCTGTCTCTCTCTCTCTTTCATGTGGTTGTAATTCCTACATTTATGAAACTACAGTTTGAGTGTGTGAGACAGGCTGTCAGTGTGTGAGACAGGCTGTCTGACCAGTTTTCTGGCTGAACTGAGGGTGTGTCTGTCTCATGGATACAGATAAAACATATAAACACACACACGTAAACACACACACAAACACACACACGTTTACACACAAACACACACACGTTTACACACAAACACTCACTCACACACGTTTACGCACAAACACACACACACACACGTTTACGCACAAACACACACTCACACACGTTTACACACAAACACACACACACGCGCGTTTACACACAAACACACACTCACACGCGTTTACGCACAAACACACACTCACACACGTTTACGCACAAACACACACTCACACACGTTTACGCACAAACACACACTCACACACGTTTACGCACAAACACACACTCACACACGTTTACGCACAAACACACACTCACACACGTTTACGCACAAACACACACTCACACACGTTTACGCACAAACACACACTCACACACGTTTACGCACAAACACACACTCACACACGTTTACGCACAAACACACACTCACACACGTTTACGCACACAGGAGTGTTATATCCCAGAATGTGACCTTGGGGGGGGTGTGTGTGTGTGTGTGTGTGTGGTTTCACGTCCTCCCATCACTCCACCTACAAGGTTGGTGGCACCATCTGGTGGTGCTCCTTAGAAACTACAGTGTAAGACTCATGTCCAGTTTAACATTAATAACAGGAAACATATACTTAATGATAAATATAATACTGTATAAAATTAAAGTTATTACCAGAATCCTCGATAAACATTTGTTTCAGCACTGCTATGCCATTGTTAGACTGTTTGTCTTGATTTGTAAAGAAAAACACTTGTTTCTCGGTTAGTAACTTATTTGAATAATAAAAATGATTAATAACAAAAACATGAGAATATTTAAACAACACAATTAACCAGGTAAGATCTGTAGCAAAATTAGACTTTAGAATCATAAACAGTAAGTTACTTATTCCACAACTTTTGTTACTCACCAAAATAAGAACAGAAAAACAGATGCTATCATACCCAGACAGGACGGTACGGTAGTAGTAGTAGTAGTAGCAGTAGTAGTAGTAGCAGTAGCAGTAGTAGTAGAAGTAGTAGCAGTAGCAGTAGTAGTAGCAGTAGTAGTAGTAGCAGTAGCAGTAGTAGTAGCAGTAGTAGCAGTAGCAGTAGTAGTAGAAGTAGTAGTAGGAGCAGTAGCAGTAGTAGTAGCAGTAGTAGCAGTAGCAGTAGTAGTAGAAGTAGTAGTAGGAGCAGTAGCAGTAGTAGTAGCAGTAGTAGCAGTAGCAGTAGTAGTAGCAGTAGTAGTAGTAGCAGTAGTAGTAGTAGCAGTAGCAGTAGTAGTAGAAGTAGTAGTAGGAGCAGTAGTGCCATTTTTCTCCAAGCAAATTAAGATTCTGGACGTATTTCATTTACTCTGCTTCCTGCTGCTGCAGAGCAGATCGCACCTGAAAAATCCCGCCTGCGTTCTCACACCAAATACCCCACGGCCCGACACCGTCCGCGAGCCGGTGGTTGGGAACCAACTTGGCACCGTTAGCGGAATATTTCTGGAACGAGCGTTGACTGAGCAGCAAAATGGATCAACCACTCAAAGTGTGTTTGATTGAGTTGCTGTCGTCCTGGTGCCGAGCGGGTTGAAGGAGCCGCCACATCACAGAGAATCAGAACCTGATCGTGACTCAGAAGTTCAAAATCAAACGCTCCACACATAACCAGACAAACTAGTTATAGAGCAGACAAACTAGTTATAGAGCAGACAAACTAACTAGTTATAGAGCAGACAAACTAGTTATAAACAAGACAAACAAATTAGGAAATTAACATACTAGTTATAAACTAGACAAATTAGCTGTGAACTAGACCTACTAGTTATAAACGAGTCCCACTAGTTATGAACTAGTCACACTAGTTCCCAACCAGTCAAACTAGTTATGAACTAGTCCTACTAGTCGTGAAGCGTGTCAGTGTGTTATCTTCAGTGTGGAAGCAGCAGCGTGATGTGCAGACAGACAGTCTCTGGTCTCTGGGGGTTATTCACTGATCAGCAGCGTCTGGATGCACCTCATGCCTCAATGTGCCGATGTTCTAACCTCACCTGGACCTTGTCCCCTCAGTGCATTGCCTGGTGCCCGTCAACGTGGGCCCCTGCAGGGCCAGCTTCCCTCGCTGGGGCTACGACTCCTCCACCGCTCTCTGTGACACCTTCGTGTACGGAGGCTGCAGAGGAAACAGGAACAACTTCCTGTCCAAGGAGGAGTGTTCCGCCGCCTGCAGCAACGTCAAAGGTTCCATGTCTCACCTTCATCACAGGGAGGAACCTGAGGAACCTCGGGAACCCAAGGAGCCTGAGGAGCCTTGAGAACCTTAGAATCCTTGGGTAACCTGAGGAACCCTAGGAACCTGTACTTTACTGTATTAACAGTCTAAGTGACTGACTTATTATGGGATGTTTCTTTCCTCAGGTTCCTCTGAGAGATCCATCCATCCATCCAACCAAGGTAAAGAATAGTAACTACATCTGTATCTGTACTTCATGGAGTATGTTCCAAGCAAATACTGAAATACGTGAATCTCCTACACCTCCGTTTTCCCTGGTACTGGAGTACTTCAGTGTCAGTGTATTAGTACTTGTACTGCAGTAAACGCTGTGGCTCCTTGTTGCAGTGGAGGAGTGCAACGCCTCCTGTCAACCAGGGCAGTTAATCTGCAGCAACGGCTGCTGCTTGGACGCAACGCTGGAGTGCGACGGGTTCCCACAGTGCAGCGACGGCTCCGACGAGGCCACGTGCACCACCTGTGAGACACACACACACACACACACACACTCATACGCTCACACACACACTCTGAGCACTTCTCATGTCCCCCCCAGTGAACCACACCTTCTCCACCCTGATGGAGATCAAAGTCAACCCCGTCATGGGTGAGTTCACAGCTGATCAATCAATACTGATGGTGCTGATGGAGGATAAATGACGCTGCAGTTTGATGCTGCGTCCTGTAGACGGCGCCAAACTAGTGTTGAAGCCTCGTAGACATGCAAGCCCATCCCATAATGACACGGTTGCCATGCAGCGTTGTCATGACAACGTGCTGAGAGGAACTGGAGCAGCTACGTCATGTAGCGTGTCTGAACAAACCCTCTCGCCCCCAGCCCGCTGCACCCAGCCCCCCAAGCTAGGCTGTTGCCATGACAACCTCACCCGCTGGTACTACAACCCGCTCAGCGTGCAATGCCAGGAGTTCACCTACCGCGGTTGTCAAGGAAACGACAACAACTTTGAATCCAAGGACAGCTGTGAGGCCACCTGCAAGGGAATAACAGGTCTGTCTGCCTGTCTGTCTGTCTGCCTGCGTGTCTGTCTGCCCGTGAAACAAGAATATTTATACAAGTGTTTGTATAAATGTGTTGTTTGTATAAATGTGTTTTTTGTATAAATGTGTTGTTTGTATAAATGTGTTGTTTGTATAAACGTGTTTGGTTGTTTGTATAAATGTGTTGTTTGTATAAATGTGTTGTTTGTATAAATGTGTTGTTTGTATAAATGTGTTGTTTGTATAAACGTGTTTGGTTGTTTGTATAAATGTGTTGTTTGTATAAATGTGGTGTTTGTATAAATGTGTTTGTATAAATGTGTTGTTTGTATAAATGTGGTGTTTGTATAAATGTGGTGTTTGTATAAATGTGTTTGGTTGTTTGTATAAATGTGGTGTTTGTATAAATGTGGTGTTTGTATAAATGTGGTGTTTGTATAAACGTGTTTGGTTGTTTGTATAAACGTGTTTGGTTGTTTGTATAAACGTGTTTGGTTGTTTGTATAAACGTGTTTGGTTGTTTGTATAAACGTGTTTGGTTGTTTGTATAAACGTGTTTGGTTGTTTGTATAAATGTGTTTGGTTGTTTGTATAAATGTGGTGTTTGTATAAATGTGGTGTTTGTATAAATGTGGTGTTTGTATAAATGTGTTTGGTTGTTTGTATAAACGTGTTTGGTTGTTTGTATAAATGTGTTTGGTTGTTTGTATAAATGTGGTGTTTGTATAAATGTGTTTGGTTGTTTGTATAAATGTGTTTGGTTGTTTGTATAAATGTGTTGTTTGTATAAATGTGTTGTGTTGTTTGTATCTTGGAGCAGAGAGGAGCGTCTTTGCACCCGGCGTGTTCGAGGAGCAGGACGAGCAGGAGTCGGGCTCCATCGCCATAGCGATCGTCCTGGCGGTGGCCATCTTGGTTGTGTTGGCGGTGCTCGCCTACTTCTTCCTGAAGGCGCAGAGGAAGAGGCGTTCCCACCAGCCCGTCGCCACGGCAGCCGCCCCTAGCGGCCCCCTCAGTGAGGACGGAGAAACGGTGGTGTACCGCAGCACCACCAAGCCAGTGTGAGGGGGCGGGGCCTCTACGAGGAGGGGCGGGGCCAAGAGACGCTGCTGTACAGAGACTTAAATATACACGTCAGCGGAACATTTCATTATTTTCTGTTTTCTGCTGATCTCCGTCAGACCTCCGTCAGACCTCCGTCAGACCAGTGTGCTTCAGCTGTTTTCTTTTATATTTTCCTTGTGGTTCAGGTGTGAACTCACCTGCTTGTGTATTTACAGGGTGTGATTTTAATGTTTTTAATATAAAATGACGCCTCCTTTTCTCTCTGGAATAAACAGAAGGAACAGAAAACTGAGCCTGAGCAGCACTTTACTTTACTTTACTTTACTTTACTTCACTTCGCTTTACTTTGCTTTGAATTACTTTACTTTACGCTATGCAACTTCACTTTACGTTACATTACTTTGTGTTGTGTTACGTTGCTTTACTTTACTTTGCTCTACTTTACGTCAATTGACTTAGTTTGCTTTACGTTGCTTTGCATTTCTTCGCTTTACGCTGTGTTACTTTACTTTGCGTTACGTTGCTTAACTATACTATACGATACTATGTTACTTTACTTTACTGGACTTAACTCTACTGGACTTTACGTTGCTTAACTATACTATACGATACTATGTTACTTTACTTTACTGGACTTAACTCTACTGGACTTTACGTTGCTTTACTATACTATACGATACTATGTTACTTTACTGGACTTAACTCTACTGGACTTTACGTTGCTTTACTATACTTTACTGGACTTTACGTTGCTTTACTTTACATTAAGTTGCATTGTTTTACTTTACTTTGCTTTGTTTTGCTTTACTTTACCTTCTTCGACAAACGTTTAACTTTGTCGTTCAAACTTTTCTTCCTCTTCTGTGGCGTCTTCGTCTTTTTAAATCGTCTGTTCCATGCAGCTGGGAATCAATTAGATAAACCTTTATTAGTCCCACAACGGGGACATTTACATCGTTCCAGCAGCTAAAAGGGGACAGCAGAAGATAAAGAGCATATCAAGTACACACGATAAACCACATCAAATATATAGAAACATACAAATAGATAATAAATCACCATAAATAGGAAGCAGATAGTACTAAGTGTATTGCACATATCTTGACATCTTGGGGTGGGGTCGGTTCTCCGTCATGGATGACAGCTCAGCCGTCATCCTCCTTTCTCCCACCACCTGCACTGGGTCCAGGGGCCCCCCAGGACAGAGCTGGCCTTCTTGATGGGTTTGTCAAGTGTCTTCCTGTCAGCTGTGGTGAGGCTGTGGCCCCAGCAGACCACTCCATCAAAGATGTTGTTGGAGAAGGTCCTCAGGAGAGCCCCCTGCGTCCAGAGGACCTGAGTCTTCTCAGCAGATAGTCTGCTCTGACCCTTCTTATAAAGTGCATGTATGTGATGAGTCCAGTCCAGTTTATTGTTCAGGTGAACACCCAGGTACTTTAAGATTCCACAATGTCAATATCCATTCCCTGGATGCTCACCGGTGTCGGTGGGGGGAGTGGAAATCCACCACCAGCTCTTTGCTTTTCCCCGCCTTCATCTGGAGCCGGTTCCGCTGGCACCGGTCCACAAAGTCCTGGGTGAATTCTTTGTACTCCCTGTCGTCCTCATCTTTGATGAGGCCAACGATTGCAGAGTCGCCAGAGACCTTCTGCAGGTGACAGCCGGTTGAGCTGTACATGAAGTCTGCGGTGCAGAGGGTGAAGAGGAAAGGTGCCGAGTCCGTTCCTTGCGGGGCCCCTGTGCTGCAGACGACCATGTCAGACTCGCGACCGGTCCGCGATGTAGTCCGGGATCCGGGAAGACGGATGACGGTCCGCTCCCGTGTGCTGCAGCTTGTCCCTCAGAAGCACAGGCTGAATGGTGTTGAAAGCCCTTGAGAAATCAAAGAACATGGTCCTCACAGTGCTCCCAGGCTTCTCCAGGTGAGATAGAGCTCCATGCAGCAGGAAGACCACGGCGTCGTCCGCCCCGATGCCAGGCTGGGAGGCAAACTGGAGCGGGTCCATTGATGATCTCACCAGGGGGCGGAGATGCACAAGGACCGGCCTCTCCGGGGTCTTTATGAGGTGAGACGTCGGTGCCGCCGGCCTGTAGCCGCTGAGGTCTTTGGGGTGCGGGGTCCTCGGCACCGGCACCACGCAGGAGGTCTTCCACAGCTGTGGTGCTCTCCCCAGTTCCAGGCTCATGTTGAACATGTGCTCCACTATCTCACAGACGTGCTGTGCACGTCTTCAGGATCCTGGTGCAGATGCCGTCCGGACCTGCAGCCTTTCTGGAAGCATAAATAATATTTAACCAGTTTTCTGTGTCCATCGATAATAATAGTAGTAATAATAATAATTATTATAATAATTATAATAATAATAATAATAATCAAATGTGATTTTTCTGAACACAAGTATTTTGCTGCTCCACCAGCAGGGGGCGGCAGCATCAAGCCTCAGAGGTTTCAGATTCTGAAAGTGAATCATAATAAAAACATGAAAATCTACAATAAAAATAATATTTATATTCATATGAATATGTACAATAAACCATGAGATCAGGAAAATACAAAATCTATGAACCATCAAACTCATGACAGCGTTAGAGGGAAGTTCTGTGTCACATGTCGACAAGCATCTGGAGGTGGAGGAAGGTGGAGGTGGATGTATGGATGTTCCTCAGGAGGAGTCTACTCCTCACGAGTTGCCTACATTATGCTAATGAGCCTCAATGAAGCCCCATGGAGGTGGAGGTGGAGGTTGGAGTAGAGGAGGTGGAGATGGTGGTCGAGGTGGAAGTTGAGGTGGAGGAGGTGGAGATGGCGGTTGATGTAGAGGTGTTGGAGATGGAGGAGGTGGAGGTTGGAGTAGAAGTTGAGGAGCTTGAGATGGAGGTGGAGGAGATGGAGATGGTGGTTGAGGCAGAGGACATGGAAGTTGGAGTAGAGGTGAAGATTGGAGGTGAAGATGGAGATGGAGGTTGGAGTAGAGGTGGAGGAGGTTGGAGTAGAGGTAGAGGGGGAGGAGGTGGAGGTTGGAGTAGAGGTGGAGGAGTTGGGAGTAGAGGTGAAGGTTGGAGTAGGGGTGGAGGTGGAGGTTGAGGTTGGAGTTGAGGTGGGGGGGTAGTGGAGGTTGGAGTAGAGGTGGAGGCTGGAGTAGAGGTGGAGGTGGTGGAGGTTGAGGTTGGAGTAGAGGTGGAGGAGGTGGAGGTTGGAGTAGAGGTGAAGGAGTAGGAGATGGAGGTTGGAGTAGAGGGGGAGGAGGTGGAGGTTGAAGTAGAGGTGAGGGAGTAGGAGATGGAGGTTGGAGTTGAGGTGGAGGAGGTGGAGGTTGGAGTAGAGGTGGAGGTTGGAATAGAGGTGAAGGAGTAGGAGATGGAGGTTGGAGTACAGGTGGAGGAGGTGAAGGTTGGAGTAGAGGTGAAGGAGACGACGATGGAGGTTGGAGTTGAGGTGAAGGAGCAGGAGATGGAGGTTGGAGTTGAGGTGGAGGTTGGAGTAGAGGTGAAGGAGACGACGATGGAGGTTGGAGGAGAGGTGAAGGAGCAGGAGATGGAGGTTGGAGGAGAGCTGGAGGAGTAGGAGGTGGAGGTTGGAGTTGAGGTGAAGGAGCAGGAGATGGAGGTTGGAGTAGAGCAGTAGGAGGTGGAGGAGGTGGAGGACTGTAAAACAGTGAACCCTAACGACCCGGATGTTGTTTGGTTTTTAAATGAAATGGTTTTGAATGTGGCCGTGACCACGCCCCCTGGTGTGGTTTGAAAAATGCTGCAGAAACAAGAGAAAACACGGAAATGTATCATGAAGTATATATCATCAAATATGTATCATAGAAAATTTTTATATTATAATTATAACATATTTTATAAACTATATCTGTGAAATAATAACATATGATAAAAAAGAATGTGTTTTGAAGTGAAAAGGGGCGTTTAGGGTCCAGCCTCCAGCTCCGTGACAACACCCGGAGACAGGACGAGGCGCTCGGACACACCGGCTATCACTCTCTAGCTTTATAAAGCTCTGTTTTTCACTCTGTGTCAAGACTTTTCACTCCTTTTCACTCCCCTTCACTCCTTTAAACGTCACTTTCGTGCTTTCCTCTTCCCGGTGAAGCTTCTCGGACGTCCCTGAACTTCCAGCGGTGAGTTGAGAAACAAACCAAACGACGTCAAAACTCGGAACAAACAGCGAATCCACCTGAGCTGCTGCGCATGCGCAGATCAGACGCAGCGTGAGACCTTCAAGGTGTTTGTGGAGGAGACGCTTCTAGTGCGGGGGCAGCTGTGTCTGTTAAAAGTCTGTTAAGTCTGTTAAAAGTCTGTTAAAAGTCTGTTAAACCTGTTAAAAGTCTGTTAAAAGTCTGTTAAACCTGTTCAAAGTCTGTTAAGTCTGTTAAAAGTCTGTTAAACCTGTTAAAAGTCTGTTAAGTCTGTTAAACCTGTTAAATGCCTGTTAAAGTCAGTCAACGTCTGTTAAACCTGTTAAAGTCAGTCAACGTCTGTTAAACCTGTTAAAGTCAGTCAAGGTGTTGACAACTTTGTGGATTCGTGTTCTCGTTTCACGTGAACGCACCTTGACTCCACCTGAGCGGCAGCCTCACTGAGCATGTGCAGTGGTCTCAGATCAGGGGTCTCAAACCGGGGGCCCGGGGGCCCCGCCCGGCCCGCTGCAGGTTCCCGTGTGTTGTTAAATCAAACAGCTGAAGTCAAGAATGAAGAGGCTTTTCACGACATGAAACTCAACCTGCCGCTCGACGTCTCTGTTTCTATTCACTCGGTAAATATTTTACAACAAACATTTCTTTCCAACATTCGTGTCTGTTTGAAAGACTCGTTTTATTTATTTTCTTATTTATTGATTTATTCATCTGTTAAATGCTCAGTGTGTTGACGTCCGCCCCCCAGGCTGGTGCGAGCAGCGCCTGGTACTGTGTGTGTGTGTGTGTGTGTGTGTGTGTGTGTGTGTGTGTGAGAGTGTGTGTGTGTGTGTGTGTGTGTGTGTGTGTGTGTGTGTGTGTGAGAGTGTGTGTGTGTGTGTGTGTGTGTGTGTGTGAGTGTGTGAGTGTGAGTGTGAGTGTGAGTGTGTGTGTGTGTGTGTGTGTGAGTGTGAGTGTGAGTGTGAGTGTGTGTGTGTGTGTGTGTGTGTGTGAGAGTGTGTGTGTGAGAGTGTGTGTGTGTACTAGATCCTGGTCTGGGTTTCTAGATGATGATTGAGGGAAAAGAAGAAGAAGATTTCTGTCTGTCTGTCTGTCTGTCTGTCTGTCAGTTGTCTTCAGTGTTATTCTGGGATGTATGTAGTGAAGTTCATCAGCTCAGAGTCTTGAGATGATTCAGACTTTAACAGAATCTATCACGATAAAATGTGATGTGGTATTGATGTGGTATATATGTGGTATTGATCAGATGTTGATGTGATATTGATGTGTGGGGGATGGTAGCTCAGGAGGTAGAGCTGGTGGTCTAGTCATCTAAAGGTTGCTGGTTGGATCCCAGGCTCCTCCTGCTAGCATGCTGTAGTGTCCTTGAGCAAGACACTTAACCCCTAATTGCTCCTGATGGCTGCGTCTGTCAGTGTATGAATAATTGTAAGTCGCTTTGGATAAAAGCGTCTGATCAATGTAATGTAATGTAATGTGATATTGATCAGATGTTGATGTGATATTGATGTGATATTCTTTAAGAAGCACTTGAAGACCCAGCTCTTCAGAGAGAACCTCCTCTCCTAACGTACAACTACTTAGTAGTATTTATTTATTGTTACACTAATGTTTCTGTCGCAATGTAGCTTGAATGTTATTCTCCCTTGTAAGTAGCTTTGGATAAAAACGTCTGATAAATGACTAAATGTAATGTAAATTGATGTTGATTGATGTATTGATCAGATGTTGATGTGATATTGATGTGATATTGATGTGATATTGATGTGATATTGGTTTGATATCATATTACACTTTATTTTGGTCGGATGTCACATGACCCTAGAAGCCTTGAATTCATAAGCATATTGTGATTGAATAAATTGTCGGGCTCTGGGATGGATGGATAGACAGATGGATGGTAGATAGAGAGAGATGGATGGATATACAGATGGAAGATGGATGGATGGATAGACAGATGGATGATAGACAGATGGATAGACAGGTGGAGTCGTAGACAGATGGAGTCGTGGAGTCGTATTATGGTCTGTAGAAAGTGTTGCCATGGCGACCTGGTGGACAGTGACGCAGGTTTTTAGAACAACTTTTGATTTATTTCCCAGTCGCTGCAGCAGCAGAACACAGTTTACGTTGCCATGGTAACGCTTTGAGCAATATCACTTCCCGTTTGGCAGTGTAACTTCCTGCTACTGTGCGGCAGCTTCATTTGAACCATTGTAATAGTGATAGACTGTATACTGTAATAGTTGTAGTAGTATTAATTAGTAGTAGGAGTATTAGTAGTATGAATAGTAGTAGAAGTATGAGTAGTAGTATGAATAGCAGGTATTGGCACAGTGCATTGCACTGCTGCCTCACAGCAAGAAGGTCCTGGGTTGGATCCCCACCTGGGGCGCTGTTGGCACCGTGCTCCGGTGGGTTATCTCCTGATGAGGAGCCTTTCTGGGTGGAGTTTGAATGTTCTGCCCGTGCTCACATGGAGTTTCCTCCATATAACATCAGTAAGGACCTCCACCCAAAAACATGAGGTTCCCTCCATATAACATCACTAAGGATCCCCACCCAAAACATGGGGTTTCCTCCATGTAACATCAGTAAGGACCTCCACCCAAAAACATGGGGTTTCCTCCATATAACAATAAATAATATAAATAATGAATAGTAGTAGTACTATGAATAAAAGTAGTAGTATGAATAGAAGTAGTAGTAGTAGTAGTAGTACAATAAATAAAAGTAGTACTAGGGGTATGAATAGTAGTAGTACTATGAATAGAAGTAGTTCTAGGAGTATGAATATCAGCAGTACTATGAATAGAAGTAGTATTAGGAGTATGAATAGTCAAAGTATGAATTGTAGTTGTAATATGAATAGAAGTAGTAGTAAGAGAAGTGGTGTCAGTCAGGTGAGGACATCACTAAAGTGGGCGGAGTCAGGCCTGGACGCTGCTGGTCTGTGGTGCTGGATGCTATTTACATGACGTAGACAATGTCAAAGATACAGTGCAAGGCTCAGCTGCTGAATTTAAAACAAAAACAGAATCACCGCTTTGAAGTCCAAGCAAAACCAGTAGGCTAAATGGCACTTCATGTCATATTTTAGGATTTGCAGGAAACATAAGGACTATGGGGTATCCCCCACAAAATAATAATTATAATCAGTACTGGTCTAGGCCCAAATTAAAAGAAATCAAGTGCACTCACCCTGGCTGTTTTCAGAGAAGAACGATGTGTGTGTTGTTGTGATTGGTGGCGAACGCGTTCATGATTTTCTGGATGTCAAGCAGAACGTAGAACTTAGTATCTACTTTTTTTTTTTTTGTTTGTTTGTTTTTTTCTTTTTTTTCAACCTGTGCTGTCAGCATGCTGGGCGTACAACACAGAGTATTTGTTTGCCATTTGCATCCAGGACAGAGTTAGTCTCCAAGAGGAGTTCAAGTTCTCCACTTGCAATGCAACTCTTTATTAATTCTTAAATCATCAAGAACTGCTGCAATAATTCTGTCCTGTGGATGACCTGTACAATGACAAGAGCACAGTTTTTGGTTATAGAGAACCACCACCAACCCCCCTCTTTGGAGAACTATTCATCATGTTTGGGTATAAACAATTGATCACTACTCCAAGAGGGAATCACCACGTTGAGACAAATAAACATAGAAACAAACAACATTTACACAAAAACATGAACATTGGACGACAACATGTATTGAAAAACTGATTTAGGTCCAGGAAAACTGGAACTACAACTGGTCCCGTGGCCTCTTCCTGTCAAAGTTATGGCAGCAAATGAGGGAGGAAAGGAGGGGAAAGCACATCCGGTTGCTGGGGTGCACTCCAAGCAGGGGTGCGTGGGTGTGTGGGTGTGTGTGTGTGTGTAAGATGTCCACCGGTGAGTGTACATGACTAGTGCCCATTGGTACTGGTGTAGAAGGTCGGTATTATGTTGCGGCACCTCTAGGCAGCGCAAGGGGCCCAAGCCCCCCGAGCTCCACAGCCCCGCGGACAACCCCCGGCTGCAGGAGATCCCCGGGTACCCTGCCCTGCGGCCACGGAAGACCCCGGGCCCCCAGAGAAGCCAGAGGGCTGTGGAGCAACTCCCAGACCCAGCCCAAGGAGCATGACCAAGTCCCAGGGAGCACAAGGAGGCCCTGCGCCCCAGGGGCGCACACATACAACCAACCCACGGGTGCAGGCACAAGAGGCAGCGGGGCCCGGATCACGGCCCCACGGTGACAGACCGACACCCTGCCCAAGCTGCCCGCCCCACCGGCGGGCCGGCAAGACCCCCACGCCCCACCGCAGCCAACCAGGCGCTCTGCCCGGCGTGAGTGCCAAGTGATCATACACGTAGCAGCAAGTGCCCAGCGTTGGGCACCTCGATGTTATACCCCCCCCCCGGCGATGCCGGTAGGCCGCCAGGTATACAAGCCCCGCCGCGGAAGCAAAAGGCCAACAGCTGCCCCCCACACCCCAACCCACACCCACAACGACAAGCAGTCCCCCCAGGGGCCCCAGAAGGCACCCGGCGGTGCTCTCCGCAGCCCCACCAGGTCGCAGCACATTCCGAGCCACCAGGCGCAAGCCGTCAGGACTCCAGCCAGGCCGACCACGCCTCCACACCGACCGGCCACCCCGGAAAACCCCAGTGCTCAATGTACCGCTGTTGGTAACTGCAGTTAAAATTGCGGGGCTGGGAGTGCGAGTCCTTCAGCCAAGTTGAACCCAAATCACTCGCACCCCTCCTGTCTCGCAGACCCTGGTTCGATGGAATGTTGTTCGGAGTAGGATTGGTGTGCCAATGTGTGTGTTTGAATGGGATTAATATTTTGGGACGGACGAGAAGCATGCTTGGGCAGGAGCGTGACAGGCAAGATGGCAGCTGCCTGCCGCATCCCCACCCACATAGCCTGCACCCCGCCCATCCCGCAAGCCCTCGGTATATTGTGTGGTGTATGTGCTGAGTATGAGTTTTGGCACTGGGAGAGATAGGCGAGTTGCGACCGGATCGATCCAGGGGCGCAGCAGGCCGGGGAGCAACCACGCGGAGCCCCCCCAAACCCCCCCCCCCGGGCCCAAATGCGCCCCAGTGAGCCCACCTCCCGTACCTGGTGGCACCCAACTCACAGCAATCAGCCAAGTGCGCAGTGTGTCCGCCATGCTCCTCCGCCATGTCGGGCAGCTCCGCGCCCACATCAGGCCCCTGGTCAGCCCCCAGCCGCCGAGCATGCGGACTACAGAACAGAGGGCGGCAGACGGCACCCCCACCCACAGCTCGACCCCCCAGCGGCGAGCGCCCCGCACACCGAGAGCGTCGAAAGGCAGGTACCTCAGCCGCCCGGTGGGATGACAGGAGACTGCCATCCACGAAGGAGGCCACATGGTGAGCCCCGCACCTAGCACAGCCAACCAGGTTCAGGACTCAGGTTGACAGGCCCAGACGGAACGCCCAACCAGACCCGGCACGACAGGCCACCCCCCCCCCCCCACGGGACGCAGAGGGACACGCAGGCCCAGCCACCCCGCCCACGGGGCGGGCGACCCCCGCGGCGTGCCGACCTGCCGACCACGGGGCCCGATACCCGAACCAGCGACCCACAACCCCCGCCCCCAGCCCGAGCCCCAGAACCCACAACCACCCCCGGAACCCACACACGGACGCCAGCTGCAGGTACTCCTCGGGAGCAAGTCTCACCCCCGGAGACAGGCCAGCTCAACTCAGGCAAAGGAGCGGGCGCCCCCCCCCAGACCACCCAACTCCCCCGTGGGGCCCCGGGATCCCCCAAGAACACCGGCCCACGCACCACGGATGGCCCCAGAGCCGCCCGGGCAGCCACCCAAACGTGGAGCCCCGGCAGTCCAGGAGGGCCCCCACATGCCCCAAAGCACAACGACATTGCACCGACTTAGGAAGACTCAAGTATTAATATGATGGAGTTATGTCAGTGATATAAGTAGCCCATATCTCATTAAATGAATCAACATGGTTTTGGGATATTGCCAATAGTTTTTCCATTGAGATGTAATCGATTAATAACTGCAACCCTTGGGATGTGGTGAGATTATCTCTATTTTTCCAATTGAGTAATGTAGTCTTCTTGGCCATTGTTAAGGCGATCAAATGATAACGTAGTATCTTCATGATGGAGTATTCCAGCCTGGAGTACAGGTCAAACCAGCCCCCAATAAAACTCCTTTGCTGATTGCCAAGCTGTTGCTAGGGGTACTTTTCCAGCGCTGGTTGCCAGGGGCCTCCCTCAGGCTGCTGGCTGACATGGCTGACATGGCTGACATGGCTGACATGGCTTCGTCCTCCACTTTCTCCTCCTGCTTAATTTCTTGCTCCTCTGCTTCGTCGTCTCGCTCCTTCGATGAGCCGCTGTCGTCCTCTTTGCTACTGCTCTCTGCGCTTGTAAAAGGACAATGTTCAATGTTGCTGCTAAGACATCCCCACCTTAACTGATCTGAGGACAGCAACGGAAACACATTGACAACGAACTGACGACAAATAAGCACAAGTGTAGAGTGGATCTCACCTGAGACCAGCACAGAGTGTAGAACCTGGTTGCTGTGGTCATGGTGGTTCTGTTTCACCACATCAACTGGAGAAACCAGCTGTTTTCAAAACTAGACAGAAACAGCCGACAGTTTGTGTGTCAAATTTCAGTTCATTTCTTGGTGGTACTATGGTGGTGCTATTGTAATTTCTGCTGGGGCTATAGCACTAGCCTAGCACCACCCCAGCACCACCACTGTGTGAAACGCAGCACAAGTTACAAAAAGCAGCCGTCCAGGGTTTGTCATTGTTGGAAGTGACATGATGCATGTGTTAATACAGCCGTACTCAGGCTGATGTATGAGTGTCTGCGTCAGTGATCCGGACGGATCTGTCACGGTGGTACCAGATCTGGGTGGTGCTTTCACTGTGAAAACCTCTTCTTTCAACCGTTAGTTTTCAGGGTTTTGTCAAACGCAGCACCGGTTACGGTTTTCAGAGTTTCTGTTAAACGCAGCATGGGCTGGAGCCGTCTTTCTGGGCGTGGTTCCCTCCAGCGGCTGGATGTGAATGAGTTGTGAGACGGAGCTTGGACTTATCCAACGTCTGATGATGATGTCACAAAGCACCGCTCCTCCACTCCTGAAACCAATGAAATGACGACACTTTTTCAATCATTTCTGCTCCAAATGTAGAACGATATTGACCAGACGTCTGAAACGTCCCGGTTCTAACAAGACCTCAACCATGTTTGTGCCTACTGCGGTGGTGTTGTTCCAGACACCTTTAGCCCAAAAAAATGCAGAGATTAAAAATTAAAAAAAGTCTGAGCATTAGGGATCCAGCGCTGCAAGGTCGACCCCTCATGGTTCCATGGTTCCATGGTTCTCTGGTTACCTGGTTCTCTAGTTTGTTGGTTCTCTGGTTGCCTGGTTGCTTGGTTCTCTAGTTTCTTGGTTCTCTGGTTCCCTGGTTCTCTAGTTTCTTGGTTCTCTGGTTGCCTGGTTCTCTAGTTTCTTGATTCTCTGGTTGCCTGGTTGCTTGGTTCTCTAGTTTCTTGGTTCTCTGGTTCCCTGGTTGCCTGGTTCTGTAGTTTCTTGGTTCTCTGGTTCCCTGGTTCTCTCTCTGTCCATCTGACATAGCGGTTCAAACCACATGATGTAGTGGAAAATTCCCATAGATTGTTTGTTTATTTTACCAAACTGTCACCGTGGCAACATTAGGTCAGCTCCAACAGGAAGTCGGAAGGCGAACGGCAGGAAGTCCCTCTTCCAGGGGGCAGAGCTTGCGGTCCTGGAAATTAGAGCGTAATATAATTACATAATATATAATAATGCTTAATTGAGACCCATATGGAGGAGGACGCTCTGTGATTTGGGGGAACTTCCTTTCTTAGAGGAGGAACTTCCTGTCTGACAGGAAGTGGCTGCTGGTCCTCAGAAAAGCCCATAATGAGCCCCAGAGGACAGAGGGAGGATCTGTCGTTCTGTTGGCTGGGTCTCTGTTGTGATTATTTTCAAAACGGATGACGCTGCGGGTTGGGGGTTCTATTCCCTGTGGAGCTCATTGGGTTTTGTGCGCCCCCGCGTGGCCATTGGCGGTACTACTTCCTGCTCCATCACCTCCATCACAAGGAGGGGCCCAGACCCCGTCAGCATCACTTTAGATGTCACATTTTGGTGAAATAAGACTCTTGAGACGAGCGTTTTCACTGTGAGCAATAAAGATGTTTCTGGACGTTGAGTTTCGTGGAGTTTCATTTCTGCCGTGAACTTTTAACTCCCGGTGACAAGACCCGTCACCGTGGCAACCGCCGGGCTCCATAATTCACTTAGAGGCGAACGGGGGATTGGATTTGGAGGACGTGGAGGCTGCGAGCCGGGGGCCACGGAGGCAGCGACGGGAGCTTAACGGCTTCATTGGATTTATGGGATTTATGGTCCGGACACGGTGCTGGGTCAGAACCTCAGACCTGGAGCTGGTTCTGGGGAGACGGGCGTGTCCTTCAGCACAGGATGAAACAAAGGAAAACAAGAACGTCCCAATGATCTGGAGCTGCTCATCACGGCTCATTTGAAGAGCAGTGGACGGTTTTAATCTCAGGTGCTGGAAACCGGTCCTGGAATATTGTGTGGTTCTACTCAGTGTCTTGGTGGATGAATGGATGAAGTTGGTCTGATTGCGGTTTATTCGGCTCATGATCATAAATGTTTTTAATGAGACGTTGAATGAGATTTTCACCAGAATGTTCCGTGTGGTGAGGACACTACTTCATATTGAAGCAGGATCCTCATTCTACACCTTTGGTTGGATGTGGAAGTTTTGATCCTGGTGCTGGAACGTCTTGCAAATCGGATGGAAGGTCATGGAAAGTCATGCAACATCGTGGAAAGATCCTGGAAGGTCAGGGAATGGTCATGGTGTTCATCCTGACATAAAGAACCTGACCAAACTGGATGGATGGGTGGATGGATGATTGGTGGAGGGATAGATGAATGGATGGGTGGATGATGGACTGATGAATGGGAATGAAGGATGTATGGATTATGGAAGGATGGATGATGGACGGATGATGAAAGAATGGATGATGGATCCATCCATCATCCATTCTTTCATCATCCGTCCATCATGGAGGGACATCACAACTTTAACATTCTTGTGTCTCACGACTTTGTGTCCATCCCCCAGGTCCTGATCCAGGTCCTGATCCAGGTACAGATCCAGGTCCTGGTCCAGGTCCAGGTCTAGGTCCTGGTCCAGGTCCAGGTCCAGGATGCCGGAAGGTTCCCTCCCCTCCCAAGACGCCTGTATGGACAGAGGTAAAATCCAAGTTATGGTTTCTGTTTTTTTTCTGTTTTTTTTTCTGTTTTTTTTTTCTTTTTTTTTTTCTGGGGTTTTTTTCTGTTTTTTTTCCTGTTTTTTTTTCTGGGTTTTTTTTCTGTTTTTTTTCTGTTTTTTTTCTGGGTTTTTTCTGTTTTTTTTCTGTTTTTTTTCTGGGTTTTTTCTGTTTTTCTCTGTTGTTTTTTTTTTTCATGGAGTTTGACTTCCGGTTAACATCACTTCCTGTTACATCACTTCCTGTCACGCTGATGTCATTAATTCCTTTTGCGCTGATGTCATTACTTCTTGACATAGTATTGAAATCACTTCCTGAAGTGCTCATGACATCACTTCCTGTCATGCCGATGACATAACTTCCTGTCATGCTGAGGACATAATTTCCTAACATGGTAATGAAATCACTTCCTGAAGTGGTAATGACATAACTTCAGTTGGACATTTACCCTTCGACCTCTTTCTCCACCTGGACCCTGAACCTCCACCCGAATCTTTGATTAAAAGCACTGACGCTGCTCCGTCATGTGATGAGAGAGAGAGAGAGAGAGAGAGAGAGAGAGAGAGAGAGAGAGAGAGAGAGAGAGAGAGAGAGAGAGAGAGAGAGAGAGAGAGAGAGAGAGAGAGAGAGAGAGAGAGAGAGAGAGAGAGAGAGAGAGAGAGAGAGAGAGAGAGAGAGAGACTGTGTTAGCTCAGTGCATGGCTCCAGATGGGATCAGCTAGCCTAGCTCCTGTGGACTTACACATTCCAGCCTCTGAAAAGGCGTCTTCAGGCTAGCTGATCCCCTCTGCAGACATGCATTGTGCTAACACATTTAGCGTTCAGAGCTGTGTTCAGATTCACCTTCAGAGCGTCCGACTCAGCAGTTTTAACGACTTATTTAAGGATTTAATTTCACAGTCGATGGTTCCAGTGTTTAAAGCTGAGGAGCCGACGCCCTTTCCTGTCAGCACTCCTCCCAGAATGCCCTGCTGCGACAGGAAGCTGGGCCCACAGCCCCAGCTTCACCGTCAGGCGTGAAAGTAAAGTGCCAGCGGGCCACGCCCCCTTGCCAGCGGGCCACTTCGGTGCCAGCGGGACACGCCCCCATGGCAGCGGGACACGCCCCCGTGGCAGCGGTGTGTAGCTGCGTGTTGGTTGTACCTTGACGGTCTTCGATGGTGGTTTGAAGACTCTTGTTGTGATTGTTCCTCCACATCCACGGCTCACTGAGCACAACCAGCTCCGCTGCTCCACCACGGCTGCCCTTCACATCTTGCGTGTGGCGGACCCCACCACCAAGAAACAGCACAGAGGAGCACATGCACAGCACTCATACGTCGAATGCCTGTTTCCTAAAAAGAGCCAAACCAAATATGAGAGTTTTCAACAACGTGGTTGGACGGATTACCACTTTAAAGGAATACTCCAGCTCCGCATGCTAACTGGGTTAGCGCAGTGCATGGCTGCAGAGGGGATCAGCTAGCCTAGCTCCTGTGGAATTAGAGAACTACACCTTCCAACGTCTCAGAGGTTTTTCAATGCACATGATTTAAAAACATCAAAAGGATTTTTTCAAGAGGATTATCTATTTAAAGGAGATGGAGCAGCACCACCCTGCTCCACGGGGGAGAGCGGTGGAGCAGGGTTCTGCAGAGGGAGGGAGGTGTGGAGGAAGGGACGAAGGGTGGAGGGAGGGAGGGAGGAGTGAGCAGGCGACAGGCAGGTAGACAGGTTATGTTTGTGATGAACGACAGAACAGAGGAAGGTTCTGTCTGAAGAAAAGACGAAAAATAGAAAAGACGAAAAATAGAAAAGACGAAAAATAGAAAAGACGAAAAATAGAAAAGACGAACGTCCTCAGGTCAGTTTTAATGTTTGAGGTTTCACTGGGAACTGTGTGTGTGTGTATACATGTTATATATGTGTATACATGTGTGTATACATGTTATATATATGTGTATACATGTTATATATATGTGTATACATGTGTGTATACATGTTATATATATATATGTGTATATATGTGTATACATGTGTGTGTGTATACATGTTATATATGTGTAAACATGTGTGTATACATGTTATATATGTGTATACATGTTATATATGTGTGTACATGTTATATATGTGTATACATGTTATATGTGTATACATATGTGTATACATGTTATATATATATGTGTATACATGTTATATATGCGTATACATGTGTGTATACATGTAATATATGTGTATACATGTTATTTATGTGTATACATGTCTGTACATGTTATATATGTGTATGCATGTGTGTATACATGTTATATATGTGTATACATGTTATATATGTGTATACATGTTATATATGGTTATACATGTGTGTATATTATGTGTGTATACGTGTGTGTGTGTGTGTGTGTGTGTGTGTGTGTGTGTGTGTGTGTGTGTGTTAATCCGGTCATGTGACCAGATCTTCTTCTAATTAGCACTGAACCGTCAGTGTTATGTAAGAGGATCAGACCCTGCCCTGAGCAAGGCACTAGCACTGCAGGGTTGGGGGTTCTGTTCCCTTGGGCAAGGCACTAGCACTGCAGGGTTGGAGGTTCTGTTCCCCTGAGCAAGGCACTAGCACTGCAGAGTGAGGGTTAAGCTCCTTCATTCCAAACAGAAATAGACTCAGTTTGCAACAAAGTCAGATGAAGTGAAATAGAATCCAGGTCCTAGATGTAGAGGGTTCAAGATGTAGAGGGTTCAAGATATAGAATCCAGGTCCTAGATATCGAGGGTTCAAGATATAGAATCTAGGTTCTAGATGTAGAGGGTTCAAGATGTAGAGGGTTCAAGATATAGAATCTAGGTTCTAGATGTAGAGGGTTCAAGATGTAGAGGGTCCTAGATGTGGAGGGTTCAAGATGTAGAGGGTTCTAGATGTAGAGGGTTCTAGATGTAGAGGGTTCTAGATGTAGAGGGTTCAAGATGTAGAGAGTTCAAGATATAGAATCCAGGTCCTAGATATCGAGGGTTCAAGATATAGAATCTAGGTTCAAGATGTAGAGGGTTCAAGATGTAGAAGGTTGTAGATGTAGAGGGTTCAAGATATAGAATCCAGGTCCTAGATATCGAGGGTTCAAGATATAGAATCTAGGTTATATATATATATATATATATATATATATATATATATATATATATATATATATATATATATATATATATATAGAGGATTCCATCCCCTACCCCTACCAGGGGATGGTATCTCAGGCGGTAGAGCTGGTGGTCTAGTCATCTAAAGGTTGCTGGTTGGATCCCAGGCTCCTCCTGCAAGCATGCTGTAGTGTCCTTGAGCAAGACACTTAACCCCTAATTGCTCCTGATGGCTGCGTCCGTCGGTGTTTGAACAATTGTAAGTGGCTTTGGATAAAAGCGTCTGATAAATGACTAAATGTAATGTAATGTAATGTAATTCTAGATATAGGATCCAGGTTCTAGATATAGATTATTGCCGTTATTCCATTCGAACCAGAACCCTTCTGGTTGACCGAGGTAGAACCATTCTAAACATAATATTAATACTTGTGTTTTAATATTTACATCCTGGTATTAATTCCTGTACTTTCACACGGTGTGTACACAACATGGAAGCGGAGAGGGGGAGGAGCCCAATTCACCAATGGGTGGAGTCTGCGTAAGGGGCGGAGCTAGTGAGACAAGGGGGCGGAGTGAGAACTACATCTCTTTTTTTACTTTATCCGTTGAAGGTCTTCAGTTATGCAGTCGATGAAGGAACCGTTTCTGGGTCCTCCAGATAGCAGCTGGTATTATTGGATGTTGTGGGGTATTATGGGATGTAACCAGGCGGGAAGGGATCTGCGGCAGATCCAAAACAATGGATCCATTGTTGTGATCAGACGTTGTTTGCTGAAGCTGCAGCTGAACCAACATGAACAGACCATAATAATCAGAGAGCGACCATAGCAATCTGGATGTAAATTTTATTAAAGATGTAAATCACATCAGAGATGAATATTATTACTATCATTAATGTTATTATTGGTGTCATTATCATTATTATTATTATTATCATTATTATCATTATCATTATTATTATTACTGTCATTATCATTATTATTATTATTATTATTATCATTATCATTATCATTATCATTATTATCATTATCATTATTATTATTATTATTATTATCATTATCATTATCATTATTATTATTATGATCATTATTATCATTATCATTATTATTATTATTATTATTATTATCTCTCTCTCCAAACAGACCTGCATTATCCCCCATGCCCCCCAGACGGCGGCGCCACATAACAGCAACAAACACAACAACAACAACAAACACTACAACAACAACAACAACAACAACAAACACAACAAACACAACAACAACAACAAACACAACAACAAACACTACAACAACAACAACAACAACAACAAACACAACAACAACAACAAACACAACAACAACAACAACAACAACAACAACAACCACACCAACGAAGCAGCGATTGAGACTTTAAAACATGTAAATAATCAACTTCTAAAATGAACTGAAGTATTATCACTAAATAACACAATAATAACATAGTAATGACTCAGTGTACTCCTAGTGCCTGAATAGTAATAACGTCATATGGTGAAAGGTGTCTTGCTCAAAGGTGCTTGGGCAGCAGGTCTGTGAAAGCAGAGGTTGCTGGTTTGATTCCGTGTATTATTAACATTTCTAAATGATTGACTCTGTTGATCCAGCCTCAAGCACGCTGTGTCCTCGTGGTGATAAACCAATCAGGATCGAGTAGAGTGATGATGTCATCAGTGATGATGTCATCAGAGGAGGATTAATGACGCCTTCACTCGTTGGAACAGAACGGATTAATTAGGATTCAAACAGGAAGTACTAGTACACACTGACACACATAGTACACATACTACCTCAGTACTTCCACAGTACTAACACACTACTCCTCCAATAATACCTCAATACTACCTCAGTACTACCTCAGCACTTCCCGGGTAATACCTCAGTACTACCACAGTACTACCCCGGTACAGCCACAGTACTACCCTGGTACTCCCACAGTACTACCCCGGTACTGCCACAGTACTACCCCAGTACTCCCACAGTGCTACCCCTCTACTACCACAGTACTACCCCAGTACTCCCACAGTACTAGGAAAGGTTGTGACTCATATCAGCAGGTGGAGCTGGGCTCTAAGGGACAGACTGGAGACAGTTGTTGAAGTTCTTACTTTTGATTGAGTTTGTTGTTAAGACGTTAGGTCTGTCTTCCTGTCACGTGATCAGTCTTCCTGTCAGGTGGTCTGTCTTCCTGTCAGGTTGTCTGTCTTCCTGTCACATGGTCAGTCTTCCTGTCAGGTGGTCAGTCCTCCTGTCAGGTGGTCAGTCTTCCTGTCAGGTGGTCTGTCTTCCTGTCACATGGTCAGTCTTCCTGTCAGGTGGTCTGTCTTCCTGTCACGTGATCAGTCTTCCTGTCACGTGATCAGTCTTCCTGTCAGGTGGTCTGTCTTCCTGTCAGGTGGTCTGTCTTCCTGTCACATGGTCAGTCTTCCTGTCACATGGTCAGTCTTCCTGTCACATGGTCAGTCTTCCTGTCAGGTGGTCAGTCTTCCTGTCAGGTGGTTAGTCTTCCTGTCACGTGGTCAGTCTTCCTGTCAGGTGGTCTGTCTTCCTGTCACATGGTCAGTCTTCCTGTCAGGTGGTCAGTCTTCTTGTCAGGTGGTCTGTCTTCCTGTCACATGGTCAGTCTTCCTGTCAGGTGGTCAGTCTTCCTGTCAGGTGGTCTGTCTTCATGTCACATGGTCTGTCTTCCTGTCACGTGGTCAGTCTTCCTGTCAGGTGGTCAGTCTTCCTGTCACGTGGTCAGTCTTCCTGTCACGTGATCAGTCTTCCTGTCAGATGGTCTGTCTTCCTGTCACGTGGTCAGTCTTCCTGTCAGGTGGTCTGTCTTCCTGTCACGTGGTCAGTCTTCCTGTCAGGTGGTCTGTCTTCATGTCACATGGTCAGTCTTCCTGTCACGTGATCAGTCTTCCTGTCACGTGGTCAGTCTTCCTGTCAGGTGGTCTGTCTTCCTGTCACGTGGTCAGTCTTCCTGTCAGGTGGTCTGTCTTCATGTCACATGGTCAGTCTTCCTGTCACGTGGTCAGTCTTCCTGTCACGTGGTCTGTCTTCCTGTCAGGTGGTCAGTTTTCCTGTCTTGTGGTCAGTCTTCCTGTCAAACTTCCTGTTGAGCCTGGTCCTCACAGCATGAGGACCAGGCTCAACTCAACCCAGTTGTGCAGTGCAGCTGGATGGAGGAGCCTCCACCCGCCACAGTGACCAGGCCCTCGCAGGCTGAGCCTCTAGAGAAGGACGGTCTGTGGATCTCTCCTGCGACAGGGCATTGGAACTGTCTTCCTCTCTGAAGTAGCTGACAAACCTCTGGCTTGATGTTTGTTCTGAGTATCCTGATCAGTCGCTCCGTGCGGCTGTTCAGCACTTGTGGAATCGAAGACGAAATCCAGAATAAAGTGAATGTTGATCCAGATGTTCTCTTCAGACCGTCGTCCCTGAAACCGGACATGGAGCAGGTGGTGTCTCTTATGCACCATCAGCTTCTCATCTGACTTCATATTCATGTGCTCCTGTTATTGTAGTTTTACCACCACTGCACTGTATGATGACGATGCGTGTGATGTTCAAATGAACGTCCTCTGACAACGCACTGGTTGTCTCTGTATCACCTCTGGACGGGCGTGGCCACCAACACTTTGAGACTTTCAATTGGGCGGCGACTCCCAAAAGGTTGGGAACCGCTGATGTATGTGGAACAGACTCCGTACGCAACAAAAACCAACTTTACTGGATCTTATTTCTACAAAGATGTTACTGATTCCACCAGGGAACGAGGCTTCACAACCATTTTCACCGACACAACCCTGTTTACATGTACTGTACTGGTGTTTACATGTACTGTACTGGTGTTTACATGGTGTTCACATGTACTGTACTGGTGTTTACATGTACTGTACTGGTGTTTACATGTACTGTACTGGTGTTTACATGTACTGTACTGGTGTTTACATGGTGTTTACATGTACTGTACTGGTGTTTACATGTACTGTACTGGTGTTTACATGTACTGTGCAGGTGTTTACATGGTGTTTACATGTACTGTACTGGTGTTTACATGTACTGTACTGGTGTTTACATGGTGTTTTCATGGTGTTTACATGTACTGTACTGGTGTTTACATGTACTGTACTGGTGTTTACATGGTGTTTACATGTACTGTACTGGTGTTTACATGTACTGTACTGGTGTTTACATGTACTGTGCAGGTGTTTACATGGTGTTTACATGTACTGTACTGGTGTTTACATGTACTGTACTGGTGTTTACATGGTGTTTTCATGGTGTTTACATGTACTGTACTGGTGTTTACATGTACTGTACTGGTGTTTACATGTACTGTACTGGTGTTTACATGGTGTTTACATGTACTGTACTGGTGTTTACATGTACTGTACTGGTGTTTACATGTACTGTACTGGTGTTTACATGGTGTTTACATGTACTGTACTGGTGTTTACATGTACTGTACTGGTGTTTACATGTACTGTACTGGTGTTTACATGGTGTTTACATGGTGTTTACATGTACTGTACTGGTGTTTACATGTACACTACTGGTGTTTACATGTACTGTACTGATGTTTACATGTACTGTACGGGTGTTTCACACACACATGAACTGTACTGGTGTTTATATGCACAGTACTGGTGTTTAACTAACTATACTACCATGAGCTATACTAGCACTAACTCTTCCAGTACCAAATCTAGGAGTACTAACCCTACTGGTACCAGCTCTAATAGTATTAACCATACGAGTACTAACTTTACTAGTACAAACTCTACTAGTACTAACTATTCTTATTCCAACTCTAGTAGTATTTACCATGCTAGTACTAACTTTACTTTACTAGCTAGTACTAACTCTCAGAAATAAACTTCTCTGAAATAAAGAAATGAAGTAGAAACATGATTCTGAAATACTGTGTGTGTGTGTGTGTGTGTGTGTGTGTGTGTGTGTGTGTGTGTGTGTGTGTGTGTGTGTTTTTAGTGGTTAGGGTTAGGGTTACACAAACACACACTAAACACACACACACTAAAAAGACACACACACTAACACACACACACTCACACACATACACACTAAAACACACACTAAAAACACACTAACACACACACACACACACTAACAAACACACTAACACACACACACACTAACACACAAACACACTAAAAACACACACACTAAACACACACTAAAAACATGCACACACAAACACAAACACACACCAAAAACACACACACACTAAACACACACACACACAAAACATGCACACAAACACACACTAAAAACACACAAACACACACTAAAAACACACACATACTAAAAACATGCACACACACAAACACACACTCAAAACACACACACTAAAAACACACACTAAAAACATGCACACACACACACACAGACTAAAAACACACACACTAAACTCTCACACACTAAAAACATGCACACACACTAAAAACACACAAACACACACTAAAAACACACACTAAAAACATGCACACACACAAAAAACACACAAACACACACTAAAAACACACACTAAAAACATGCTCACACACAAACAAACACACACTAAAAACACACACTAAAAACATGCACACACACACAAACACACACTAAAAACACACACACTAAAAACATGCACACACACACAAACACACACTAAAAACACACTAAAAACATGCTCACACACAAACAAACACACACTAAAAACACACACACTAAAAACATGCACACACACACAAACACACACTAAAAACACACACACACACTAAAAACATGCACACACACACACTAAAAACACACACAAACACACACTAAAAACACACACACACTAAAAACACACACAAACACACACTAAAAACACACACACTAAAAACATGCACACACACACTAAAAACACACACACACTAAAAACATGCACACACACACAAACACACACTAAAAACATGCACACACACACACACACACACACAAACACACACTAAAAACACACACACTAAAAACATGCACACACACACTAAAAACACACACACACTAAAAACATGCACACACACACAAACACACACTAAAAACATGCACACACACACACACACACACACAAACACACACTAAAAACACACACACACTAAAAACATGCACACACACACACTAAAAACACACACTAAAAACATGCACACACACACACACACACACACACACACTAAAAACACACACACACTAAAAACATGCACACACACACACTAAAAACACACACAAACACACACTAAAAACACACACACACTAAAAACATGCACACACACACACTAAAAACACACACAAACACACACTAAAAACACACACACACTAAAAACACACACAAACACACACTAAAAACACACACACTAAAAACATGCACACACACTAAAAACACACACACACTGAAAACATGCACACACAAAAACACACACTAAAAACACAAACACACACTAAACACACACACACACACTAAAAAGACACACACACTAACACACACACACTCACACACATACACACTAAAACACACACTAAAAACACACTAACACACACACACACACTAACAAACACACTAACACACACACACACTAATACACACTAACACACAAACACACTAAAAACACACACACACTAAACACACACTAAAAACATGCACACACAAACACAAACACACACCAAAAACACACACACACTAAACACACACACACAAAAAACATGCACACAAACACACACTAAAAACACACAAGCACACACTAAAAACACACACATACTAAAAACATCCACACACTAAAAACACACACACTAAAAACACACACTAAAAACATGCACACACACACACTAAAAACACACACACACTAAACTCTCACACACTAAAAACATGCACACACACTAAAAACACACAAACACACACTAAAAACACACACTAAAAACATGCTCACACACAAACAAACACACACTAAAAACACACACTAAAAACACACAAACACACACACTAAAAACACACACTAAAAACATGCTCACACACAAACAAACACACACTAAAAACACACACTAAAAACATGCACACACACACAAACACACACTAAAAACACACACACTAAACTCTCACACACTAAAAACATGCACACACACTAAAAACACACAAACACACACTAAAAACACACACTAAAAACATGCTCACACACAAACAAACACACACTAAAAACACACAAACACACACACTAAAAACACACACTAAAAACATGCTCACACACAAACAAACACACACTAAAAACACACACACTAAAAACATGCACACACACACAAACACACACTAAAAACACACACTTAAAACATGCTCACACACAAACAAACACACACTAAAAACACACACACTAAAAACATGCACACACACACAAACACACACTAAAAACACACACTAAAAACATGCTCACACACAAACAAACACACACTAAAAACACACACACTAAAAACATGCACACACACACAAACACACACTAAAAACACACACACACTAAAAACATGCGCACACACACACACTAAAAACACACACAAACACACACTAAAAACACACACACACTAAAAACACACAAACACACACTAAAAACACACACACACTAAAAACATGCACACACACTAAAAACACACACACACTAAAAACATGCACACACACACTAAAAACACACACAAACACACACTAAAAACACACACACACTAAAAACACACACAAACACACACTAAAAACACACACACTAAAAACATGCACACACACACTAAAAACATGCACACACACACAAACACACACTAAAAACATGCACGCACGCACACACACACACTCACAAACACACACTAAAAACACACACACTAAAAACATGCACACACACACACTAAAAACACACACTAAAAACACATACACAAACTAAACACACACACTAAAAACATGCACACACACACAAACACACACTAAAAACACACACACACTAAAAACATGCACACACACACTAAAAACACACACAAACACACACTAAAAACACACACACACTAAAAACATGCACACTCACACAAACACACACTAAAAACACACACACACTAAAAACATGCACACACAAAAACACAATAAAAACACATACACAAACTAAACACACACACACTAAAAACATGCACACACACACAAACGCACACTAAAAACACACACACTAAAAACACATACACACACTAAAAACACACACACTAAAAACACACACACACTAAAAACACATACACACACTAAACACACACACACTAAAAACACACACACTAAAACACACACTAGAAACACACACACTAAAAACATACACACACACACTGTGTGTGTGTGTGTTAGTGTGTGTGTGTGTGTGTGTGTTAGTGTGTGTTTTAGTGTGTGTGTTAGAGTGTGTGTGTGTGTTAGTGTGTGTGTGTTAGTGTGTGTGTGTTAGTGTGTGTTAGAGTGTGTGTGTGTGTGTGTGTGTTAGTGTGTGTGTGTTAGTGTGTGTGTGTTAGTGTGTGTGTGTGTGTTAGTGTGTGTGTGTGTTAGTGTGTGTGTGTGTGTTAGTGTGTGTGTGTGTGTGTTAGTGTGTGTTAGAGTGTGTGTGTGTGTGTTAGTGTGTGTGTGTTAGTGTGTGTGTGTTAGTGTGTGTTAGAGTGTGTGTGTGTGTGTGTTAGTGTGTGTGTGTTAGTGTGTGTTAGAGTGTGTGTGTGTGTGTGTTAGTGTGTGTTAGTGTGTGTGTGTTAGTGTGTGTGTGTGTTAGTGTGTGTGTGTGTGTTAGTGTGTGTGTGTGTTAGTGTGTGTGTGTTAGTGTGTGTGTGTGTTAGTGTGTGTGTGTGTTAGTGTGTGTGTGTTAGTGTGTGTGTGTGTGTTAGTGTGTGTGTGTGTTAGTGTGTGTGTGTGTTAGTGTGTGTGTGTTAGTGTGTGTGTGTGTGTTAGTGTGTGTGTGTGTTAGTGTGTGTGTGTGTTAGTGTGTGTGTGTGTTAGTGTGTGTGTGTGTTAGTGTGTGTGTGTTAGTGTGTGTGTGTGTTAGTGTGTGTGTGTTAGTGTGTGTTAGTGTCATTGAAGAGGTATTGTCATTATTTCTGACAACTGACGTTGTCACTTGAAGATTTAAATATAAAAGTTTGTTCATAAAGAAACTGAATCATGGTCACATGATCACATGGTCACATGGTCACATGGTCACATGGTCACATGATCACATGGTCACATGATCACATGGTCACATGGTCACATGGTCACATGATCACATGGTCACATGATCACATGGTCACATGATCACATGGTCACATGATCACATGATCACATGGTCACATGATCACATGGTCACATGGTCACATGATCAAATTCTTTCAATGAATTTGATCATTTCTGTGATCAACGTGGAAGGGGGCGGGGCTTAGCAGCTGTAGGAAAACATTGTCTCGTCTGATTGGTCGTTCAGTTCATGGGGGCGGTTAATATGAAATGCAGAAAAAATAAAATCAATAATCATAAATGTTGATTGATTTCAGAGTTGCCGTGTAGATGTCGTTTTTATCTTATCGTCTTCTCAGCTGCGGTGGCGCCGATCGGCAGAAAGATCAATCGATCGATCTGTGATGTCATTCTGATCAGTGAGATTCAGAGTCTGTGATTTGGGATTTGAGTCCAAAACACAAGATTCAAACGGTATCTGATCTGGTTACCTGGTTACCACGGCAACCTGGTAACTTGGCCACCATGGTTACCAGGTGGTAAATATCTATGAATTGTATTTATCAACGACACCAGACCACACAAGATGGCCGCCAACGGCCCACATCTAGTTGCCTGGGCAACTGGGCAACTGTTGGGCTCTGAATCAGTCTCCATAACAGCTGTGGTTCTTGTTTGGTTACAATAAATGGGGTTCTGCTGAGGTTCTGCTGAGGTTCTGCTGAGGTTCTGCTGAGAATTGACTGAGGTTCTGCTGAGGTTCAACTGAGGTTCTGCTGAGGTTCTACCGAGGTTCTGCTGAGATTTGACTGAGGTTCTACTGAGAATTGACTGAGGTTCTACTGAGATTTGACTGAGGTTCTGCTGAGGTTCTACTCAGGTTCTGCTGAGGTTCTACTAAGGTTCGACTGAGGTTCTGCTGAGGTTCGACTGAGGTTCTGCTGAGATTTGACTGAGGTTCTGCTGAGGTTCTGCTGAGATTGACTGAGGTTCTACTGAGATTTGACTGAGGTTCTGCTGAGGTTATACTGAGGTTCCTCTGAGGTTCTACTCAGGTTCTGCTGAGGTTCTGCTGAGAATTGACTGAGGTTCTACTGAGATTTGACTGAGGTTCTGCTGAGGTTATACTGAGGTTCCTCTGAGGTTCTACTCAGGTTCTGCTGAGGTTCTGTGAGGTTCTACTCAGGTTCTGCTGAGGTTCTACTAAGGTTCGACTGAGGTTCTACTGAGGTTCGACTGAGGTTCTGCTGAGATTTGACTGAGGTTCTGCTGAGGTTCTGCTGAGGTTCTGCTGAGATTTGACTGAGGTTCTGCTGAGGTTCTACATTTACATTACATTTACATTTACATTTAGTCATTTGGCAGACGCTTTTATCCAAAGCGACTTACAAGGGAGAATAACATTCAGCTACATTGCGACAGAGATTAGTGTAACAACAACATTGGTGTAACAATAAATACTGCAAGGTGGTGCTAAGTACTTGTAGGTTAGGACAGGAGGTACTCACTGAAGAGCTGGGTCTTCAGGTGCTTCTTAAAGACAGAGAGGGAGGTCCCCGCTCTGGTCATTTTTGGCAGCTCGTTCCACCAACGTGGAACTACAAATGAGAATAGCCTGGATTGCCGTGGCTGTATGGCCGGCAGAGCCAGGCGACGCTCATTTGACGAGCGCAGCATCCGGGGGGCAACATGTGCTCTTACAAGAGCATTTAAGTAGGCGGGAGCATTCCCAGCAATCACTCTGTAGGCCAGCATCAGAGACTTGAACTTGATGCTGAGATTTGACTGAGGTTCCTCTGAGGTTCTACTCAGGTTCTGCTGAGATTCTGCTGAGATTTGACTGAGGTTCTGCGGAGGTTCTGCTGAGATTTGACTGAGGTTCTGCTGAGTTTGACTGAGGTTCTGCTGAGGTTCTGCTGAGGTTCTGCTGAGAATTGACTGAGGTTCTACTGAGATTTGACTGAGGATCTGCTGAGGTTCAACTGAGGTTCTGCTGAGGTTCTACTCAGGTTCTGCTGAGATTCTGCTGAGATTTGACTGAGGTTCTGCTGAGGTTCTGCTGAGATTTGACTGAGGTTCTGCTGAGATTTGACTGAGATTCTGCTGAGGTTCTGCTGAGGTTCATCTGAGATTTGACTGAGGTTCTGCTGAGGTTCTGCTGAGATTTGACTGAGGTTCTGCTGAGGTTATACTGAGGTTCCTCTGAGGTTCTACTCAGGTTCTGCTGAGGTTCTGCTGAGATTTGACTGAGGTTCTGCTGAGATTTGACTGAGGTTCTGCTGAGGTTCTGCTGAGGTTCATCTGAGATTTGACTGAGGTTCTGCTGAGGTTCTGCTGAGATTTGACTGAGGTTCTGCTGAGGTTATACTGAGGTTCCTCTGAGGTTCTACTCAGGTTCTGCTGAGGTTCTGCTGAGATTCTACTGAGGTTCTGCTGGCGTTCTAATCAGAATCAGAAAAACTTTAATAATCCCAGGGGGAAATTACTTTTGTTACAACTCCAAATCTACATACAACATATTTACATACAACATATAATAATTATTAAGAAACATATTTATATATAAATATACATATAAACATATCTTTATACACATGGTAAAGTGTAAAATGTGCAAAAAGAAGAAGGTGCAGAAGTGGAAGTCCGTGTTTTGAGGTCAGGTTACAGAGAGGGGGTGTCTGACTCTCTGAGGGAGGCGTTGTAGAGATTGATGACCTCAGGCAGGAAAGATTTCCTGTGGCGCTCTGTGGTGCATCTGGGTAAGAGGAGTCTTCTGCTGAAGGTGCTACTCTGCTGGGCCAGTGTGTCGTAGAGAGGGTGTGAGACATTGTCCAAGATGGACTGAAACCTGGACAGCATCCTCCTCTCTGCCGCAGTCGTCAGGGTGTCCAGCTCCTCTCCTACGACATCACCGCCCTCCTGGTTAGTTTGTTTAGTCTGTTGTTTCCTGCGACCCTCAGCCCACTGCCCCAGCATGTGACAGCCAAGAAGATGGTACTGGCCACAACAGACTCAGAGAACATCGTTCGGCAGATGTTAAAGGACCTCAGCCTCCGTAGGAAATAAAGTCGGCTTTGGCCCTTTTTGTAGACTGCCTCAGTGTTTCTGGTCCAGTCCAACTTGTTATTGAAGTACACCCCCAGGTACTTGTACTCCTCCACAGTGTCCACAGGGACCCCCTGGATGGAAACAGATCCTCAGATCCACTATGAGCTCCTTTGTCTTAGTCACATTGAGCTGCAGATGGTTCAGCTCACTCCAAGTGACAAAGTTGCCTACAACAGTCCTGTATTCACTCTCATCACCCTTTTTAATACAACCAACTATTGCTGAGTCATCAGAAAACTTCTGAAGGTGGCAGGAGGAGTGCAAGGGTTGAAGTCTGAGGTGAAGAGGGTGAAGAGGAAGGGAGAGAGGACAGTCCCCTGTGGGGCCCCTGTGTTGCTGACTACTCTGTCAGACACACAGTTCTGTAGGCGTACATACTGTGGTCTGCCCGTCAGGTAATCAACAATCCAGGACACGATGGGGGCCTCCACCAGCATCGCAGCCATCTTCTCACCCAGAAGAGCCGGACGGATGGTGTTGAAAGCACTGGAGAAATCAAAGAACATGACTCTCACAGTGCTCGCCGGCTTGTCCAGATGAGTGTAGACTCTGTTCAGCAGGTAGATGATGCTGTCCTCAATTCCCAGGCGGGGCTGGTAGGCGAACTGCAGTGGATCAGTGAAAGGCCTGACCATAGGCCTTCGCTGCTCCAGGACGAGCCTCTCGAAGGCCTTCATGATGTGGGACGTCAGAGCCACAGGTCTGTAGTCCTGAGGGCCGCTGGGACGAGGGAGGTGCAGGCTCAGGCTGAAGACTTAACTTAGTACTCCACACAACTGGGGGGCACAGGCTTTAAGCACCCTGGGAAATACACCGTCGGGGCCTGCAGCTTTGCCGGAGTGGAGTCTCGTCAGCTGTCTTCTCACCAGGTCAGGTGTGAAGGACACTGTAGAGGTGACAGTTGGGGGAGGGGTGGGGTCCTCAGGTTGTGGAGGACATGATGTAGAGCAGGGGCGAGGGGTGGAGTAGGTGGGTGTGAATTGAGGCGGTGAGGAGCAAACAAGGGGTCTGTAAGGAGGAGGAGTAGGGGGAGATGAAGTGGCAGTTGTTGTTGAGCAGCCAGCAGCAGAGACTTGTGTGGGATGGGCCGCAGTATCAAACCTATTGAAAAATAGGTTCAGTTCATTGGCCCGGTCCGCACGGCCCTCCAACCTCATGCCTATAACTGTCTTTTGCCTCCTTGATTGTAAGTTTGAGTACCCCCTGCACTCTCCTCACCTCATCACGGTTGCCATCTCTGAACGCCCTCTTCTTTTCGTTCAGGATGGCCTTAATGTCCCTAGTGATCCATGGTTTATTGTTGGCGTAACAGGTGACAGTCCGAGCTGGGACATTGCAGTCCACACAGAAGTTGATACAGTCCGTGATGCACTCCGTGAGCTCATCATTGTCCTCCCTGTGGGGCTCACAGAGTGCAGGCCAGTCAGTCACTTCAAAGCAGTCCTGCAGTGCCTCATAAGCCTCCTCCGACCACCTCCTCACAGTCCTTGTGGTCGTAGGTTTCCTCTTCACCAGAGGCACAGCAGGGTTTGAGGTGAACCAGGTTGTGATCTGACCTGCCCAGAGGGGGGAGAGAAGAGGAGATGTATGTATCCTTAATGTTAGCATACATCAGGTCCAGGGTCCTCTCCTCTCTGGTAGGCCAGCTCACGTACTGTTTGAAAGTGGGCAGAACTCTGTTCATGGTGACATGGTTAAAGTCTCCCGACGTGATGATGAGGGCACTGGGGTGTTGAGTTTGAAGTTTGGAGATGGTGGTGTGTATGATGCTGCAGGCAGATGTAGGGTCTGCAGAGGGAGGGATGTACAGGACAACGATGATGACGTGCAGGATCTCTCTAGGCAGATAGTATGGACGGAGTCCAACGGCCAGCAGTTCAGCATCCGGGCTACAGAACTGTTCTTTAATGGTGATGTGACCAGGATTACACCATCTGCTGTTAACCAGAACGGCAAACCCCCCGCCTTTCCGCTTTCTGCTCTCGGTACAATCCCTGTCCGCCCAGACGGTGTGGAAGCCGTCGACAGAGACGTTCTGGTCCGTAATGTCCCTGTGCAGCCATGTCTCAGTGAAACACATCAGACTGCACTCCCGGTACTCTGCGCGGCTCCGCGTTAGCGGCGTTAGCTCGTCCATTTTGTTGCTGAGAGACCGTACGTTTCCCATAACAACAGAGGGGAGACACGGCTTAAATCTCCTCCTCTCCATAAGCCCGTCCCGTCTCGACCCTCCCCTCTTCCCCCGACGTTGCTTCCCTCCTCTGCATCCCCGGTGTGTTTTCTTCCAGAGTTCAGATGGTAGATCAGCTGGTCTGGCCACCATGCTGGCCGGCATTAGCACGATCAGCTGTTCTCCGGAGTAAACAAAGGCAGCGTGTCCCGGTGGAAGCGGCATAATAAAAACAACACGAAAAAAACCCCCACGAAAACTCTCTAAAAAAAACTTCATTAGAGAGAGCAGGACTTCACAGAGTTAGAGTGAAAAAAACAGAACGAACAAAAGAGAATAAAAGTTAAGAAAGTTAAAAAGCAGACTCAAAAGTAGGAGCAATGTAACAGGCAGCATGCGACTTTCGCGCACGCGCACTTCAAGGAGGTTACTGAGGTTCTACTGAGGTTCTACTGAGGTTCTACTGAGGTTCTGCTGAGGTTCTACTGAGTTTCTGCTGAAATTCTACTGAGGTTCTACTAAGGTTTGACTGTGGTTCTGCTAAGGTTCTACTCAGGTTCTGCTGAGGTTCTGCTGAGGTTCTACTAAGGTTTGACTGAGGTTCTGCTGAGGTTTGACTGAGGTTCTACTGAGTTTCTGCTGAAATTCTACTGAGGTTCTGCTAAGGTTCTACTGAGGTTCTGCTGAGGTTCTACTCAGGTTCTGCTGAGGTTCTGCTGAGGTTCTACTAAGGTTTGACTGAGGTTCTGCTGAGATTTGACTGAGGTTCTACTGAGATTCTGCTGAGGTTCTCTGAGATTCTACTAGGCTTCAGCACAAACACTTTTCTCCTCATTTCGCTAGAGTCATCTCCAGGTTTCAACACAAAAATAACTGTCGTCCAAACAAAACACTGTTTGAACCCTGACCTTCTGACCTTCTGACCTCCTGACCTTCTGACCTTCTGACCTTCTGCCCTCCTGACCTCTGGCAGTGCTGGAGGTTGTTCTTCATCTTCCAGCGTCTCTTCAGATTTGAACACTTTGTTCTTCTCTGCATGAAGGAGCGATGGCAGACGTTCTCCTGCCGGTTCCACCCCTGGTTCCTCCTGAGGGTTTGGACTCCCTGTTGGAGCTCAGTGGGCGGAGCCAGCTACTAACTCCTCCTCCTCCTCCTTCCCAGAATCCCCCCGCCTCTCCAGCGCCTCCCTCAGCAGTAATGAGGCTCCGTCTGCCTCGGAGGGCCCGGACCCCCGGGAGCCGGGCCGCCCGGTGAGCCTGGTCTCCACCCTGTCCTCCGGGTCGACCACCTCCAGAGATGACAGCTTAGCCCCGCCCCCTTCACGCACCTCTAGCCCCGCCCCCTCAGGGGAGGACATCGACTTGGAGCTCTGTCCCCCAGGTAGTACCTGCTAGTTTGAACGTTAAAAACACGAAACAAATTGTTTTCTGATGAGAAATGTCAACTGTCATAACCTCAACTCACACAATATATATATATATATATATATATATATATATATATATATGTATATGTATATACAGTGGGGCAAAAAAGTATTTAGTCAGCCACCAATTGTGCAAGTTCTCCCACTTAAAAAGATGAGAGAGGCCTGTTATTTTCATCATAGTTATACCTCGACTATGAGAGACAGAATGAGAAAAAAACCCCAGAAAATCACATTGTCTGATTTTTAAAGAATTTATTTGCAAATTATGGTGGAAAATAAGTATTTGGTCAATAACAAAAGTTCATCTCAATACTTTGTTATTTACCCTTTGTTTGCAATGACAGAGGTCAAACGTTTTCTGTAAGTCTTCACAAGGTTTTCACACACTGTATTTTGGCCCATTCCTCCATGCAGATCTGCTCTAGAGCAGTGATGTTTTGGGGCTGTCGCTGGGCAACACGGACTTTCAACTCCCTCCAAAGATTTTCTATGGGGTTGAGATCTGGAGACTAGCTAGGCCACTCCAGGACCTTGAAATGCTTCTTACGAAGCCACTCCTTCGTTGCGTGGGCGGTGTGTTTGGGATCATGGTCATGCTGAAAGACCCAGCTACGTTTCATCTTCAATGCCCTTGCTGATGGTTTTCACTCAAAATCACGATACATGGCCCCATTCATTCTTTCCTTTACACGGATCAGTCTTTCTGGTCCCTTTGCAGAAAAACAGCCCCAAAGCATGATGTTTCCACCCCCATGCTTCACAGTAGGTATGGTGTTCTTTGGATGCAACTCAGCTTTCTTTCTCCTCCAAACACGACAAGTTGAGTTTTTACCAAAAAGTTCTATTTTGGTTTCATCTGACCATATGACATTCTCCCAATCCTCTTCTGGATCATCCAAATGCTCTCTAGCAAACTTCAGACGGGCCTGGACATGTACTGGCTTAAGCAGGGGGACACGTCTGGCACTGCAGGATTTGAGTCCCTGGCGGCGTAGTGTGTTACTGATGGTAGCCTTTGTTACTTTGGTCCCAGCTCTCTGCAGGTCATTCACTAGGTCCCCCCGTGTGGTTCTGGGATGTTTTCTCACCGTTCTTGTGATCATTTTGACCCCACGGGGTGAGATCTTGCGTGGAGCCCCAGATGGAGGGAGATTATCAGTGGTCTTGTATGTCTTCCATTTTCTAATAATTGCTCCCACAGTTGATTTCTTCACAACAAGCTGCTTAGCTATTGCAGATTCAGTCTTCCCAGCCTGGTGCAGGTCTACAATTTTGTTTCTGGTGTCCTTTGACAGCTCTTTGGTCTTGGCCATAGTGGAGTTTGGAGTGTGACTGTTTGAGGTTGTGGACAGGTGTCTTTTATACTGATAACGAGTTCAAACAGAGTGGAGGACAGAGGAGCCTCTTCAAGAAAAAGTTGCAGGTCTGTGAAAGCCAGAAATCTTGCTTGTTTGTAGGTGACCAAATACTTATTTTACCGAGGAATTTACCAATTAATTCATTAAAAATCCTACAATGTGATTTCCTGGATTCTTTCCCCCCATTCCGTCTCTCATAGTCGAAGTGTACCTTTGGTGAAAATTACAGGCCTCTCTCATCTTTTTAAGTGGGAGAACTTGCACAATTGGTGGCTGACTAAATACTTTTTTGCCCCACTGTATATAGTGTATATGTATGTGTGTGTGTGTGTGTGTGTTCATCATTTAAAGGTGAAAGCCGTACCTACCTCATCTCTCCAGTGTTGGCTCCAGGTGACGCTGGTGAGCAGCTTCAGACACACCTGGACGCAGGGCAGCGGGGTGGGCGGAGCCAGAGTGGCACGTCGCCCCGCCTCCAGGGCTCGGCGTCGCTCCGCCTCCAGGAGGGGTCGTCGCTGCACCGCCAGGCGGGGGTGTCGCTGCACCGCCCAGCCAGGGCCATGGCCCCCAACCCCCAGCTCAGCTACCTGGACCGCGTCGTCATGGAGATCATCGAGACGGAGCGCATGTACGTCAGGGACCTGCGCATGATAGTGGAGGTAGGTGGGTGGGGCTCCTTGGGGGCGGGCCTCCTTGGGGGCGGGGCTTAAGACCTTAAAAAGCTCTGTGATTCATTGTTTACAAACACTGGGCCTTGAAAGTCATTAAATAGTAATAAAAAGTACAAATATGTAGAACCTTCCTGGAATACTGACCTAACAGAGCTAGGGTCCCTCTGGTTGCCATGGTAACGTTAGTCCATCTGGACAGCTGGACGACTTTCTCACGACCTCATGGAATTATGGGATGTCCTGTTCCTTGATAAAAGGCATCTTTGCAAACAAACAAACTCTGCAAATCAGCTTCAGTCAGAGAGACAGACAGACAGTCAGACAGAGATAGAGAGACAGACAGTTTGGTTGTCAGTCTGAAGGGTTAATCCTGGTAGCACACGAAGCCAGAATAACTGTGTGTGTGATAAGATAATACTTTATTAAGCCCTATAGTGTGTGTGTGAGTATAGGGTTAGATATAGTATATATTTTTATATATATGTGTATATATGTGTATATAGATATATATGTGTGTATATATATATATATGTGTATATATGTGTATACAGTGGGGCCAAAAAGTATTTAGTCAGCCACCAATTGTGCAAGTTCTCCCACTTAAAAAGATGAGAGAGGCCTGTTATTTTCATCATAGTTATACCTCAACTATGAGAGACAAAATGAGAAAAAAAAATCCAGATAATCACATTGTCTGATTTTTTAAAGAATTTATTTGCAAATTATTGTGGAAAATAAGTATTTGGTCAATAACAAAAGTTCATCTCAATACTTTGTTATATACCCTTTGTTTGCAATGACAGAGGTCAAACGTTTCCTGTAAGTCTTCACAAGGTTTTCACACACTGTTGCTGGTATTTTGGCCCATTCTTCCATGCAGATCTCCTCTAGAGCAGTGATGTTTTGGGGCTGTCGCTGGGCAACACAGACTTTCAACTCCCTCCAAAGATTTTCTATGGGGTTGAGATCGGGAGACTAGCTAGGCCACTCCAGGACCTTGAAATGCTTCTTACGAAGCCACTCCTTCGTTGCCCGGGCGGTGTGTTTGGGATGCAACTCAGCTTTCTTTCTCCTCCAAACACGACAAGTTGAGTTTTTACCAAAAAGTTTTATTTTGGTTTCATCTGACCATATAACATTCTCCCAATCCTCTTCTGGATCATCCAAATGCTCTCTAGCAAACTTCAGACGGGCCTGGACATGTACTGGCTTAAGCAGGGGGACACGTCTGGCACTGCAGGATTTGAGTCCCTGGCGGCGTAGTGTGTTACTGATGGTAGCCTTTGTTACTTTGGTCCCAGCTCTCTGCAGGTCATTCACTAGGTCCCCCCGTGTGGTTCTGGGATGTTTGCTCACCGTTCTTGTGATCATTTTGACCCCACGGGGTGAGATCTGGCGTGGAGCCCCAGATGGAGGGAGATTATCAGTGGTCTTGTATGTCTTCCATTTTCTAATAATTGCTCCCACAGTTGATTTCTTCACAACAAGCTGCTTACCTATTGCAGATTCAGTCTTCCCAGCCTGGTGCAGGTCTACAATTTTGTTTCTGGTGTCCTTTGACAGCTCTTTGGTCTTGGCCATAGTGGAGTTTGGAGTGTGACTGTTTGAGGTTGTGGACAGGTGTCTTTTATACTGATAACGAGTTCAAACAGGTGCCATTAATACTGGTAACGAGTGGAGGACAGAGGAGCCTCTTCAAGAAAAAGTTACAGGTCTGTGAAAGCCAGAAATCTTGCTTGTTTGTAGGTGACCGAATACTTATTTTACCGAGGAATTTACCAATTAATTCATTAAAAATCCTACAATGTGATTTCCTGGATTCTTTCCCCCCATTTGGTCTCTCATAGTCGAAGTGAACCTATGATGAAAATTACAGGCCTCTCTCATCTTTTTAAGTGGGAGAACTTGCACAATTGGTGGCTGACTAAATACTTTTTTGTCCCACTGTATATGTATATATATGTGTATATATATGTGTGTGTGTGTGTATATATGTATATATGTATATATATATATGTGTGTGTGTGTGTGTGTGTGTGTGTGTGTGTGTGTAAAAATGTGTATATAAAATGTAAAATGTGTGTGTATAAATGTGTATATATACACAGTATATATATATATATATATATATATATATATATACACTGTGTATATATATCTAAAAGTCTGTGTCGTGGTGAAGCCTCATGTGTTGTGGTGTAAACCTCATAGTGTGGATCACAGATCGATGCGACTGAAAGACGATGAATCTCATCTTGACACTTTTATCTGTTCTCCGCTGCTTTGGTCTGATCATCTAATCACCTTAAAGTGTCCTGAGCTGCTGATCAGCTGCTTATGTAACAGGATGTGATGCTGACGGATCAGGACGTAGATAGAAACACGACGACACCGGTCACAGCTCCTGCCTGGGAACGTGCAACGGGGCGGATCGCTCTGGATAACAAAGCTGTTCCTGGCAACGTGGCGGGACATGATCAAAGTTCCCTTTGCAGGTTTTTTATTGAATAGTTGTTTTAACTGGGATGTAGGATTCCCAGTCTGACAAAAACCACTTTGAGTGCAGCCTCCTGCTTTTCCAGAAGAGGTGACACAACTTTGTTTTTGAAATGTCGGAAACTCAGATTTCCCAGGTTCATGGAACGCAGCAGCAGAACATTTACATTTAGTCATTTATCAGACGCTTTTATCCAAAGCTACTTACAATGGAGAATAACATTCAAGCTACATTGCGACAGAAACATAATTGTAACAATAAATAAATACTGCTAAGTAGTGCTAAGTAATTGTAAGTTAGGACAGGAGGTGCTCTCTGAAGAGCTGGGTCTTGAGGTGCTTCTTAAAGACAGAGAGGGAGGTCCCTGCTCTGGTGGTTTTTGGCAGCTCGTTCCATCAACGTGGAACTACAAATGAGAATAACCTGGATTGCCGTGGTTTTGCAGCGGGCAGAGCCAGGCCACGCTCAGGCCACGCTCTGAGCGCAGCATCCGGGGAGTAACGTGCTCTTACAAGAGCATTTAAGTAGGTGGGAGCATTCCCAGCACTCACTCTGTAGGCAAGCAGAACGCTCACGCTCCCCCTAGTGGAGACATCCACTGACAGGAAGTATCCAGGGTTTGTAACGTCCCCTCCTCACTCAACGTATTCTGTTCTTCTCACTCCCTCCTTCCATCCCTCCCTCCTTTCTCCTCCCTCCTCCCTCAGGACTACCTGGCCCACATCATCGATCAGGCTGATCTTTGCATCAGACCAGAGTTGGTCTGTGCTCTGTTTGGGAACATTGAGGACATCTACGAGTTCAACAGGTGAGAGAGAGAGAGAGGAAGGGAGGGAGGGAGTAATGAAGGAAGGGAGGAAGGGAGGGAGGGAGGAAGGGAGGGAGGGAGGAAGTAATGGAGGGAGGGAGGAAGTAATGGAGGGAGGAAGGGAGGGAGTAATGAAGGAAGGGAGGGAGGGAGTAAGTAATGGAGGGAGGGAGGGAGGAAGGGAGGGAGTAATGAAGGAAAAAAGGGAGGGAGGGAGTAATGAAGGAAGGGAGGGAGGGAGGGAGGAAGGGAGGGAGGGAGGGAGGAAGGGAGGGAGTAATGAAGGAAGGGAGGGAGGGAGTAAGTAATGGAGGGAGGGAGGGAGGAAGGGAGGGAGTAATGAAGGAAAAAAGGGAGGGAGGGAGTAATGAAGGAAGGGAGGGAGGGAGGGAGGAAGGGAGGGAGTAATGAAGGAAGAAAGGGAGGGAGGGAGGGAGGGAGTAAGTAAAGGAGGGAGGGAGGGAGGGAGGGAGGAAGGAAGGGATAGATGGAGGGAGGGGGGTGTGCTCTGGGCGGGGCCTTGCTGCAGCACCATGTTGTGGTTTTGTTGGAACAAGATGCACGTTGAACCGTCTGGTCCCGCCCTCTCTCCTCTGGCCACGCCCCCTGGCCCCACCCTCCGGCTCCGCCCCCAGTGAGCTGCTGCAGACCCTGGATCAGTGCGACAACGACCCGGTGGCCGTCGCTCGCTGCTTCGTCATGAAGGTGCGTGCAGCTGGACTCGGGCCTGGCTTCCTGTATTGATTTGATTGATGAATTGATTGATTATTGTTTCTGTTTTCAGAGCGAGTACTTTGTGATCTACACGCAGTACTGCACAAACTACCCCAAGTGAGTCCAGTATGAAATGTTAACCCTCCCACAATGCACCTTGTTTCCCACGCCGCTCTCGTCCGGCGTCTGGGCGGTTTGAGCAGTGGTGGGCTGTGTTGGAGTAGTGGTTCTCAACGCGGGGTCCGGGGACCCTCCAGGGGTCCACAGCAAAATGAGAAATCGTTAAACGTCTCTGTTATTTCATTGAAATGACAGAGCGTCCAGTAAGGACTGTTTGGATCCTAAATCTAATCATTAAAAATCGAATCAGATGGATTGATCCCAGAGACTGAATCTGATCAGATGAATGCGAGGCTCCTGGAGGTGGAGGAGGTGGAGAACCACTGGGTTGGAGGTGTTTCTGAGGACAAGGTGGACTGTGGGACTCTTCAGCACTGGGACCTTAAAAGCATGTTATCTGGTGCTAGAGCGCCCTCCAGTGGTGAAGTTTGACTAAACGCTGCGACCGACGTGGTACTGAAACTGTATAAGTGTCACTAGTGTCTCCGACTGCCTCTAAGTGTCTCTAGTGTCTCCTACTGCCTCTAAGTGTCTCTAGTGTCTCCTACTGACTCTTAAGTGTCACTAGTGTCTCCTACTGCCTCTAAGTGTCTCCTATTGCCTCTAAGTGTCTCTAGTGTCTCCTACTGCTTCTAAGTGTCTCTAGTGTCTCCTACTGCCTCTAAGTGTCTCCTACTGCCTCTTGTGTGTCTCCTACTACCTCTAAGTGTCTCTAGTGTCTCCTACTGCCTCTAAGTGTCTCCTACTGCCTCTAAGTGTCTCTAGTGTCTCCTACTGCCTCTTAGTGTCTCCTACTGCCTCTAAGTGTCTGTAGTGTCTCCTACTGCCTCTAAGTGTCTCCTACTGCCTCTAAGTGTCTCCTACTGCCTCTTGTGTGTCTCCTACTACCTCTAAGTGTCTCTAGTGTCTCCTACTGCCTCTAAGTGTCTCTAGTGTCTCCTACTGCCTCTAAGTGTCTCCTACTGCCTCTAAGTGTCTGTAGTGTCTCCTACTGCCTCTAAGTGTCTGTAGTGTCTCCTACTGCCTCTAAGTGTCTCCTACTGCCTCTAAGTGTCTGTAGTGTCTCCGACTGCCTCTAAGTGTCTGTAGTGTCTCCTACTGCCTATAAGTGTCTCCTACTGCCTCTAAGTGACTCCTACTGTCTCTAGTGTCTCCTACTGCCTCTAAGTGTCTGTAGTGACTCCTACTGCCTCTAAGTGTCTCTAGTGTCTCCTACTGCCTCTAAGTGTCTCCTACTGCCTCAAAGTGTCTCCTACTGTCTCTAGTGTCTCCTACTGCCTCTAAGTGTCTCCTAGTGTCTCCTACTGCCTCTAAGTGTCTCTAGTGTCTCCTACTGCCTCAAAGTGTCTCCTACTGCCTCTAAGTGTCACTAGTGTCTCCGACTGCCTCTAAGTGTCTCTAGTGTCTCCTACTGCCTCTAAGTGTCTCTAGTGTCTCCTACTGCCTCTTAAGTGTCACTAGTGTCTCCTACTGCCTCTAAGTGTCTCCTATTGCCTCTAAGTGTCTCTAGTGTCTCCTACTGCTTCTAAGTGTCTCTAGTGTCTCCTACTGCCTCTAAGTATTTCCTACTGCCTCTTGTGTGTCTCCTACTACCTCTAAGTGTCTCTAGTGTCTCCTACTGCCTCTAAGTGTCTCCTACTGCCTCTAAGTGTCTCTAGTGTCTCCTACTGCCTCTAAGTGTCTCCTACTGCCTCTAAGTGTCTGTAGTGTCTCCTACTGCCTCTAAGTGTCTCCTACTGCCTCTAAGTGTCTCCTACTGCCTCTTGTGTGTCTCCTACTACCTCTAAGTGTCTCTAGTGTCTCCTACTGCCTCTAAGTGTCTCCTACTGCCTCTAAGTGTCTGTAGTGTCTCCTACTGCCTCTAAGTGTCTGTAGTGTCTCCTACTGCCTCTAAGTGTCTCCTACTGCCTCTAAGTGTCTGTAGTGTCTCCGACTGCCTCTAAGTGTCTGTAGTGTCTCCTACTGCCTATAAGTGTCTCCTACTGCCTCTAAGTGACTCCTACTGTCTCTAGTGTCTCCTACTGCCTCTAAGTGTCTGTAGTGACTCCTACTGCCTCTAAGTGTCTCTAGTGTCTCCTACTGCCTCTAAGTGTCTCCTACTGCCTCAAAGTGTCTCCTACTGTCTCTAGTGTCTCCTACTGCCTCTAAGTGTCTCCTAGTGTCTCCTACTGCCTCTAAGTGTCTCTAGTGTCTCCTACTGCCTCAAAGTGTCTCCTACTGCCTCTATGTGTCACTAGTGTCTCCGACTGCCTCTAAGTGTCTCTAGTGTCTCCTACTGCCTCTAAGTGTCTCTAGTGTCTCCTACTGCCTCTTAAGTGTCACTAGTGTCTCCTACTGCCTCTATGTGTCTCCTATTGCCTCTAAGTGTATCTAGTGTCTCCTACTGCTTCTAAGTGTCACTAGTGTCTCCTACTGCCTCTAAGTGTCTCCTATTGCCTCTAAGTGTATCTAGTGTCTCCTACTGCCTCTAAGTGTCTCTAGTGTCTCCGACTGCCTCTAAGTGTTTCCTACTGCCTCTAAGTGTCTCTAGTGTCTCCGACTGCCTCTAAGTGTTTCCTACTGCCTCTAAGTGTCTCTAGTGTCTCCTACTGCCTCAAAGTGTCTCCTACTGCCTCAAAGTGTCTCCTACTGCCTCTATGTGTCTCTAGTGTCTCCTACTGCCTCTAAGTGTCTCCTACTGCCTCTAAGTGACTCCTACTGCCTCTAAGTGTCTCTAGTGTCTCCCACTGCCTATAAGTGTCTCCTACTGCCTCTAAGTGCCTCCTACTGCCTCTAAGTGACTGCTATAGCCTCTAAGTGTCTCCTACTGCCTATAAGTGTCTCTAGTGTCTCCTACTGCCTCTAAGTGTCTCCTACTGCCTCTAAGTGTCTGTAGTGTCTCCTACTGCCTCAAAGTGTCTCCTACTGCCTCTAAGTGTCTCTAGTGTATCCTACTGCCTCTATGTGTCTCTAGTGTCTCCTACTGCCTCTAAGTGTCTCCTACTGCCTCTAAGTGTCTGTAGTGACTCCTACTGCCTCTAAGTGTCTCCTACTGCCTCTAAGTGTCTCTAGTGACTCCTACTGCCTCTAAATGTCTCTAGTGTCTCCTACTGCCTCTAAGTGTCTCTAGTGTCTCCTACTGCCTCTAAGTGTCTCCTACTGCCTCTAAGTGTCTGTAGTGACTCCTACTGCCTCTAAGTGTCTCCTACTGCCTATAAGTGTCTCTAGTGACTCCTACTGCCTCTAAGTGTCTCTAGTGTCTCCTACTGCCTCTAAGTGTCTCCTACTACCTCTAAGTGTCTGTAGTGACTCATACCGCCTCTAAGTGTCTCCCACTGCCTATAAGTGCCTCCTACTGCCTCTAAGTGACTGCTATAGCCTCTAAGTGTCTCCTACTGCCTATAAGTGTCTCTAGTGTCTCCTACTGCCTCTAAGTGTCTGTAGTGTCTCCTACTGCCTCAAAGTGTCTCCTACTGCCTCTAAGTGTCTCTAGTGTATCCTACTGCCTCTAAGTGTCTCCTACTGCCTCTAAGTGTCTCTAGTGTCTCCTACTGCCTCTATGTGTCTCTAGTGTTTCCTACTGCCTCTAAGTGTCTGTAGTGACTCCTACTGCCTCTAAGTGTCTCTAGTGTCTCCTACTGCCTCTATGTGTCTCTAGTGTCTCCTACTGCCTCTAAGTGTCTCCTACTGCCTCTAAGTGTCTCTAGTGTCTCCTTCTGCCTCTAAATGTCTCCCACTGCCTATAAGTGCCTCCTACTGCCTCTAAGTGACTGCTATAGCCTCTAAGTGTCTCCTACTGCCTATAAGTGTCTCTAGTGTCTCCTACTGCCTCTAAGTGTCTGTAGTGTCTCCTACTGCCTCAAAGTGTCTCCTACTGCCTCTAAGTGTCTCTAGTGTATCCTACTGCCTCTAAGTGTCTCCTACTGCCTCTAAGTGTCTCTAGTGTCTCCTACTGGCTCTATGTGTCTCTAGTGTCTCCTACTGCCTCTAAGTGTCTGTAGTGACTCCTACTGCCTCTAAGTGTCTCTAGTGTGTCCTACTGCCTCTATGTGTCTCTAGTGTGTCCTACTGCCTCTATGTGTCTCTAGTGTCTCCTACTGCCTCTAAGTGTCTCCTACTGCCTCTAAGTGTCTGTAGTGACTCCTACTGCCTCTAAGTGTCTCCTACTGCCTCTAAGTGACTCCTACTGCCTCTAAGTGTCTAGTGTCTCCTTCTGCCTCTAAATGTCTCCCACTGCCTCTAAGTGTCTGTAGTGACTCCTACTGCCTCTAAGTGACTCCTACTGCCTCTAAGTGTCTGTAGTGTCTCCTACTGCCTCTAAGTGTCTCTAGTGTCTCCTACTGCCTCTAAGTGTCTCTAGTGTCTCCTACTGCCTCTATGTGTCTCTAGTGTCTCCTACTGCCTCTAAGTGTCTCTAGTGTCTCCTACTGCCTCTAAGTGTCTCCTACTGCCTTTAGGTGTCTGTAGTGACTCCTACTGCCTCTAAGTGTCTCCTACTGCCTCTAAGTGTTTCCTACTGCCTCTAAGTGTCTGTATTGACTCCTACTGCCTCTAAGTGTCTCTAGTGTCTCCTACTGCCTCTGTGTCTCTTGTGTCTCCTACTGCCTCTAAGTGTCTCCTACTGCCTCTAAGTGTCTGTAGTGACTCCTACTGCCTCTAAGTGTCTCCTACTGCCTCTAAGTGTCTCTAGTGTCTCCTACTGCCTCTAAATGTCTCCTACTGCCTCTAAGTGACTCCGACTGTCCCTAGTGTCTCCTACTACCTCTAAGTGTCTCCTACTGCCTCTAAGTGTCTGTAGTGACTCCTACTGCCTCTAAGTGTCTCTAGTGTCTCCTACTGCCTCTATGTGTCTCTAGTGTCTCCTACTGCCTCCAAGTGTCTCCTACTGCCTCTAAGTGTCTGTAGTGACTCCTACTGCCTCTAAGTGTCTCCTACTGCCTCTAAGTGTCTCTAGTGTCTCCTACTGCGTCTAAATGTCTCCTACTGCCTCTAAGTGTCTCTAGTGTCTCCTACTGCCTCTAAGTGACTCCGACTGTCTCTAGTGTCTCCTACTGCCTTTAAGTGTCTCCTACTGCCTCTAAGTGACTCCGACTGTCTCTAGTGTCTCCTACTGCCTTTAAGTGTCTCCTACTGCCTCTAAGTGACTCCGACTGTCTCTAGTGTCTCCTACTGCCTTTAAGTGTCTCCTACTGCCTCTAAGTGTCTCTAGTGTCTCCTACTGCCTCTAAGTGACTCCGACTGTCTCTAGTGTCTCCTACTGCCTTTAAGTGTCTCCTACTGCCTCTAAGTGACTCCGACTGTCTCTAGTGTCTCCTACTGCCTTTAAGTGTCTCCTACTGCCTCTAAGTGTCTCTAGTGTCTCCTACTGCCTCTAAGTGACTCCGACTGTCTCTAGTGTCTCCTACTGCCTTTAAGTGTCTCCTACTGCCTCTAAGTGACTCCGACTGTCTCTAGTGTCTCCTACTGCCTTTAAGTGTCTCCTACTGCCTCAAAGTGTCTCTGCCTCCTCTGTGCAGCTCTGTCGCTGCTCTGACCGAGTGCATGAGGAACAAATCTCTGGCCAAGTTCTTCAGGGATCGTCAGGAGTGTCTGCAGCGCTGCCTCCCTCTGGGCTCCTACCTCCTGAAACCGGTGCAGAGGATCCTCAAGTACCATCTGCTGCTGCAGGTCAGACGCCGAAGAATGAAATGTATTAAAAGCTGTGTTGTTGGTCCGCTTGTTCACCTGATGATGTCATGGTGATGATGTCATGTGATGCAGGAGATAGCGAAGCACTTTGACCCAGAGGAGCCGGGCTACGACGTGGTGGAGGAAGCAATCTACACCATGACGGACGTGGCGTGGTACATCAACGACATGAAGAGGAGGCACGAGCACGCTGTCCGACTGCAGGTCCTCTACTCTACCTCTGCTCTGCCTCTACTCTACCACTACACTACCTCTACTCTACTACTACTCTACCTCTACTCTACTACTACTCTCCCTCTACTCTACTAGTACTCTACCTCTACTCTACAACTACTCTACCACTACACTACCTCTACTCTACCACTACACTACCTCTACTCTACCACTACACTACCTCTACTCTACCACTACACTACCACTACACTACCTCTACTCTACCACTACACTACCTCTACTCTACCACTACACTACCTCTACTCTACTACTACTCTCCCTCTACTCTACTAGTACTCTACCTCTACTCTACAACTACTCTTCCTCCAGTCTACTACATCTACTCTACTACTACTCTACCTTTATTCTACTACTACTACTAGTCTACCTCTACTCCACCTCTATTTTACCTCTACTGCTACTACTCCACCTCTACTGCTAATCTACTTTTACTGTACAACTACTCTACCTCTAATCTACTACTACTCTACCTTTATTCTAGGACTACTCTACCTTTATTATACTTATACTACTACTACTTGAACTTTATTCAACCTCTACTCTACTACTACTCTACCTTAATTATACCTCTACTACTACTCTACCCCTACTCTACCTTTATTCTACTACTCTTCCAATACTCTATCTCTACCACGACTACTCTGCCTTTATTCCACTACTACTCTCTCCTTAACAGCTGCTGACTTCCTCCATGTGCTGTGTACTGTGCAGGAGGTGCAGTCGCTGCTGCTGCACTGGAAGGGTCCTGACCTGACCACCTACGGGGAGCTGGTGCTGGAGGGAACCTTCAAGGTTCCTCGCGCCAGGACCGAGCGCACGCTCTTCCTGTTCGACCACATGCTGCTCATCACCAAGCGCCGCGGCGAGCACTACGTCTACAAGGCGCACATCTTGGTGAGACGCCGCGATGCCGTCCCCCGGGTTCCGGGTCCCGGGGCCCGGGGGACGGGGCTGTTCCGGTTATTACAGAATTCTCAATCACGGCTTGAGAAGATACCAAAGCTTTTGTCAAATGGAGGGATTCCACGCCCACGTTTCATGTTAACGCCATGAACGTAAATAGAATGTGAATGAGGTGAGTCTGCATCACCATGATGACATCACATCCTACTCTACTGAGCAGGATGGGGATACTCTGCTGCAGCTCAGAGGGGAACAGGAAGTTCACAGTGAGAAGGTCAACGCACGATTCTCAACAAATACATTCAAGTCTAAAGATGCGTAACAATGGTTTGATTATGTAATATTTCACCATTATGAGCTTGATCAACGAGAAAAACACAATGAAGTTGATGACAAATGGCGTCATCCAGTAAAATGTGGCGACGGGACAACTGCTTGGACTCAGCTTCCTCTTGACGCTGCTTGGACTCAGCTTCCTCCTGACGCTGCTTGGACTCAGCTTCCTCCTGACGCTGCTTGGACTCAGCTTCCTCTTGACGCTGCTTGGACTCAGCTTCCTCCTGACGCTGCTTGGACTCAGCTTCCTCCTGACGCTGCTTGGACTCAGCTTCCTCTTGACGCTGCTTGGACTCAGCTTCCTCTTGACGCTGCTTGGACTCAGCTTCCTCTTCACGCTGCTTGGACTCAGCTTCCTCTTGACGCTGCTTGGACTCAGCTTCCTCCTGACGCTGCTTGGACTCAGCTTCCTCCTGACGCTGCTTGGACTCAGCTTCCTCCTGACGCTGCTTGGACTCAGTTTCCTCCTGACGCTGCTTGGACTCAGCTTCCTCCTGACGCTGCTTGGACTCAGCTTCCTCTTCACGCTGCTTGGACTCAGCTTCCTCCTGACGCTGCTTGGACTCGTGCACTTTGTGCCGTGTTTGCTTTTGTCAATGAAAATCATTTTCCCGTTGGACTGATGGAGTCATTGAGGTTGGAGAGAAGGAAGCTGAGCTCTGCTTCATCAGCGTGATCACAGGGACCGTGTAGGAGACTGACGAGTTCAAGTACTTTGCTGTAACAATACTACTACTACTACTACCACTACTAATAATAATAATAATGTTTATAACGTTATTAATAAGAGTTTACATTAATAATGTATGTAATGGGGATGGTAGCTCAGGAGGTAGAGCTGGTGGTCTAGTCATCTAAAGGTTGCTGGTTGGATCCCAGGCTCCTCCTGCTAGCATGCTGTAGTGTCCTTGAGCAAGACACTTAACCCCTCATTGCTCCTGATGGCTGTGTCCGTCGGTCTTTGAACAATTGTAAGTCGCTTTGGATAAAAGCGTCTGATCAATGACTAAATGTAAATGTAAATGTAATAATGTTAATGGTGATAATAATAATAATATTATTATTAATAATAATAATAATAATAATAATAATAATAAATGTGTTTCAGTGCTCCACCCTCATGCTGATCGAGAGCGCTAAGGACTCGCTGTGTTTCAGCGTCACACACTACAAGCAACCCAAACAGCCGCACACCGTCCAGGTGAGTATACACAACACCTCCATGGACATGGGGTCTGACTCCGCCCGAGCTCATCATGGAGGACAAAACAATGAGATGACGGTTCATGTGTTGAACCACTGCAGCTGGAAAGTTAAACAAAAGGACTCGAAGACGAAGCAGCTTTTAGCGTTTCTGGCTTTAATTTTCATTCTATCAAAGATGTCAAATCAACGTCCCCTGAGCAGTGATCTGCGCTGACGGTGGCCTTCAGCTGGGGGCCACCGCCAGTGATCTGCGCTGACGGTGGCCTTCAGCTGGGGGCCGCTCTGCTGCTTTAAAAAGGAACTGCACACCTGTGGTATGGAGGTGAACATCTGGAAGCGCAGGGTGGGTTCTTCTTCTGCTCCTCAGACAAGAAGCAGAAGAAGAAACCTGCCTCAACCTGCCTCTGGCTGGTCCTGGTCCAGGTCCTGGTCCTGGTCCAGGTCCTAGTCCAGGTCCTGGTCCTGGCCCTGGTCCAGATGAACTCTTTGTGTTCCTCTCAGGCCAGAACGGTGGAGGAGAAGAAGCTCTGGGCTCACCACATCAAACGGATCATTCTGGAAAACCACAAGGCCATCATCCCCCAGAAGGTCAACCAAGGATAATATGACTAATGCTCATAAGAACACTACTACTACCACTACTACTAATACTACTACTACTCATATTTAAATATACTTCTGTCTATTTCAGGCAAAGGAAGCCATCTTGAAAATGGACTCCATATGTGAGTATCTGTCATCTTGGTCTTTATTCAAACAAAGCGTCTTTGTGTCAGAGTTGAACTTCCTGAACTGAAGGTGAATTGAAGAGACCAGGTGAGCAGAGCTTACCTGGTCTCTGAGGAGGAGCTGCTGCTAACAAGGAGTTAACAGCTCGTATGACTCGTCTATAGCCAGTGCGTCTAGTTGAATTACTAGTACGACTAGTTGAATTGCTAGTATGACTAGTGTGACTAGTTGAATTACTAGTATGACTAGTTTAATTACTAGTATGACTCGTCTTTAGCCAGTACGTCAAGTTTAATTACTAGTATGACTAGTTTAATTACTAGTATGACTAGTATGACTAGTTTAATTAGTAGTATGACTAGTATGACTAGTTTAATTACTAGTATGACTAGTTTAATTACTAGTATGACTAGTTTAATTACTAGTAAGACTCGTCTATAGCCAGTACGTCTAGTTGAATTACGAGTATGACTAGTTGAATTACTAGTATGACTAGTTGAATTACTAGTATGACTAGTTGAATTAATAGTATGACTAGTTTATTTACTAGTATGACTAGTTTAATTTCTAGTATGACTACTTTAATTTATAGTATGACTACTTTAATTACTAGTATGACTAGTTTAATTACTAGTAAGACTCGTCTATAGCCAGTATGTCTAGTTGAATTACTAGTATGACTAGTTTAATTTGTAGTATGACTCGTCTATAGCCAGTACGTCTAGTTGAATTACTAGTATGACTAGTTGAATTACTAGTATGACAAGTTGAATTACTAGAATGACTAGTTTAATTACTAGTATGACTAGTTGAATAACTAGTGTGACTAGTTGAATTACTAGTATGACTAGTTTAATTACTAGTATGACTAGTTGAATTTCTAGTATGACTAGTTGAATTACTAGTATGACTAGTTGAATTACTAGTATTACTAATATTACTAGTTTAATTGCTAGTATGACTAGTTTAATTTCTAGTATGACTCGTCTATAGCCAGTACGTCTAGTTGAATTACTAGAATGACTAGCTTAATTACTAGTATGACTAGTTGAATAACTAGTGTGACTAGTTGAATTACTAGTATGACTAGTTTAATTACTAGTATTACTAGTTTAATTGCTAGTATGACTAGTTTAATTACTAGTATGACTAGTCTTTAGCCAGTACGTCTAGTTATAATCCAAACCTACAAGTTATAAAAAAGACGCACTAGTTATAAACTAGAGTAATAGATTATACGTTTAGTTTATAACACGTATGTTTAGTTTATAACTAGTACGTCTAGTTAAAGAAGTAGTAAACTATTCTCCATAATAAATGTTCCCCTCCATCAGTTTCTGTTATGAATGTTACAGCAACGTTCACTGTGACGCTGAATGGGACGCTGGCTTCTCATCCTTCATTGTAGTTTCAATGTAGCACCACCAGATAGTGCCGCTAGCTAGCCTTAGCTTTAGCATGTTGGCGGAGTGACGCGAGGTTGCCCAACGGTCAGTATTCATCTTCCAGATCCTTCCAAGTACCGTCAGAGTCCGGACCGGATGAAGAAAGCGGTGTCCTGCCAGGCCGAGGACTTCCCCAGGGAGGGGCGTCAGGGGCGTCGCCAGTCAGGTGAGCACCACCTACCTGACATCAGGTGAGCTGTGTTTGTACCGAGTCATGGTTCTGATGAATACTTCACTTTACCACTCAATATCTTCAGTGAGAAGGTTGTTGCAGCTCCCCAAATTACATTTGACAAATATTGGGCCTCAAATCCTTAAATGTTAGAAAGCGGGGTTCCTTGTGGCGTCACTGAGATGCTGGGATGCTCTAGCTGCTGTGAAGCTGCTGAGAGGCGGTCGCTGCCTGCGCTGCTTCCAGAGCTTCCTCAGAACAACACTTTCCTTCATTGCTGTGAAATGAGGCTTCCTCTTCTTCCTCCTGCAGAACCAACAAAGCAAACCCTCAAGAGCAGCAAAGGTGAGGAACGGCCCTTTCTCCACCTTCTCAAAACATAGAAAATGTCCCCGTGACTCTAACTACAAGGGGTTACCGCGGCAACCAAATAGTCATCTCTGATCATTGAGTGGGGTCACACCCGGCAGCTTTAGCGTCGGTGTGATCCAGTAAAACATCCTGTCTCCAAACTGATCTGTGTCTGGTGTCTGGTTTGCAGGTGCCACGCCCGTCCTCCAGGTAAGACTCTGTGGAGGCATGTGAACCCGTTCTCCGGTCTCGGTTTCATAAAACGGTTATGAATATAAAACGGTGAGAGATCCATTAAAGGTGGCGCTGCGTCAGAAATACAGGAAGTGAGGTTCTGCTCTGCCGCAGCACGCAGGCGGCGTGCCGGGGGAAGCGCGCCCCCTGCAGGCCGCCTCCAGCAGCAGCACCCCGGGGAAGTGGGAAGAGGAGGAAGAGGAGGAGGATCCGGGCGAGCTGCCTCACTCCCAGCATGCACTGGGGCTCCCGGGACAGGACCCGGACGACATGGTGCTGGAGGACGACCAGGTGGCGGACTTCGCCAGCTCCATGCTGGCGGCCATTTCCTGCTGGCACTCCAGGGCCCGGGCTCTGCTGTCCATGGGAGACCCCGCGGTGAGGCCCGGACCTCCACCGCACCGCCCGCTGGCTCCAACCTCCGACCGCCGCCTCGTAACATTCTACAGTCAGGGATAACCTCGCGGCAGAGCTAACCGGCGACACCTGGTGTTATGAGGAGGACGTGACATGTGGATGCGTGAGGTGGCTCTGGCATCTAACTCCGAGCTTCTCTGCGTGTCTGAGGCTCGGACGACATCCTTCATGTGGAATGAAAGTGTTGTGTGGAGTACCGCTCACTTCCTCCTACAAACACCTTTTCTTTTAGGAATAAGATCGTTAAATGTGACCGTGAAGTCAGATAAGATGGAAGCCAGAGGAACCTGAGCTTGTAAATAATGCTTCTGTGCATCACATCATCTCATTCAGTCTCAACCAAACTAATGTGTTGGAGCTGTGTCTGCTAACCCTCCACTCCTTTCACCGCGTTTGAAAAACCTTTAACACTTTGTGTTGTGTGTTGTACCTGAAGGATGAGGAGGGCCGTGGTGTAGCCGAGGAGGAGGCTGACAACCTGCAGGTCAGTACCTCAGCAGGTTAACATGCGTCTGTGTTTGAGTTTAATGGGACGCTCCGTCAGCCGCCCTCTGTGCTGACGTGGAGTTGAGCTTCTCGTTTCAAGGGGAGAAGAGTCTGTGTCCCGTAAAGAGGGGACTGTCCCTTTAAGACTCACTACATGGTGCTGCTCAGCCCTGACTTGGTGCTGTGACTTCCCTTCACAGTTTCCTGTTGGGGACCCACATCAGGACCAGACACCGGAGCCTAAGGCCAAAGAGACCCCCGAACCGGAACCTCCGGCAGTTCCAGCCCCCGGGACCCCCACGCAGGCCCGTGGGCCACAAGAGCCACCGCCCACAGCGGCCCCGGAGGAACCAGAGGAACCGGAGGAGCCGCCAGAGGAGCCACCGGAGGAGCCGCCGGAGGAGCCGTTGGCGGCAACTCCGGATTCTGATTCAAAGGCCCTGAGCAGCGAGGATTCTTCTGAAGAGGAGGAGGAGGAGGAGAAGGAGGCGGCGGCGGGGAAGGAGCACCAGACCAGCAGCATCCTTCCTCCGTCCGTCCTTGACCAAACCGACACCATCGCGCAGCATTTCATCCACCCTGCACGGCGAGGAAGCCTGGTGTCGGACGACGCCCGCTCCCTGGGCTGTCCGTCACCGCGGCTCCACAGCCGGACGGGAAGCGGCCGCGGCCTTGTCGCCGATTCCAAGGAGCGGCCGCTCGGGCTGAACGGCTCCTTTTCTGAATCCGGGGAGAAGTTTGGGACGACTGGTCAGAGCGCGCTGTCACCTCGGGAAGACGGTGTGTTCGACAGCGACAGAGGCAGCAGGCGGAGGAGAGACTCCACCCTCTCCAGGCAGGACCAGCTGCTGATTGGAAAGATCAAGAGTTACTATGAGATGGCAGAGAGCCAGGACGCCACCTTCAGCCTCCGCCGCAGGGAGAGTCTGACCTACATCCCCGCCGGGCTGGTCCGGAGCTCCGTCAGCCACTTTGACGGCGTCCCCCAGCCGGAGTCTGCGGAGGAAACAGCCTTTCCTGCATGTTCCTCTGCTCCGGACGCATCCGTGACAGAACCGCATTCCGCCGGAGAGACTCTGGGTCATGTGATTACCAATCGAAAGAGGGCTGACTCGGCGGTCGACGTGGGAGGAGGCCTGGACCGCGCCAACTTGAAGGCCCTGACCCATCGACCGCAGGAGAGGCCTGTTGAGGACGAGGAGTTCAGATCTTCATCCGAAATGATCAAGATTTGGCAAGCGATGGAGCAGAACCTGGGCGGAGCTCCCGTCGAAGGCGGGGGTTGCCCGAAACCCGTCCGGGACCAGCGACGCCCCAGAGCGGCCCCCCTCGCTCCCATGCCCGCTGAGAACCCCGACCGAGAGGGCGGTGCTGCCGACCTCAATGACATCTCGGAGGAGACATCGAATCCGTCTGCGGCCAAGCCCCCGGCGTGGGGGGCGAGCCGTGTGGGGAGTTTGAAGGAGACGTTGAAGCTCTGGGGCGGCGAGGCGTCCCTCCAGGGGGCGCGAGCTCCCAGGGCGGTCCGACTCAGAGCCCAGGCAGAAGGGAATCCCGCCGCCGACGATCCGGACGATCCGGACGGCTCCCGGAGCAAAGTCCTCCATCTGGCCCGTCGGTACAGCCAGCGCCTCAAAAGCAGCGGAGCGACGGTCCGGCAGAGCAGCCGGGACGCTCTGTTTGAGAAGGGAGACCTGGCCTGCGTGCCAGAGGAGAAGGAGAGCACAGGTACCACCACGCTCACCTCTGTCTGCTCAACGGTGGAACCAGCTTCCACGTTGCTATATATATATATATATATATACACATATATATATATATAAAATATTTATACAGATACTCCTCACGTAACCACCAAGTTATTTATTTATATATATATATATATATATATATATATATATATATATATATATATATATATATATATATATTTATATCATATCATGCATATATTTATATAATATATCATATCATATTTATATCATAAATATCATATTTATATCATACATCATATTTATATCATATATCATACATATCATATTTATGTCATATCATTCTAACCCAAAACAATATGGCTGCAGAGCGTTTTCTTTTGATTCCACACTTTACATTTTCTTATTTCCTGTTTTGCAGGTAAACCCACCTTGACTCTTCCGCTGACCTCGTCCACTCAGCCGGGCCCCGTGGAGCCGTCGGGGCCTCTGAGCCCGGTCCGCACCTCCGGTTCTGTGGGCAGCCCCCGTGTTCTGTCCCCGACCCGCGCCCCGTCCAGGAGCCCCCTCAGTCCTCCCTCCGCTGAGGACTTTGCGTGGCCGGACGTGCGCGGGCTTTGCTCCAAGTGGGTCTCCTCGGAGAGCGGGCGGGGCGGGGCCGCTCCGGCCGGGCGGGGCCGGCCGGACGACGGGCCCAAGAGACGCTCCAGCTGCTCCTCCACCCTGCCGCCCCCGGGCTCTTCTGAGGCCCAGTCGCCCGGGCTCGACCCGGACAGGGGCTCCGGCCCGGAGGGGAACCCGGCCCGGCTCCACAGAACCAGATCTCTGGACCACAGGCTGAGCCGGCTGAGCAGGCTCCGCCTCCACCAGCTGCAGGGACTTCCAGACCGGCAAAGCTACTACATCTCAGCGACGGCTCCTCTGCCCGGCGACCAGAGCCGCAAAATCGTCGTCGTAGAGAAGCTTCCGGAACCGGAGGCGGAGCCGGCAGAACTGGCCGGGGAGGACGAGGAGGAAGAGGAGGACGAGAGCTTCGTCCAGATCCGCTCGCCGACCAGCAGAGAGAAGATCTCCATCATGGCCGTCATCGACCGCTGCCGGGCCTATCAGGAGTCTGACGAGTACAAGCAGAGGGAGCGCGCCGGGACCGGGGAGCCCGAAGCCCAGGAAGCCAGCTCCACCTCCGGGCAGAAGGCCGACGGCGGCCGGCAGAGCAACGTGAGGAACCTGAGAGCGAAGTTCCAGAACTTGAGGTGAACTGTGAGGACTGGGCCCAGGGGGCGTGGCTTGGAAGTTTCGCCTCCGCCGCCATTTTGTTGAATCCGTTCTGTCAAATGAGTTGACGTCATTTCTCTTCCTGGTGATTGTACCAGCTTCAAGAAACATATTTTATTTTCTGTAGAAGAACTTTGGTTCCGTGTGATTTGGGTGGAGGCGTCTCCATCCGACGTTAAAGAACTTTGCGTGTTGTCGTCGCGTTACTTTAGAAACGTTTTTTATTTTAGACATTCATCAGAACAAACCACTCGGCCGCCGGTGTCCTGCTCGGAGGCACTAAAGCAGAGCGCTGCAGCCGTCATGTGACCACTTTACAGCACGACCACGCCCTAACACCCACCTCCTGCTGACCCACTGTATTTATTAAGAATGTAAATATAAAAGTCTTTCTATAACAAAGTTATTTATGTTGTTTGTGTTGCACAGAACGTTCGTCCACATTAAAACCAACAGCTGCTCACTGTGTGTGTGCGTTACTGTGCTACAGCCCCACCCACGCCAGCTTTTTGGGTCCCGTGGCGATCCTGGTTGTGGAAAGTCCGACTCAGCAGTTACTGATGTTTTGACCCATATTTTGTTAAAGTGAAACATTTTCAAATATATTTGAAAATGTTTGATTTTATTAAAGTTTCTAAATCTGAGAACATTTAACTTATAAACATAAAAACACACAAAGAACTTTTGAATAGATAAAACATAACATGTCATCAAATCATTGATGTCAAATAAATCCTAAAGGGTGAAATTATTCTTTATTGATTTATTTCCAAGTTCTAGTGAACGCATCGTCACTTCTGAAATTAGTTCATTTTCCGAGTTTCCATCAACACAGCACGGCTGCTTGGAGCATCGTGTCAAACAAACACGGATTTAAAATGATTTCAAATGATTTAAAATGATTTAAAATGATTTAAAAGGCGTCGTCGGTGACGTCAAAGTGGTGGAGAACCGATACGTACAGGATCCATGATCAGTGTTTCTTTGATTATTATACTTCAAAATGGCGACACATTGGCTGCATGACGAGCGTCGTGGTGAAAGGAGAACGATGACGTCAAAGGTTCTAAAGTGTCGTCACCTGGATTAAGCGTTAAGAGACGTCAGACGCCGACGACGTCACACGGCGTCACTCTCCTCAACTTGTTCAGAAGCATTTTGTTTTGAGGGGAGTAGCACCCTCACCCAGCCTCCACCCCAGCACCACCTGTAGACGAGGAGCGAGATGAGAAGCTCGGACGGAGAACCCGGCCGTCTTCTGGTCGCTGTTTGTGGTGGAGTTGAGATTGTCCTGGTTGACGAGGCAACCAGAGGGGCAACTGGGCAACTGTTATCGTGGAGTCCTGGAGCGTGAGCAGCTGGTGGTGCTTCCTGGAGCGTGAGCAGCTGGTGGTGCTTCCTGGAGCGTGAGCAGCTGGTGGTGCTTCTGGGTTTGTGTGAAACTCGTGATAATAACGGTTTTGACGACGGCAGAAACGTACTGAACGGTTTATTACAAAGAAATGATGGAGATCAACATCCACAGCAGGGTGCAGTCACATTGAGTGAGGTTCCCTCCGCGGGTGGGGTTGGGTGTTGCATGCAGTGAGCTGGATGTCCAAACATTCTCAATGGCAGAACGACTCCACACATCATGGCACCGTCGCTGAAATTCAATAAATAAGATTTGGAATCGAAAGGGGATCGAACCACATCCACCCGCTCCAAGTGTTGAGATAGAAGGTGCACATTGGTGAAGGAGGCTCCACCCGCCAGCGTCATGATAAACTTGCACTTTGACTCAATACTTTTCAAATCACTTCTTTGTCCATTGTTACCATCACCACACGCTACCACACACACATACACACACGCTACCACACACACACACACATACACACTAATACACACACGCTACCACACACACACACACAGACACGCTACCACACACACACACACACACTACCACACACACACGCTACCACACACACACACACACACACACACACACGCTACCACACACACACACACACACACACACGCTACCACACACACGCTACCACACACACGCACACACGCTACCACACACACACACACACACTACCACACACACACGCTACCACACACACACACACACACACACGCTACCACACACACACACGCTACCACACACAAACGCTACCACACACACACACACACACGCTACCACACACACACACACACACACACGCTACCACACACACACACGCTACCACACACACGCTACCACACACGCTACCACACACACACAACCACACACACACACACACACACACACACGCTACCACACACACACGCTACCACACACACACGCTACCACACACACACACACGCTACCACACACACGCTACCACACACACACACACGCTACCACACACACGCTACCACACACACACGCTACCACACACACGCTACCACACACACACACACACTCTACCACACACACGCTACCACACACACACACGCTACCACACACACACGCTACCACACACACACACACACTCTACCACACACACGCTACCACACACACACACACGCTACCACACACACACACATAACACACACTGTGTGTAATGTGTGTTATCACGTCATGTAATAAGTCACTTCATGTGTTAAGTCACATCATGTAATAAGTCCCGTCATGTAATAAGTCACGCCATGTAATAAGTCACGTCATGTAATAAGTCACGCCATGTAATAAGTCACATCATGTAATAAGTCACGTCATGTAATAAGTCACGTCATGTAATAAGTCACGTCATGTAATAAGTCACATCATGTGTTAAGTCACATCATGTAATAAGTCACATCATGTGTTAAGTCACATCATGTAATAAATCACGTCATGTAATAAGTCACGTCATGTAATAAGTCACGTCATGTAATAAGTCACGTCAGGTAATAAGTCACGTCAGGTAATAAGTCACATTTTGTAATAAGTCACATCATGTAATAAGTCACATCATGTGTTAAGTCACATCATGTAATAAGTCACATCATGTGTTAAGTCACATCATGTAATAAATCACGTCATGTAATAAGTCACGTCATGTAATAAGTCACATCATGTAATAAGTCACGTCATGTAATAAGTCACATCATGTGTTAAGTCACATCATGTAATAAATCACGTCATGTAATAAGTCACGTCATGTAATAAGTCACGTCATGTAATAAGTCACGTCAGGTAATAAGTCACGTCAGGTAATAAGTCACATTTTGTAATAAGTCACATCATGTAATAAGTCACATCATGTAATAAGTCACGTCATGTAATAAGTCACGTCAGGTAATAAGTCACGTCAGGTAATAAGTCACATTTTGTAATAAGTCACATTTTGTAATAAGTCACATTTTGTAATAAGTCACATCATGTAATAAGTCACAGTATGTGTTAAGTCACATCATGTAATTAGCCGCGTCGGGTAATAAGTCACATTTTGTAATAAGTCACGTCATGTCATAAGTCACATCATGTAATAAGTCACGTCATGTAACAAGTCACGTCATGTAATAAGTCACATCATGTAATAAGTCACGTCATGTAATAAGTCACGTCAGGTAATAAGTCACATTTTGTAATAAGTCACATCATGTAATAAGTCACATCATGTGTTAAGTCACATCATGTAATAAGTCACGTCATGTAATAAGTCACATTATGTGTTAAGTCACATCATGTAATAAGTCACATGTGTTAAGTCACATCATGTAATAAGTCGCGTCGGGTAATAAGTCACATCATGTAATAAGTCACGTCATGTCATAAGTCACGTCATGTCATAAGTCACATCATGTAATAAGTCACATCATGTAATAAGTCACGTCATGTAATAAGTCACGCCATGTAATAAGTCACGTCATGTAATAAGTCACGCCATGTAATAAGTCACATCATGTAATAAGTCACGTCATGTAATAAGTCACGTCATGTAATAAGTCACGTCATGTAATAAGTCACATCATGTGTTAAGTCACATCATGTAATAAGTCACATCATGTGTTAAGTCACATCATGTAATAAATCACGTCATGTAATAAGTCACGTCATGTAATAAGTCACGTCATGTAATAAGTCACGTCAGGTAATAAGTCACGTCAGGTAATAAGTCACATTTTGTAATAAGTCACATCATGTAATAAGTCACATCATGTGTTAAGTCACATCATGTAATAAGTCACATCATGTGTTAAGTCACATCATGTAATAAATCACGTCATGTAATAAGTCACGTCATGTAATAAGTCACATCATGTAATAAGTCACGTCATGTAATAAGTCACATCATGTGTTAAGTCACATCATGTAATAAATCACGTCATGTAATAAGTCACGTCATGTAATAAGTCACGTCATGTAATAAGTCACGTCAGGTAATAAGTCACGTCAGGTAATAAGTCACATTTTGTAATAAGTCACATCATGTAATAAGTCACATCATGTAATAAGTCACGTCATGTAATAAGTCACGTCAGGTAATAAGTCACGTCAGGTAATAAGTCACATTTTGTAATAAGTCACATTTTGTAATAAGTCACATTTTGTAATAAGTCACATCATGTAATAAGTCACAGTATGTGTTAAGTCACATCATGTAATTAGCCGCGTCGGGTAATAAGTCACATTTTGTAATAAGTCACGTCATGTCATAAGTCACATCATGTAATAAGTCACGTCATGTAACAAGTCACGTCATGTAATAAGTCACATCATGTAATAAGTCACGTCATGTAATAAGTCACGTCAGGTAATAAGTCACATTTTGTAATAAGTCACATCATGTAATAAGTCACATCATGTGTTAAGTCACATCATGTAATAAGTCACGTCATGTAATAAGTCACATTATGTGTTAAGTCACATCATGTAATAAGTCACATGTGTTAAGTCACATCATGTAATAAGTCGCGTCGGGTAATAAGTCACATCATGTAATAAGTCACGTCATGTCATAAGTCACGTCATGTCATAAGTCACATCATGTAATAAGTCACATCATGTAATAAGTCACGTCATGTAATAAGTCACGTCAGGTAATAAGTCACATTTTGTAATAAGTCACATCATGTAATTAGTTGCGTCGGGTAATAAGTCACGTCATGTAATAAGTCACGTCATGTCATAAGTCACATCATGTAATAAGTCACATCATGTAATAAGTCACGTCATGTAACAAGTCACGTCATGTAATAAGTCACGTCAGGTAATAAGTCACATTTTGTAATAAGTCACGTCAGGTAATAAGTCACGTCAGGTAATAAGTCACGTTATGTAATAAGTCACGTCATGTTATAAGTCACGTCAGGTAATAAGTCACATTTTGTAATAAGTCACGTCATGTAATAAGTCACGTCATGTAATAAGTCACGTCATGTCATAAGTCACATCATGTAATAAGTCACGTCATGTAATAAGTCACGTCATGTGTTAAGTCACATCATGTAATAAGTCACATCATGTAATAAGTCACGTCATGTAATAAGTCACATTATGTGTTAGGTCACATCATGTAATAAGTCGCGTCGGGTAATGAGTCACGTCATGTAATAAGTCACATCATTTAATAAGTCACGTCATGTAATAAGTCACATCATGTGTTAAGTCACATCATGTAATAAGTCACGTCATGTAATAAGTCACGTCAGGTAATAAGTCATATTTTGTAATAAGTCACGTCATGTAATAAGTCACATCATGTAATAAGTCACGTCATGTAATAAGTCACATTATGTGTTAAGTCACATCATGTAATTAGTCGCGTCGGGTAATAAGTCACATCATGTAATAAGTCACTTCATGTCATAAGTCACGTCATGTCATAGGTTACATCATGTAATTAGTCGCGTCGGTAATAAGTCACATCATGTAATAAGTCACGTCGTGTAATAAGTCACATCATGTAATAAGTCACATCATGTAATAAGTCACGTCATGTAATAAGTCACATTTTGTAATAAGTCACATCATGTAATAAGTCACGTCATGTAATAAGTCACATCTGTGTTAAGTCACATCATGTAATAAGTCACGTCATGCAATAAGTCACATTATGTGTTAAGTCACATCATGTAATGTCGCGTCGGGTAATAAGTCACGTCATGTAATAAGTCACGTCATGTGTTAAGTCACATCATGTGTTAAGTCACATCATGTAATTAGTCACGTCATGTAATAAGTCACGTCATGTAATAAGTCACATCATGTGTTAAGTCACATCATGTAATAAGTCACGTCAGGTAATAAGTCACGTCATGTAATAAGTCACGTCATGTAATAAGTCACGTCAGGTAATAAGTCACATTTTGTAATAGGTCACGTCATGTAATAAGTCACGTCATGTAACAAGTCACGTCATGTAATAAGTCACATCATGTGTTAAGTCACATCATGTAATAAGTCACGTCATGTAATAAGTCACATCATGTAATAAGTCACGTCATGTAATAAGTCACATCATGTAATAAGTCGCGTCGGGTAATAAGTCACATCATGTAATAAGTCACGTCATGTAATAAGTCACGTCATGTAATAAGTCACGTCATGTCATAAGTTACATCATGTAATAAGTCACGTAGTGTAATAAGTCACATCATGTAATAAGTCACGTCATGTAATAAGTCACGTCAGCTAATAAGTCACATTTTGTAATAAGTCACATTTTGTAATAAGTGACATCATGTAATAAGTCACGTCATGTAATAAGTCACAGTATGTGTTAAGTCACATCATGTAATGTCGCGTCGGGGTAATAAGTCACGTCATGTAATAAGTCACGTCATGTGTTAAGTCACATCATGTAATAAGTCACGTCATGTAATAAGTCACGTCATGTAATAAGTCACATCATGTGTTAAGTCACATCATGTCATAAGTCACGTCATGTAATAAGTCACGTCAGGAAATAAGTCACATTTTGTAATAAGTCACGTCATGTAATAAGTCACATCATGTGTTAAGTCACATCATGTAATAAGTCACGTCATGTAATAAGTCACGTCATGTAATAGGTCACGTCATGTAATTAGTCACGTCGGGTAATAAGTCACATCATGTAATAAGTCACGTCATGTAATAAGTCACATCATGTGTTAAGTCACATCATGTCATAAGTCACGTCATGTAATAAGTCACGTCAGGTAATAAGTCACATTTTGTAATAAGTCACGTCATGTAATAAGTCACATCATGTGTTAAGTCACATCATGTAATAAGTCACGTCATGTAATAAGTCACGTCATGTAATAGGTCACGTCATGTAATTAGTCACGTCGGGTAATAAGTCACATCATGTAATAAGTCACGTCATGTAATAAGTCACGTCATGTAATAAGTCACATCATGTGTTAAGTCACATCATGTAATAAGTCACGTCATGTAATAAGTCACGTCATGTAATAAGTCACATCATGTGTTAAGTCACATCATGTAATAAGTCACGTCATGTGATAAGTCACGTCATGTAATAAGTCACGTCAGGCAATAAGTCATATTTTGTAATAAGTCACGTCATGTAATAAGTCACATTGTGTTAAGTCACATCATGAAATAAGTCAAGTCATGTATTAAGTCACATCATGTGTTAAGTCACATCATGTAATAAGTCACGTCATGTAATAAGTCACGTCAGGTAATAAGTCACATTTTGTAATAAGTCACATTATGTGTTAAGTCACATGTAATTAGTCGCGTCGGGTAATAAGTCACGTCATGTAATAAGTCACATTATGTGTTAAGTCACATCATGTAATGTCGCGTCGGGTAATAAGTCACATCATGTAATAAGTCACGTCATGTAATAAGTCACATCATGTAATAAGTCTCGTCATGTAATAAGTCACGTCAGGTAATAAGTCACATTTTGTAATAAGTCACATCATGTAATAAGTCACATCATGTAATAAGTCACATTATGTGTTAAGTCACATCATGTAATGTCGCGTCGGGTAATAAGTCACGTCATGTAATAAGTCACATTATGTGTCAAGTCAGGTCTTGTAATAAGTCACGTCAGGTAATAAGTCACGTCATGTAATAAGTCACGTCAGATAATATGTCGCGTCATGTAATAAGTCGCGTCATGTAATAAGTCACGTCAGGTAATAAGTCACATTTTGTAATAAGTCACGTCAGGCAATAAGTCACATCATGTGATAAGTCACGTCATGTAATAAGTCATATTTTGTAATAAGTCACGTCATGTAATAAGTCACATTATGTGTTAAGTCACATCATGTAATAAGTCACGTTATGTGTTAAGTCACATCATGTAATTAGTCGCGTCGGGTAATAAGTCACGTCATGTAATAAGTCACATTATGTGTTAAGTCACATCATGTAATGTCGCGTCGGGTAATAAGTCACGTCAGGTAATATGTCACATTTTGTAATAAGTCACGTCATGTGATAAGTCACATTATGTGTTAAGTCACATCATGTAATAAGTCACGTCAGGTAATAAGTCACATTTTGTAATAAGTCACATCATGTGTTAAATCACGTCATGTAATAAGTCACATCATGTAATAAGTCACATTATGTGTTAAGTCACATCCTGTAATAAGTCACGTCATGTAATAAGTCACATTATGTGTTAAGTCACATCCTGTAATAAGTCACGTCATGTAATAAGTCACGGCATGTAATAAGTCACGTCATGTAATAACATAACATAATTAACATAATGTTCGCTGCATTTTGTGATAACCTATTACATAATGCACTGGTTACGTCAAATCCCACGATGACATCATCAAACGTCTTGTTTTGTTCACAACCTGAAGATCTTGAAGGAAGCAAAACATTTAACAAACTGGACTCAGACAATTTGGACACTTTCACCTTAAAAATAAGTCAAAACGATGAATCGTTTATCAAAATAATTGGTGATTAATGAAGTAGATGGCAACTAATTAATGAATGGACTGATGGTTGCAGCTCTAGTTATGTACTGCAGGTGTCAGAATTCAACCCATGATGTAATAACTCACCAAAGTCAACTTTTACCGTCACTTTACTTTACGGATGTTTTTTCACTGGAAGGTTCAGACAGAAAGTAAACACATCAACACAGCAGCTCTGCTGTTATTTCATAATGCGTTGCATCCTTAAATATTCATCATGAAAAGTTGTAACCGCCGCTGTAACGCAAAAGGTTATTTCAAAATGCAGGAAAAAGGTGTTTCAGGAAGGTGATGACGGGAAGTGTAGCAGCAACATCACGTCCCTGCAGGAACAAGCGGGGATGGTCAGCGTGGCCTTCAGAGGCTCAGCGATACCGACATTTCAAGACAACAGCGAGTAGCCACCAAGCATGTGTTAGCGCAGCCCGGATCCTCCAGACGGACCGGAACCGGAACCTTCCCGAACGGCGCTTCCAGCACACCGTCCTCTCGGTTGGTTGACGGGGATCGAGCACCTTGAACCCGATCTGGTTCCACTGCGGTTCCCACATCGTGAGACCGCGCTACTTCCTGTCTCATGAGCCGTGCTACTTCCTGTTTCCTGTGTCAGCGAGGAGAAGGAGAACAGAACAACGCGGACGGACCGATCCGGACGATGACGACATTTCCTCAACAACGTGATCTACATTCTACTCACGACGCCATGATGGATTATCAAAGCACACAGACATTATCGATACACAATCCACATATTACTGTTTATAGTGCAAGCGACTACTTACAATATCATTTTCATAGCTTTGTTGAAACTTAAAGGGATACTCCAGCTCTGCATGCTAACTGTGTTAGCTTAGTGCATGGCTGCAGGTGGGATCAGCTAGCCTAGCTCCTGTGAGAGTCGGGAATACACCTTCCAGCGTCTCCGAAGCGTTTGAGTTATTAAAGCAAAGCGTCTTGCGTCTTGGTGACAAGTTGAAATAAATACATAAAGACAGGATCTTAGTTTTAAATGCAGCTACATTCCAAAGTACTATAAATTATAACTACAATAAATAAGCAAATTTCCCCCAAAAAGCCAGAGTGTCCCTCTAACGCAGCTTAGGCAACGTGGAAGCATCGTTTTCTACCAGTGGTTCTTGGTTAAATAGTTGTTGCTCTTGTTTATCACAGATGATGGTGTTACTGAAGACGTGTGCGCTCACGTGGAAGCAACATCGCAAACCGGCGTCTTCCTCCACAGGAAGCTCGCAGGCGCTGGAGGTGCTGGAGGTCCGGGTGGAGGTCCGGGTGGAGGTCCGGGCGCCACACCGCACGGCCCCATGTCCTATCAAGTCCTTCGTCAGAGAGATGGTTGCTTCCTGTGAACGCACAGTTCGGATCCCCGGGGGCCACGCCGGCCCCTCAGGCCACGTGGTGGCCCCCGTCGGTTCCCCGGGCCCCGGGTCGTTTGGCGCTTTCGTTGGCGTTAGCCGCCAGGGGACCTCCGCGGGGACCCGGGGTCCTGCCGGGGGGCTTCCTCTCCCGCGGCGAAGCTCGGGTTTGGCTGAGGGAGGGCGAGGCCAGGACACCGGCCCGGATGCCGCTCGGCTCCACGATGGTGTTGATCACTATGGCAACACAGAAAGGACACGAAGAGTCAATCTCGTCAACCGTTGGTATCAGATAAAACAGGAAGTGACGTTTCGGATCCCGTCCAAACTCCATTTACCTTCCAGCTGCCGCTGGACTCTCCTCAGCTCCTTCAGGATGGAGGTAATTTCCTGTCGCAGAGAAACTCAAGTCAGTTCGATCTACAAAATGTCCGCCGGGTCCTTCACCGGCCCCAGTAAAAGCTCTGGATGTCACCACATTTTTAACATCAAATTAAACTAAATGTCTGAGTTACACAGAACTGTTTCTCCCAAATGACAGGCGACAGTCTTTGGACTGATTATTTTCTCGAGTCATCGATGATTTGTTTTGTCTATAAAATGTCAGAAAATGCTGAAAAGTGTTGATCACAGTTTCCCAAATCCCACAGCGACGCCCTCAAACGTCTTGTTTTGTCCACAACCCAGAGATATTCAGTTTCATGTCATACAGGACTAAAGAAAGCACAACATTCACATTTAACAAACTAGAATCAGAGAATTTGAAACGACTCAAAACGATGAATCGGTTTTCAAAATAGTGGGAGATGAATGCGATAGTTGCCAACAAATCGATCAACCGACTAATGGCTGCAGCCCTAGTGTCAACATCATTTTAGGGCGTTTCTTTTGGATGTGGTGCATGTTCCTGCACCTTATTGGAGGTTTTCAGGAGTGGGACTTCGTTCTCGGCGTTGATCTTGGCCTCGATCTCTTCCCAGACCTCCACCTTGTTGTGGAACAGGACCCTGCACACGGCGTGACACAGCCTCAGCCCCCAGGTTCACCACAGTAAAGTCAGTGCTAACGCTCATGCTACTATGTGTGAACGGTACTGCTCATGACCTGAGCACCGTGTTGGTGCTGCAGCAGTAAACTATGTGTGGGTTACGGGAGGTTCCTCACTTCATCTTCTCCGCCAGTTGTTCCGTGTTCTCCCGGATGGCCTGTGACAGCTGGGACACGGGGTTCAACATCAGGTTGTCCAGAATCACCTGAAGGAACCAACAGGGAAACAGTCAGAACCCAGGAAGCAGAGAGCGGGTCACAAGCATCATCCTTAAGCTCTTCCCAGCACACTAAAACTAACGGCACCGGTTCACCACGGCAGCCGTCGATAGCTTCCTACTGTCACACTGAGGGTTAAAGAAACGGGACAGTGACCTCTTGGCGGTTCCACGGACGGCGCTGAGTAGAGCCGGGCTCTGCCTCATTCATGTTTGCGTCCAAGTCCAAGACAGCGGTACGACCTGGCGGAACCTTCTGGTAGTTTAAACTGGCCTCAGGGATATGTTGGACCAACTGGAAAGAGAGTAGAGTCACAACAGGCCTGAATGTTTGAGGGGAAACCACAGCGACCCTGACTGTCCATAGGGAAACTGTTTAGACTTGGCTAGCGAGGTCAGAACTGGGCTAATGATGTGCAAGCCTACTGGTTATCCTGGGCTAGTCCGAACTGAGCTAGCGAGTAAAGTGAAGTCCAAACACAGTAGTTATACTGGGGCTAGTGAGGTCAGAACAGTGGTTATACTGGGCTAGTGAGGTCAGAACAGTGGTTATACTGGGTTAGTGAGGTCAGAACAGTGGTTATCCTGGGTTAGCGAGGTCAGAACAGTGGTTATACTGGGCTAGTGGCCAGTCAGAGCCGTGCTGTATGAAGACATGCACCCAGGTCAACATGCAGTTTTCATGGTGGAGAGTATCGTATGCAGTGAGTTTTAGTATAGCTGGGATACGGCCAATACCGAAAGGGAACGCCCAAACATGCTTCTGTGTCTCAGATTCTGCAAATATACGTAGTTAATGGGCACTAGAGGGCGCCGTGCTTTTGACCAAACCACAACGTATAGGGAACAGAAGAACTGTTTTTCTGATGTTTTGAAGATCCATCTGTGTGTTTTAGTTCCTGTTTGGCGTCTCCTTCCCTGATCAACCAATCAGAATGTTGATGCTCAGCATTTTACTGGAGATTTTGGAGGTGTGGTGGTATGATTACCCAGAAACCTCTGCTCTGCGTCCTTACACAAAGCCGTTCACATGTGCGTTGGCAGAAGCATGTTTCAGGTGTGAAGATTTCAACAGTTTCAGGCCCAAAGGAACTTCACGAGCTCCGTGAACTTCACGAGCTCCGTGAACTTCACGAGCTCCGTGAACTTCACGAGCTCCGTGAACTTCACGAGCTCCGTGAACTCCATGAACTCCGTGAACTCCATGAACTCCATGAACTCCGGTTCATTCATGGTCCAGGACCAACTGTTGTTAAACCCTTCCTCTCAGAGCTCTGCAGAGTGGAGACGTGGACTTGGTTTGCATCGGGCCGTCTTGGTTTGAGGATTAAAAAAACCTTCACAACCCAACATTTCAAGCCTTGGACGAGCGTGAGACTTCAGATCAACGACCCAATTCAACTGTTTGGTTGTAATCTCCCACTCGGATTACCTTCTCCAAAACAAAATGGAAACCATTAAAACCTCGAGCCACTACTTCATACAGTGCAGTACCATATATAATCCAAGACGTATCGTTCCCTGTTGCATAAAATCGGCCCAGATCACATATGCACACCACGCCCATGCAACATAACCACGCCCACATCCCACGCTATAACAACCCAGTGAGGCAGGAGTGCTGGGTGACATAGGGAGGGGGAGATGAAGGGCAGAGGTGGGGATCCAATCAGAGGTCAGCGAGACCGATGAGTCATAGACACCTTAGATGGCGGACCCCCCCGACAGTATGGAAATGGCCGCTGTGCAGGAGAGCAGAGAAATGATGAGATTCACCTGGAACCAGGACGTTAATGACAGCAACGAGGAAGACGGATCCTTTCTAAGCACAAGGCTTGATAAAGAGGACATGTCTAAAGCGCTTTTCTGGAAAGTAAATCATGTTAATAAGATGTTTTCAGGAAGTTCTCTGACAGAGGGGACCCCCAGAGAAGCAGAGCTACAACTGCTACATCCCCCTCCTGAAGCTACTTTACACTGAATCCAACAGCGGTTCTAACTGTCGGGCCCCCAAGGGTCCACTGGAGGGCACGGTGGTGTGTCTAACGGAAGAGAACACTTTGCTCAGTTGGACATTTACCATTTAGACGGTTTATTTAGATGAGTTTTCATGCTTTATAAATGGTAGATATGAAGCAGAATGCAGAAAGGCAGCTTGCTAAATGGATTCATAATGTGTGTATTTTAACAAATGATCTGATAACACGTTGGAGGCCTGTGGTGCTCGGACCCAGGTTGGAAACCATTCTGTGTGTGTGTGTGTGTGTGTGTATGGGCATGCTGCCCACCTCTTCCCGGGCAGAGATGGTGGAGGCAGGCGTGGTGGGTGTGGAGGCAGGGGAGGTGGCGGCGCCCCCTGCTGGAGGGTCTCCATCCCCCGCCACGTCGTGGATCTCCCGGGCCAGGATGGCCAGGTCCTTGGCCAGGTCGTGGCTCAGCCTGCTCAACAAAACACACAGAACACACAACATACAACACCATGGATAAAGATGAATAATATACAGTAGTATGGCACCAGAAACACTTTGCACTCTGTTATTATTCATATTAATATCTTGGTGCTGTACTTTGCGATCTCTGCGCTGTGCGTGGTCCAGTTCTGGTACGGATCCACCTCATTCTGGACCTCATCCTCCTCCGTCTCCACGGAGACGGACTTTGAGCGGGACGCGGCTGTCCTCTGTCCGCGGGCGTGCTGGGTGGAGGCGGCGGGGTGGGCGGGGCGTTTGGTTTTGGAGGAGCCGGGGCTGGTCTCGTACTCTTCATCGGAGGAAGAGGAGTAGTCGGCGCCCTTCTGCCTGCGACGGGCGCCTGGCATAGAATGATACAAGAAACCTGGTTCATCCTGGTTCCAAATCACTGCTGCACACACCCATCCTGTCGGCCATTAGTGGAATTTAAAACTACATCCCTCCCTACATGGTACAGTGTGAGACGGACCACCACAACATGTGTGTTCATATCCAGAATGTAATGTCTAACTATGATGGACTCTGAACAGTGCAAGAAGAGCATTGGTCAAGCACTGGTTTGAGGACAAACTCTCGTACGGTGATATGGAGCTGATGACTGGCACTACCAACCTGCTCCAGGGTATTTTGCCCCACTGGGCCTGGTTCTGCTCAGAGGCTGTTTCGCTGGAGTTCCAGACCCTCTGGAAGCCGCCTGCCTGGCGTCGCCCACCGACGTCTTCCTGGTCGGGACGACGGACTCTGCGGTGCGACCGGAGAGAGCGCTCCGCCCGGCGGAGGGGGCCTCGCTGTCGCTGGGGGCCGTGAAGGAGCCGGTTCTCTTCCTGGGCATAGCCAGGATGTCCAGCCTGGACAGCTTCTTCCCCTCCGAGGACGCTTTGGACGGCGCCGCGGCGATGTCTGAGTTCTGGGAGCCGCGATCCGTCTCGGTGCCTTCGTTATCGGACGCCTCGCCAAGACGAGCTCGACGCAGCATGGACGCCCGGGTCGGGCGTGGTGCAGAGAGGCTGTTGGAGCGCATCAGCACCTGCTGCGCTGCCGTCTTGGCGGTCTTTCCGTCGTCTTCTTTCTGGAGGGGGGCGACCGGTTTCTTGCTGCGGCTTGATGTGCGAGGAACGGCCTCGTGGTCAGAGGACACGGTTTCGGTCCAGTGCTGTCCCGAGCCTTCCGACAGGTCCAGAGAGCCGCGGTTTCCCCCGCTGCGACGCATCTGGAAGCGCTTGGTGGCCTCCGCCTTCCCGGGCGCGTCACCCCCCGCTTGGCCCCGCCTCTTCTCGGACAGCCTCTCCCGGGCAGTGAGTTGTCGCCCCTTCTCCTGGATGGACGGACTGGAGGACGACTTCTCCTTCTGGAGGCTGCTAATGGCCGGGCGCTTCTTGGTGGCAGAGGTGAGCGCTGTGTTTTTGTTGCTGACCTGGCTGACCGTGCTCGCCGTGTCCACGTCGGATTCCCCCGACAGCGAGTCGTCCACGTGGCTCGAAGAACCTCCTTTCTTTGAGCTGCGACCCGAACCGGAGGAATGGAACCTGCTGTCCAGAGAGGAGAGCGTCCCCTCCGGGTCCTTCAGGAAGGGCTGCATGTCCTGGACGACCTCCCGTCTCTGCTCCAGGTCCCGGATGGACGGGTGGCTGGAGATGTGAGGGAGCTTCTTCATCTGCGCTGCCTCGCTGGGTCGCTCCTTTGTGAAGCTCTCCTGCCTGACCAAGGCTCCGCCTCCATCTCTGGTGGGGACCGAGTCCTTGTCCTGCGTCTGGAGGTTAGGGGCGGAGCTGTTTGGCTTCACGCCCGTCCTTCGTGGTTCGTGGCCACTGAGGTGTCGGATCAGAACGGTGGTGGGAGGAGTTTTGGCTGGAGGTTCTCTGCCCCTCTCAGGCAGCCCCGGGCTCCGGGCCTGGTCCTGTTTGCCCGGACCATCTTCAGAACCGATGTAGAAGGAGGTGGATTTGGCAGAAGGAGACACCTTGTCATGACCCCCGACCGGAGGTCCAACATCTCCAGGAGACGAAACTGCAGCATAAGCTCCGACCCATGCCCGGTTCTCCTTAGCCCGCTCCCGGACCAATCCGTCATCGGAGCGACTAGCGTCGCTCAGGCTGTCCGGGTCCACGTCGTCCTGAACCCCCAGCAGCTGGGTACTTTCCTGCGGGCGGGACAGACTGGAGGCTCGGTTCAGGGCTTCCTGATCCGGATGAGGATCGTGGCGGATTAGGATGCTGGGCGTGGAGCCGTCCAACTTGTCCCCTTTGGGAACTTGGGGTAAAAGCCTCTTGGTCCGAGAGCTGTGGCTGGACTCCGACTCAGAGTCATAGCTGTGACTCGCCAGCGATCGGCTCATTAAGTGCAAATCTACAAAAAAAAGACCCAATAAAATGAGGCATTAATGCATTAAATTATCCGGGGCCCTGACCTCTGACCTTTCCGGATTATTTCACTAACTCACCCTCTAGAGCTTCAACTTGTGGTGGAGTCGAACCGGCCTCTGCGTAGCCATCTGCCAGGCTGGCCCAACGGGAAACCCATTTGGGTCCCTCCAGAGCTGCAGCAGAAGGAACCTGGTGCACAAACCGGTGTCAGCTCAACAAAATGAACAGGAGACACATCACTGGCACTTGGATGAAAACATGGCAAATAAAACAAAATGTCATCGATGAAGCAAATGAGAAACACAGGAAATAAACGAAATGGAAGACGTGCATTGGAAATGGGGCATGCTATGGAGTTCATCCTGTTTTCATAGTTCAAACTGGACCCTGCTGCGGTCTTTTACCTGCACGGGGCCTGTTGTGGTGCCACTGACGGCGCCCGGATTAAAACCATGCACTGGATCCACAAGGCTAGCATCGCTAGCCAGGCTAGTCTGCTCATCCTTGCCATCATGTATTACAGGCCTATAAACTCCTGCGTTTACACCACTATACTCTGGAGAATCCAGGACACCGAACACCTGTCGGGGTACAGAGCATGCGGGAAAGAGGAGCGGGAGGAAGGGAGGAGAGACGAAGGTCAGGAGGCATCGTGCATCCCTAAAGCAAGTTTTCTCTCTCTCTCTCTCTCTCTCTCTCCCTCAAGAGTAAACACACTAAACCGGGTAATACTTCTCTCATAGGGTTTGAAACGCTGACAGATTTGGACAATTTTGGAATTGACATTCTTTATTACACAGCTCAGTGGAAAAATTGATTCTGATTGGTAAATAGCAGCACTCGGCGGTCAGTTATTTCTGAATAATGAACCCTGTCTGTTCTCCTCCTGGTTTCACGTCCCTCCTGTCACGCGCCCACGTGCTAATGCTAACACCAGCTGGCGGCGCCATCTAGTGACACTACATAGAAGCTACAATGGAAGAGACAACATCGATATCAAAAGGCCAACGTGCCATTCAGCATGACTCATTTCACAATTCATGTAAAGATTTAACATTAATAACGGTAAATAGTTTGTCACACAGCAGGGATGCAACGGTACAGTGGGCTCACGGTTTGTATGCATCACGGTTTTGGGGTCATGGTAACCTCTACGGTTTCACTATCTTTACATTTAAGGAAAAAATGAGACTCGGTTCCTTCAGAGGTTCGTTCATCGACAAGCCACACTCTACAAGCGTCTGAAGAGAAGTTTAGTAGTTAGAGAGGGACACGCCCATCCCAGGGCTGTGTTGCCACTGGACACTGGATTGATTCCCTCTTTACTACTTTCTATGTCCTTTCATCTTGTTTCTATGGAAGAGGCTGCGTTGCCATGCAGTTGAATTTAAATAATAAATTCCACTACTCACACAAAAATATAAAGATGCTTGGCGGCTCCACCTGACTGACGTGGTGGGTGGAGCTGCAACAAGCTGGACAGGGTGGTGGGTGGAGCTGCAACAGTGGATTCAATAGGAAGCAGCACTTACTGCACCCGTACGCTGCAGCAACTCTACTGTCATACCCTAATACCAGGCTTCACCTGTGGGTATCGAACCCTAGGGGGCGTAACGAGCGCTTCCATAACATACTGTGTACCGTTGTATCCCTATCATACAGTAGTAGTAGCAGTAGTAGTAGTAATGGTAGTAATAGTGGTAGTGGTAGTAATAGTAGTAGTAGTAGTAGTAGTGCTGGTAATAGTGGCCTTAGTGGTAGTAATAGTAGTAGTGGTAGTAGCTGTAGTAGTATTAATAGTAGTAGTAGTAGTAATAGTAGTAGTAGTAGTAGTAGTGGTAGTAATAGCAAAAGTAGTAGTAGTAACAACAGTAGTGGTAGTAGCGTAGTCGGAGTAGTGGTAGTAGTAGTAGCAGCAGCAATAGTAGTTGTGTAGTAGTAGCAGTAGTGGTAGTGTAGTAGTAGTAGTAGTAGCATTAGTGTAGGAGTAACAGTAGTAGAATAGTAGTAGTAGTAGTAGCAGTAGTAGTAGTGTAGTAGCAGTAGTGAAGTAGTAGTAGCAGTAGTGTAGTAGTAGAGTAGTAGTGGTAGTTGTATAGTAGTAGTAGAATAGTTGTGTAGTAGTTGTAGTATTAGTAGATGTGTAGTAGTAGTAGTAGTGCTGCATTGTGCCTATGTTTCTTTTATTCTTTTTGTTTATGTTATTTCTTTTAAAAGGTGGTGGTGGTGGTGGTGGTGGTGGTGTTCATTTATTCTGTATAATAAGTGGGATCATGTGCAGCCAGACGGTCGTTATCACGTCCTAACGCCTTGAGGGTGAGACCTGATCACCGGGGCTGTCACGGATCAGACTAGAACCACAAGGATCGGAGTGGCCCCGGGGGGCCTCTGGGAGCTGACCTGGTCGATCATGTTGCGGGCCTCCTCCACCTCCTGGTCCTGGGACTCCGTCTCGATGGTGTAGGTTCCCGCGTCGCTGAGGCTGTCGTCCTCCTCGTTCCTCCCGGATCTCTGCGAGGCCCTGGGGTCCACCGTGCGGACCCCCAGCGGCACCGCGGGGGACATCGGGGGTCCCGAGGCGCGGATGGGAGAGGCGGTGCGGAGCTGCGCGGCGAGGATTCGGCGGGACGGCGCGGGGGCCGTAAGGGGGGGATGGGAGACGGGCCGAAGGGGGGAGGCAGGGCGGGAGACGGAGGAGGGGGCCGGGAGGGAATGTTGGGGGGAGGGAATGTCGACGGTGACCATGACGGGCGGAGCCGACATCGGGGGAGGGGACGTCTGGTCCCCGGTGGGGGGCGGAGCTCCCTTCAGGAACTCGGCGGTGAAGTCCTGCACCAGCTGCGACTTCTTCCCCACGCTGCCGAACGGCCGGATGACGGCGCCGGGGGAGGAGCGACAGGAAGCCGCCTCCCCCTCTGTCTTCTCCCTCTTCAGGGAGCCGGAGCGCTGGGGGCCGTGGCCCCCGGGGCCTTGGCTCTTCAGCGGTACCGTCACCTGCTGCGTGGGCGGGATATGGGCGTGCATGGACGCCGGTCTCTCGCCCCCTTTCCGCCGCTCCAGCTTTGCTTTGAGGGTGGAGTAGGAGTCGGCGTGGGCGGGGCTATGGGTGAAGGACTGTGAGCGCTTCTTGCGCGGGTTGTCGTCGAAGAACTCGATGATGAAGGCCTGCTGGCCGGGCGGGGGCTCGCAGGGCGGGGGGCTGCGGGACAGGGGCCGTTCGGGGGCCACGGGTGAAGCCGGGGCGGGTCCGGAGTACTGCGAGCCGATCGGCTGACCCGACTGGACGGCGTGATGGGACCTCCCCGATTGGACCGTTTGATCCGACCGCCCCGATTGGACCGTCCGATCCGACCGCCCCGATTGGACCGTCCGATCCGACCGTCCCGATTGGACCGTCCGATCCGACCGCCCCGATTGGACCGTCCGATCCGACCGCCCCGATTGGACTGTCTGCTGCGACAGCTCGGACTGCTCTGATTGGACGGACTGGTGGGATTTACTCCTCCCCTTCAGAACCGGGTCCTCAGAGTCACTTTGGGTCCCGTCTTCGTGGTGATGACCTAGAAACAGAAAAAAAAAGGTGAAATCCTTTCTGTTTTGCGTCAGTCTGACCACGCCCGTCTTCAAACCACAGGTATGAAGAACATTTTCGTTCAAACTGAAGCTGCCACGCGGACAAAAACATTCGTTACTCGTTCAGCTGAGTGAAAACAAGCGACTGCTCCTCCATTTTCTATTGGACAAAACAGGAAGTTCAACTGGATGAATATTGCAGTTTTATTGAACTTTGACCTCTGACCTTTGAGGGTCTTGATGTTCACAGCGAGGTCGCTCTTGGTGCTGTAAACGTCCTCGCAGGTCGGCCGTCTCCTCATCATGGTGACGTCGCTCTGCACCAGCCAATCCGCCACCTTGCTCTGGGCCGCCATCAGCTCCGCCGCCGCCGCCGCGGGCGCCTTACGCTGCCGCGACGAGAACTTGGTCACGTGATCCTTGATCTTGATCTTCCCCGGCGTGTGGTCGTCGAACTCGATGGTGAAGGAGGCGTGGCTCTGGACCACGGGGGGCGTGGGCGTGGGAGGGGAGGGCGGGGCCCGGGCGACGGGCGGGGCCACGTCCGTGTCCTTGGTGGGGATCTCGTGGAGCTCGGCCCCTCTGGGCGGCGGCTGGAAGTCCTTGGTGGGGATCTCGAAGTAACTGGGCTCCCGGTTGAACGGGAAGACGGACAGAGAACCGTTGACCTCGGCGTCCAGGGCGTCTTTCTGCAGCTCTGCAGGGAGACAGGTTCACTGCACTGATTTTCATATTTCTATTCAAATGAAGTCTTCACTCCATCACTGTGACGGTGGTTTTCCTGCTCCTCACACTGTCTGAACCGTTTGAGACGGAATACAGATTTAAAATCATCTCACAATCAATTCAATTCAACAAGGTTTTATTCACAGATCTGCGCTCGTTATGAAGAAATAACTGATTGTTGTTATTGGCCAATCAGAGTAGAGCGTTCCACAGAGCTGTGTCACAAAAATAAAAATAATTAATAATTAAAAAAATAAAATAAAAAAAAAATACAAAATAATAAATATTATTATGAATAATAATTATCATCTCCACGGAGTGAATATTAGAGTATAACAGACCTGGGGGAGGACAGTCCCTGCGGCCCACTTCCTCCTCCCCCCACCAAGATGGCTGACCATACAGAGGGGTGGGGCCGGGCATCGGAGCCTCTGTGAGAGAGAGACACTTAGTGGTGAGGGCTGAACTGTAAGTCAGACAGACAGACAGACAGACAGACAGACAGACGTCTCACCCTGGTTCTGAGTCTTGTTGCGCTCCATCTTGTCCAGTCGGCTCTTGTCCTCCACCTCTGTTCTCTCTCTCTTCTCATCCGTCACCTTCACCCCCATCTGCAGCTGGCTGGTGTACTTCTCATGCTGGACCAGCAGGGGGCGTGTGACAGTGACACGTCAGTCAGCTTGTATCACATCATGTCACAAAGGACGTGTTTTGTATTATTCATCATCTCATCTGGACGATAGAAGTCACTTTCCCCCAAAACCTCCATGTTCCGTCATGAAGACCTGAGAAACCCGCCCACACAGCGCTACTCCGTCAGCACGGTGCTACTCCCTGGTGGTCGCCCTTTGACTGGCACTGCTCAGTCAACCAGTGCTGGTGCAGCACCACCCTTTCCCCCGTGAATTAACAAGGTTACATGACGGTTTGTCTCCATCACAACAAACACACAACACTGCAAATGAAGCCTTCAGGGGTCAACTCCCTGCTGCGCACACACACACACACACACACACACACACACACACACACACACACACACACACACACACACACACACACACACCTTCAGAGCCTCCTCCGGCACCCGGTGCTGGCTCTTCTCCAGAACGTAGACGTGAGGATGTGAAGGTGGAGTCAAGGTCAAAGGGCAACGTGCGCGCTGGGGAAAGCACTTCATCGTGATGACACGCTTGTTGTGCAGCGGTGACATCACCACCTCGTCGCATTAACGCCAGAAAATAAATCTGCATATTTGGGTCAGACGGCACGAGGGGAAGGATATCGTATCCAAAACGCACGACGTCAGACAGTTTGAGGGCGATGTAGCTCTGCTCCGGGATCCGCAGGTCGTTCACGAAGGTCTGAGGAGACAGATAAACAAACAAACACATAAACAAACAAACACCAAACAAATGAACACAACAAACACAAAGAAACACAAACAAACAAACACACAAATAAACACAACACAAACAAACAAAAAAACACAAACACAAACAAACAAAGAAACAAAAAACACAAACAAACACAAACAAACAAACAAACACAAACAAAAAACACACACGCACACAGCCACGTGGTGGCAGGAGCGTCGCGGCTCCAGAAGGTGGTCGGGTCGATTTGATCATGATCAATTATTTCTTTGTTTATTGAAAAAAAATGTTTATCTTTTCATTTTTTCCCTTCAACCTTTATGCGTCTGGAGCAGCATAACACAAACACTGAAGGCTGATGAAGAACAGCTCCTTTAGCTCCAGGTCATCTGCTTCAACAATAACTACCATTATGATGTGAGGAATTTTACACAACAGCAGTAAAAATATCTTAAAATCCTGTCAAAGAATCAGCAAAATTACAATAATACACAGTAAACGACTTGGGTTTCTCAAATTTATTCTACAAGATGACATTTTAGAACATGTTTTTCCATTTCTCATCTTAAATTATAATGTCAAATATATATGATCAAATATTAGATCAAATTGTGTTTGACAACATTTTGTCTATTTAATCATGATGCTGAAAGATGACGAGCACTAAAATAAAAACACCAGCTCCATGTCAAGCGCAAATTATTCCCACTGTGTCGCCATCACCATGGCAGCACAGCAACACACTCCAATAAACGAAATTATTTTCAGATCAGCTGAGGATCAGATTTCTTAAAACAAGGAATTAACAAAATGGATAAGAATGATCGAATAGTTTTATAAAACACAACGTTAAACATAATAAACAATCAATAGCAACAAGTCAAAACCTTTCAAAAATACTTTTTAGATTTGAGAGAAAGTCTGAGAGCGATGTGGGTGCAGTGTGGGAGCGGTGTGGGTGCAGTGTGGGTGCAGTGTGGGAGCAGTGTGGGTGCAGTGTGGGAGCAGTGTGGGTGCAGTGTGGGTGCTTTTCAGTCCCAGAAATATAGCTATGACATAGTCAAGGAAGCAAGGAGACATGGATGGTGTGGGTGCAGTGTGGGAGCAGTGTGGGTGCAGTCAGGGTGCAGTGTGGGAGCGGTGTGGGAGTGTTGAGGGAGCGGTGTGGGAGCGGTGTGGGTGCAGTGTGGGTGCAGTGTGGGAGCGGTGCGGGTGCAGTGTGGGAGCGGTGTATGTGCAGTGTGGGAGCGGTGTGGGTGCAGTGTGGGTGCAGTGTGGGAGCAGTGTGGGAGCAGTGTGGGTGCAGTGTGGGTGCAGTGTGGGTGCAGTGTGGGAGCAGTGTGGGAGCAGTGTGGGTGCTTTTCAGTCCCAGAAATATAGCTAGGACATAGTCAAGGAAGCAAGGAGACGTGGATGGTGTGGGTGCAGTGTGGGAGCAGTGTGGGTGCAGTCAGGGTGCAGTGTGGGAGCGGTGTGGGTGCAGTGTGCGTGCAGTGTGGGTGCAGTGTGGAAGCAGTGTGGGTGCAGTGTGGGAGCAGTGTTGGTACAGTGTGGGTGTAGTGTGGGTGCAGTGTGGGTGCAGTGTGGGTGCAGTGTGGGTGCAGTGTGGGAGCAGTGTGGGTACAGTGTGGGTGCAGTGTGGGAGCAGTGTGGGTGCAGTGTGGGAGCTTTTCAGTCCCAGGAATATAGCTAGGACATAGTCAAGGAAGCAAGGAGACGTGGATGGTGTGGGTGCAGTGTGGGAGAGTTGTGGGTGCAGTGTGGGAGCGGTGTGGGAGCTGTGGGAGTGTTGTGGGTGCAGTGTGGGAGCATTGAGGGAGCGTTGAGGGAGTGGTGTGGGTGCAGTGTGGGAGAGTTGTGGTTGCAGTGTGGGAGAGTTGTGGTTGCAGTGTGGGTGCAGTGTGGGAGCATTGAGGGTGCGGTGTGGGTGCAGTGTGGGAGCATGGAGGGTGCGGTGTGGGTGCAGTGTGGGAGCAGTGTGGGAGGGGTGGGAGCGTTGTGTGTACAGTGTGGGTGCTTTTCAGTCCCAGAGATATAGCTAGGACAGTCAAGGAAGCAAGGAGACAGTCTATGAAGCAGGGAGATGATCTAGGAGACGGTCTGGAAACTAGGAGACAACTCTCAGAGAAGGTCTAGGAACCAGAAAACCAGTTTTGGTATGAGGAGACATTCTAGGAGAAAATCCAGGAGCTAGAAGATTGTGTAGGAGACAGTCTAGGGAGCTAGGAGACAGTCTAGGGAGCTAGGAGACAGTCTAGGGAGCGCGCTCAGGGCTCCAGCCAGCTCACCCTGTGACACCAGCTTTCGAAGGTTCCTTCAGGGATTTGCACATGGGTTTTGTGGTGGAATTAGCCTTTATCTGTGAAGGTGTAGCAGGTGGTGTGACAGTCCTGGTCTTACCCCGTTGAGGCTTCCCAGGTCCTTGACCAGGTGCTGGTCCGTGGCCGGGTTGTAGTTGATGACGGCATGTTGTTTGTCCACGCTGCGGGACTGAGCACACACATTAACCCTTCATTCAACAAAAACATCCCAGCCCGCCAACAAGGCAGAAAACTGCTGTGACATCAGCGTGTCGTGAGGAGTGTCACACTGTGCAGAGCATTCTGAATGTAAACAACAATGTAAACAACAATGTAAACAACAACAAATGTTCATCTGTGAGTCACAAGAGAGTCTCCGAACGGAACGGCCAGAAAAACACGAGCAGCCAATCAGCTCCATTATCTAAGTACTGTGTGGGGTACTAGGTTAGTACTGTAGTACTGGGTTAGTACTGTTGTACTAGGTTAGTACTGTAGTACTGCATTAGTACTGTAGTACTAGGTTAGTACTGTAGTACTAGGTTAGTACTGTAGTACTGGGTTAGTACTGTTTGAGGTCCCTGTACCACGTGTGTACCAGACATGAGACGGAGAGAGAGAGACAGATCACACATCTAACATGACAGTATTTTCAAGGTCATTACATGAAATAGGTCACAGAGAGTGCCATGCTAGTCACTGTCAGCAGTCACTCGTGGTTCGGTAGTAGCAGGGTGTGTGGTGGTAGCGGAATGTGGCGGAAGCAGGGTGTGTGGCGGTAGCAGGGTGTGGTGGTAGCAGGTTGTGGTGGTAGCAGGTTGTGGTGGTAGCAGGGTGTGTGGTGGTAGCAGGGTGTGGCGGTAGCAGTGTGTGTGGCGGTAGCAGGGTGTGGCGGTAGCAGTGTGTGTGGCGGTAGCGGTGTGTGTGGCGGTAGCGGTGTGTGTGGTGGTAGCAGGGTGTGTGGTGGTAGCAGGGTGTGGCGGTAGCAGGGTGTGTGGTGGTAGCAGGGTGTGGCTGTAGCAGGGTGTGTGGTGGTAGCAGGGTGTGGCGGTAGCAGGGTGTGTGGTGGTAGCAGGGTGTGGCGGTAGCGGTGTGTGTGGTGGTAGCAGGGTGTGTGGTGGTAGCAGGGTGTGGTGGTAGCAGGGTGTGTGGTGGTAGCAGGGTGTGGCGGTAGCAGGGTGTGTGGTGGTAGCAGGGTGTGGCGGTAGCAGGGTGTGTGGTGGTAGCAGGGTGTGGCGGTAGCAGTGTGTGTGGCGGTAGCGGTGTGTGTGGCGGTAGCGGTGTGTGTGGTGGTAGCGGTGTGTGTGGCGGTAGCAGGGTGTGTGGTGGTAGCAGGGTGTGTTGGTAGCAGGGTGTGTGGCGGTAGCGGTGTGTGTGGCGGTAGCGGGGTGTGTGGTGGAAGCAGGGTGTGGCGGTAGCAGGTTGTGGTGGTAGCGGGGTGTGTGGTGGGAGCAGGATGTGGTGGTAGCAGGGTGTGGTGGTAGCAGTGTGTGTGGCGGTAGCAGGGTGTGGGGGTAGCAGGGTGTGGCGGTAGCGGGGTGTGTGGTGGTAGCAGGGTGTGGTGGTAGCAGGGTGTGGCGGTAGCGGTGTGTGTGGTGGTAGCAGGGTGTGGTGGTAGCAGGGTGTGGTGGTAGCAGGGGTGTGGCGGTAGCAGGTTGTGGTGGTAGCGGGGTGTGTGGTGGGAGCAGGGTGTGGCGGTAGCAGGGTGTGTGGTGGTAGCAGGGTGTGGCGGTAGCAGTGTGTGTGGCGGTAGCAGGGTGTGTGGTGGTAGCAGGGTGTGGCGGTAGCAGGGTGTGTGGTGGTAGCAGGGTGTGGCGGTAGCAGTGTGTGTGGCGGTAGCGGTGTGTGTGGTGGTAGCAGGGTGTGGCGGTAGCAGGGTGTGGCGGTAGCAGTGTGTGTGGCGGTAGCAGGGTGTGGTGGTAGCAGGGTGTGGCGGTAGCAGTGTGTGTGGCGGTAGCGGTGTGTGTGGTGGTAGCAGGGTGTGGTGGTAGCAGGGTGTGGTGGTAGCAGTGTGTGTGGCGGTAGCAGGGTGTGGTGGTAGCAGGGTGTGTGGCGGTAGCGGTGTGTGTGGCGGTAGCGGGGTGTGTGGTGGAAGCAGGGTGTGGCGGTAGCAGGTTGTGGTGGTAGCGGGGTGTGTGGTGGGAGCAGGATGTGGTGGTAGCAGGGTGTGGTGGTAGCAGTGTGTGTGGCGGTAGCAGGGTGTGGGGGTAGCAGGGTGTGGCGGTAGCGGGGTGTGTGGTGGTAGCAGGGTGTGGTGGTAGCAGGGTGTGGCGGTAGCGGTGTGTGTGGTGGTAGCAGGGTGTGGTGGTAGCAGGGTGTGGTGGTAGCAGGGGTGTGGCGGTAGCAGGTTGTGGTGGTAGCGGGGTGTGTGGTGGGAGCAGGGTGTGGCGGTAGCAGGGTGTGTGGTGGTAGCAGGGTGTGGCGGTAGCAGTGTGTGTGGCGGTAGCAGGGTGTGTGGTGGTAGCAGGGTGTGGCGGTAGCAGGGTGTGTGGTGGTAGCAGGGTGTGTGGCGGTAGCGGTGTGTGTGGTGGTAGCAGGGTGTGGCGGTAGCAGGGTGTGGCGGTAGCAGGGTGTGTGGCGGTAGCAGGGTGTGGTGGTAGCAGGGTGTGGCGGTAGCAGTGTGTGTGGCGGTAGCGGTGTGTGTGGTGGTAGCAGGGTGTGGTGGTAGCAGGGTGTGGCGGTAGCAGTGTGTGTGGCGGTAGCGGTGTGTGTGGTGGTAGCAGGGTGTGGTGGTAGCAGGGTGTGGTGGTAGCAGTGTGTGTGGCGGTAGCAGGGTGTGGTGGTAGCAGGGTGTGGTGGTAGCAGTGTGTGTGGCGGTAGCAGGGTGTGGGGGTAGCAGGGTGTGGCGGTAGCGGTGTGTGTGGTGGTAGCAGGGTGTGGTGGTGGCAGGGTGTGGCGGTAGCAGGGTGTGTGGTGGTAGCAGGGTGTGTGGCGGTAGCAGGGTGTGTGGCGGTAGCGGTGTGTGTGGCGGTAGCGGGGTGTGTGGTGGAAGCAGGGTGTGGCGGTAGCAGGGGTGTGGCGGTAGCAGGTTGGTGTGGTAGCGGGGTGTGTGGTGGTAGCAGGGTGTGGTGGTAGCAGGGTGTGGCGGTAGCAGGGTGTAGCAGGGTGTGGCGGTAGCAGGGTGTGGTGGTAGCAGGGTGTGGTGGTAGCAGGGTGTGGCGGTAGCGGGGGGTGGCGGTAGCAGGGTGTGTGGCGGTAGCAGTGTGTGTGGCGGTAGCAGGGTGTGGCGGTAGCAGGGTGTGTGGCGGTAGCAGGGTGTGGCGGTAGCAGTGTGTGTGGCGGTAGCAGGGTGTGGCGGTAGCAGGGTGTGTGGCGGTAGCAGGGTGTGGCGGTAGCAGGTTGTGGTGGTAGCAGGGTGTGTGGCGGTAGCAGGGTGTGGCGGTAGCAGGGTGTGTGGCGGTAGCAGGGTGTGTGGCGGTAGCAGGGTGTGGCGGTAGCAGTGTGTGTGGCGGTAGCAGGGTGTGGCGGTAGCAGGGTGTGTGGCGGTAGCAGGGTGTGGCGGTAGCAGGTTGTGGTGGTAGCAGGGTGTGTGGCGGTAGCAGGGTGTGGCGGTAGCAGGGTGTGGCATAGCGGGGTGTGGTGGTAGCGGGGTGTGGTGGTAGCGGGGTGTGGTGGTAGCGGGGTGTGGTGGTAGCGGGGTGTGGTGGTAGCGGGGTGTGGTGGTAGCGGGGTGTGGCGGATGTTCATGTGCTGTTGTAGTATTTAGGGAAAGCATCCTTCTAGAACCCTGCAGCCCGGTCCGGTACCAGAACCTCTCCACCCTCCAGTCTCCACCCTCCAGCGTCTCACCTGCAGCATCAGTTCACAGTCCTCGCGGCCCACGAAGATCAGCTCCTTGGGGAGACGGTGCCTCGTCCCCGAGCTGCTCACCAGGAACCAGGACGTCACGCTCATGTTGACAGAGCGGCTGCAGCGCCCCAGAGCATCCTGGGGACGAGGGGGACGAGGGGGACGAGGGGGACGAGGGGGACGAGGGGGACGCAGTACTTCATCATAACAGTGGAATAAGAGCTGAGTCGGCTGTCAGTCTGTACTATACTATGTATTATACAATGTACTATACTACTGTACTATACTACTGTATACAATGTACTATACTGTACTATAATATGTACTTTATTATAATATGTACTATACTATAATATGTATTGTACTATACTATAATATGTACTATACAATGTGCTATACTATGTACTATACTACTGTATACAATGTACTATACTACTGTACTATACTACTGTATACAATGTACTATACTGTACTATAATATGTACTATACTATAATATGTATTGTACTATACTATAATATGTACTATACAATGTGCTATACTATGTACTATACTACTGTATACAATGTACTATACTACTGTACTATACTACTGTATACAATGTACTATACTGTACTATAATATGTACTTTACTATAATATGTACTATACTATAATATGTATTGTACTATACTATAATATGTACTATACAATGTACTATACTATGTACTATACTACTGTATACAATGTACTATACTACTGTATACAATGTACTATACCGTACTATAATATGTACTATACTATAATATGTATTGTACTATACTATAATATGTACTATACAATGTACTATACTATGTACTATACTCCTGTATACAATGTACTATACTACTGCATACAATGTACTATACCGTACTATAATATGTACTATACTATAATATGTATTGTACTATACTATAATATGTACTATACTATACTATACTATAATATGTACTGTGCTATGTATTATGTAGATCTTGTGGAGTACAGGCTACACTACATTATTAATATTGTGTACAGTGAGGGTGGAGGACCACAGCAGGTGAAGCAATCCCATCATGCATTGCTGCACATCCACTCGCAGGAAGTCACACAAACAACCTGACCTACTGTGGAGACAGGATGATGGAGGGAAGGTGGAGGACAGGGAAAGACAGGGTGATGGAGGGAAGGTGGAGGAGGGACAGAGAAAGACATAATGATGGAGGGAAGGTGGAGGACAAGGAAAGACAGGATGATAGAGGGAAGGTGGGGGAGGGACAGGGAAAGACAGAATGATGGAGGGAAGGTGGAGGACGGGAGAGACAGAATGATTGAGGGAAGGTGGAGGACAGGGAAAGACAGAATGATGGAGGGAATGTGGAGGACAGGGAAAGACAGGATGGTGGAGGGAAGATGGAGGAGGGACAGAGAAAGACAGAATGATGGAGGGAAGGTGGAGGACAAGGAAAGACAGAATGGAGGGAAGGTGGGGGAGGGACAGAGAAAGACAATGATGGAGGGAAGGTGGAGGACAGAGAAAGACAGGATGATGGAGGGAAGGTGGAGGGGGAACAGAGAAAGACAGAATGATGGAGGGAAGGTGGAGGACAGGGAAAGACAGGATGATGGAGGGAAGGTGGAGGACTGGGAAAGACAGAATGATGGAGGGAGGTGGAGGAGGGATAGAGAAAGAATGATAGAGGGAAGGTGGAGGACAGGGAAAGACAGGATGATGGAGGGAAAGACAGAATGATGGAGGGAAGGTGGAGGACAGAGAAAGACAGGATGATAGAGGGAAGGTGGGGGAGGGACAGGGAAAGACAGAATGATGGAGGGAAGGTGGAGGATGGGAGAGACAGAATGATGGAGGGAAGGTGGAGGACAGAATGATCGTGGGAAGGTGGAGGACAGGGCAAGACAGGATGATGGGGGGAAGGTTGGGGGGGGCAGAGAAAGACAGAATGATGGAGGGAAGGTGGAGGACAGGGAAAGACAGGATGATGGAGGGAAGGTGGAGGACTGGGAAAGACAGAATGATGGAGGGAAGGTGGAGGAGGGACAGAGAAAGAATGATGGAGGGGAGGTGGAGGACAGGGAAAGATAGGATGATGGAGGGAAGGTGGAGGACAGGGAAAGACAGAATGATGGAGGGAAGGTGGAGGACAGGGAAAGACAGAATGATGGAGGGAAGGTGGAGGATAGACAGATGTGATTCCCTGGTACCAGATAACAGCGTCTCCCATGGCAACCAGAATGTCTCACTGTTTCTGTCTGTTGGTCTTACTGTCTGTCTTTCTCACTGTGTGGTTGTCCGTCTGAATGTCAGTCTCACTGTCGCTCTGTCTCACTGCCTGTCTGTCTGCTTCAGCGTCAGATAATCAGTTTTAAATAAATCTCTAAATAATAATTATAATAAAACAAAAGAAGATCAGAGCTGGGACGGAAACAGCAGGTGGTGCATCAAGACCCCATGACACCAACACCACCACCTCCACCTAATGACCCCCCACCACCACCTGATGACACCATCACCCCCACCTAATGTCACCCCACCACCACCACCACCACCTGATGACACCATCACGTCCACCTAATGACCCCCCCCCACCACCACCAACCCCACTTGATGACCCCCCCCACCACCAGCTGATGACACCATCACCCCCACCTAATGACCCCCCACCCCCACCACCACCACCACCTGGTGACCCCACCACCCCCACCATCCCCACCTAATGACCCCCCACCCCCACCACCCCCACCATCCCCACCTAATGACACCATCTTTCTGATCGACCTGATGGCTCGTGCTGCAGGCCGATCCACACACCCTGTCATTCATCCTCCATCACAGCACCCTCCCTCCACCCTCGACCTCCATCACCTGACATTTAGCTCAGCTGGATGAACATGGCCTCCCGTTAGACATCTCCACCACCGGCACCGGCACACACCCAGACACCACCCCGCACTCCGCCCTCCTCCTCCCCGGGCAGCAGGCCAGGCGGCGGGATGCGCCGCCCTCCTCCACCCCGTCAGCTCCGCAGCTTACCTACTGGGATCCAGATGCTGCAGCGGGGAACCGGGGAACCGGGGAACCGGGGAACCGGGGAGCGGGGAACCGGGGAACCTCCACGGGGTCTAGACGTGTCTCGCGTGCCGAGGAGACACGCGTGTGGAACGGTGAGAAATCGCCGTCGCACCGGAGGGCGGAGCGGGGCCTGATGCTGCGGTGACGGGGCTCCGGGCGGAGCAGCCTCCACCCTGAGCACCGCAGGCTCCTGACGCAGCACCGACACACCGAGCGACCGACGGTCCGTTGTGCCGCAGCCCGCCGTGCTGGGGCTCCGGGCCGCGTACGGACGGTGTGAAGCCGCTGACACGCACCGAGGCACCGGGGACACTGACGGTCGGTACCGGAGCTGCACGCGGTCGGCCGTGACGTCACCTCCCCTTATTTACATCATTATTAAAATCATTACAACCGTCTCTGTTCCAAGAATGATTTAATATACACAACGACACCTGCTGCTCCTGCCAAAGCTGTTATTTGATCAATACGTTTCATAAATAATACAATTATTATTATTATTATTAATAATAATAATAATCATTATTATTATTATTATTATTATTATTATATTTTCTTTCTTATTCATATCATTAACATTATATTAAATGAGGCTTTTACACAATGAAATGTGTTGATGATAGAATGAATTTATCATTTATGTTTTTGTACAACGTAATATTCATATATGTGCAATGTATATATATATATATATGAATATATATATATATATGAATATATATATATTCAAATATATATATTCATATATATATATATTCATATATATATATTCATATATATATATATATATATAGATATATAGATATATAGATATATGTGTGTGTGTGTGTGTGTGTGTGTCACACACACACACTGTAATGTTTAATAAGGCTTCTGCTTATTATATTTTCCAAATATCTTTTGGTTTATTATTTTGAATCAGAAATGTGTATAAATGTTTTCACAAAACAAGAAAGTTGTTTAAACTGTCGATGATTTATTTATTAATGTAATGTTTCACTAAATCACTTTCCCTTCACTCGTTGTCTTGTTTTGGTTATTTGAACCTTTTAAAAACAACATGAATATTGTTTTTCTGGACATTATAAACATTAACATTAAAGGTGCAGTGTTTATCATTCAGCGCCATCTAGTGGTGACGCTGCATGGTGACGTCATCTCAACGCCCCGCCCCCTCCGTGCGTGTAGGAGCTACGGTGGCCACGAAAGTCCCGGTTTTTGGTTTGTCCCCCCTGGGCTACTGTAGAAACATGGCGGTGCAACATGGCGGCCTCCCTGAAGCGTACCCGCTCCCCATGTAGATATAAACGTCTCATTGTAATACAACGACAATACAACCATTCTTAAAACAAACTCATGAACATCATGTTCTATTTCTGTCCAGTTTGCTCCATGTCCACACTGCACCTTGAAAACAGCATCATCCTGCTGGACATTACAAACAGGCTGTGATCACGTCACCAGAACAAACGACGTTCACTTGACCTTGAGGAGCGCCTGGAGGTGACGTCACGTCCGGCCCAGGTGATTGACAGCTGCGTGTCAGAAACGGAGACACCGCCTTCCACCGTTTCCGACATCAAGTGTCAGTTATTTAGAATTCCTGCTTTTGTGAGTTTCTCCACAAATGGAGATTTATTTATCTGTTGTATTGTTATAAAGCCACTTCATTTATGAAATGAACAAGACACTTGACGCTCTACTTGTATGTAGTATTATATTATAATATATTATAATATATTATAATATAATATAATATATTATAATATAATATCATATATTATAATATGCCATATTATATTATATTATAATATCATATTATATTATAATATAATACGATATACTATCATATAATATTTAGTTATATTATTATATTAGATTATAATAATACAATAAATAATAAACTTTATGTCAGTGTCTGAAGTGAATTGAGGAAGATGAAAATAAATATTTCAGATATTTGTGTTCGTCATCATGTGTCAACCGACGGGGTGTTCTGCTCTTAACTGGAGTCTGGGGAACAAAATAGTCGGGTTTATTTTATTAATGAACAGATTTAATTATTAACTTATAAGTAAAGTATCATGTTCATTTTCTCATGTCTATAACAAAGCAAATTTCATGAAAATCGGTTCAGAATTAAGCGCGTCACAGTCGTGTTTGTCGAGCAACCTTACCGTCCACCTCTGCCAAGCATCCTTCTTGCTAACGTCCAGTCCCTGGAGAACAAGATGGATGAACTTCGAGCGAGGATTCAATTCCAGCGTGACACGAGGAACTGTTGCGTCCTCTGCCTGACGGAAACATGGCTGACCCCACTGGTGCCGGATGAAGCCATACGTCCAGCCGAGGCCTTCTCCGTGTTCCGCGGCGACAGAACGGGAGAGTCGGGGAAATCCAAAGGTGGAGGCGTCTGCCTAATGGTAAACAACCGCTGGTGTAACGCCAACAACACCAAATTCCTCTCCCACTCCTGCTCGCCGAACCTGGAACAGCTGACCATACTATGCCGTCCATTTTATCTCCCCCGGGAATTCAGCACGGTCATCATTACAGCCGTTTATATCCCACCGCAAGCGGACACCGACGCAGCTCTGTCGGTTCTGTACGATGTGTTGTGCGGATTTCAGAACAGACATCCCGACGCGGCTGTGGTGGTGACTGGGGACTTTAACAGGGCCAACCTGAAAAAAGTTCTGCCGAATTTCCACCAACACATCACGTGTGCCACCAGGGGAGACAGAACTCTGGACCATTGTTACACTCCTTACAAGAACGGATACAAGCCCGTGTCGCTTCCTGCTTTCGGGAAATCAGATCACGCCGCGATCTCGCTGCTTCCTGTTTACAGGCCTCTGATCGCGCGGGATCTGGTGATGACGAGGGAAGTGAAGCGGTGGACGGACCAATCAGAGGCTGCGCTTCAGGACGCTCTGACTGACGTACACTGGGACGTGTTCCGAGCGAGTTCAAGTGACGTCAGCGAGTTTACGGAGGTTGTAGTGAGTTTTGTGGCTACGCTCGCGGATGAAATCGTTCCCACGGTGAAAGTTCGGATATTTCCAAACCAGAAACCGTGGGTTGATAAATCCATCCGCTGCGCTCTGAATGCGCGCACGGCCGCTTACAACGACGGACTTGTATCTGGTAACATGGACAATTACAAAGCGGCGTCGTACAATCTGTGGAGGGCGGTGAGGGACGCTAAACGGACGTACAGAGACACCGTGGAGCTACAGATGGAGCGGGGGGACACAAGACGCTTGTGGGAGGGGCTGCGAACAATAACTAACTACAAGAGCAGCTCCTCCCCAGCCACGAGTGTGGACGCCTCCCTGGCCAACCAACTGAACTCCTTTTATGCGCGGTTCGAGTCTGGCAGCAGCACCGCTAGCTCGCCGGCTAATTGGAGCTACACCGCTGGGGACGAGCGCGCACTCTCAGTGTCCGTGCACGAGGTCAGGAGGGCTCTGATGCGACTGAACACCAGGAAAGCTGCGGGCCCAGACGGCATATCTGGACGAGTACTGAAGACCTGTGCTAACCAGCTAGCTCCGGTGTTCACTACAATATTCAACATCTCCCTGGCTGAATCAGTGGTCCCATCCTGCTTCAAGAGGTCCACCGTCGTTCCTGTCCCGAAGATCGCCTCTCCTGCCTGCCTGAATGACTACCGTCCGGTGGCCCTCACCTCGGTGGTCATGAAGTGTTTCGAGAGGCTGATTAAGGATTACATCTGCGCCTCCCTCCCCCGCACCTTGGACCCGTTGCAGTTCGCGTACCGGCAGAACAGATCAACGGATGACGCGGTCTCCCAGGTACTGCACACCACGCTCACGCACCTGGATGGCCAGAAGGGGGCCTATGTGAGAATGCTGTTCATTGATTATAGTTCAGCTTTCAACACCATAGTCCCCACCAGACTGGCTGTCAAGTTGTTGGAGCTAGGATTGAATGCTCCGCTGTGCACCTGGATCCTGGACTTCCTCACAGGCCGCCCCCAGGTGGTCAAGGTGGGGAAGTACATGTCAAGCTCCCTCACCCTGAATACAGGATCCCCCCAGGGTTGCGTCCTCAGCCCCCTACTGTACTCCCTGTACACACATGACTGTGTGGCCAGGTCCAGCTCCAACACCATCATCAAGTTTGCTGACGACACCGTGGTCGTGGGCCTGATCACCGACTGCGATGAGAAGGCCTACCACGAGGAGGTGGCTGACCTGTCACTCTGGTGCCAGGACAACAGCCTCCACCTGAACGTCAGCAAAACCAAGGAGCTGATTGTGGACTTTAGGCGTGGATCACAATCGAGGACGCACGCGCCCTTGTGGATTAATGGGACTTCTGTCGACAGGGTGAGCAGCTTCAGATATCTGGGAGTCCACATCACAGAGGACTTAACATGGACTGTTCATACAGACACTCTGGTGAGAAAGGCGAGGCAGCGTCTCTACCACCTCAGGCAGCTGAGGAAATTCCGGGTCTCGGTGAGGATCCTCAAGTCCTTCTACTCTGGAGCAGTGGAGAGCATCCTGACAGGCAACATCACTGCCTGGTTTGGGAACTGTACTGCCCAGGACAGGCGGGCCCTGCAGAGGGTGGTGCGTTCAGCTGAACGTACCACTGGAACTACCCTCCCCCCCTTGCAGGAGTTATACACCAGGAGGTGTAGTAGCAGAGCCCGTAGGATCATGAAGGATCCTCATCACCCCAACAACGGACTGTTTCAGCTGCTGCGGTCAGGCAAGCGCCTCCGCAGTCACACAGCGAGAACAGAGAGACTGAGACGGAGTTTCTTCCTTCAAGCCATCAGAACTGTCAACGCTGACCTCACCAGGGGTCCTAACTGAGCCATGCACTAGGCTCCACTACCTACTGTACTGTATGTAGCATACTGTACCGCATACTGTATCACTGTTCAGGGTTGTTCGTGATGCCGTATTGCTGCGCCGTACTGTTGTATACTGTGCTGTATTATCCCAAACACTACCTCACACTATTCACATTCACATGCCACTTTAATTCACATGCCACTTTAAATGCACATATCTGTATATACATAGGCATATTCCTTCAACCTATTCCATTTTATTTCAATTTATTTTTTATTGTATTTTATTCTATATATTTTTATCTTATTCTATAAGTATTCCACTTACTGTATTACGTTTTAGGAGTCAGTTAGTCGGTCTATTAGAAAGGAATTTTCTACTTTTTATTTTATTTTAGTACTTTTTCCTAGGACTTCTTGTGTGCTATCACCGGGTGCGTTGCATTACATTTCACTGCATATATGTATGGAAGTATGTATATGTATGTGACAAATAAAAATCTTGAATCTTGAATCTTGAATCTTGAAGTCTGCGTCTCCCAATGAACTAGTGCCAGCGGATCTTCACCGCTCCAATATGGCGGACGTGCAGACGCATAGCGGTGACATACGGCAGCAGCCACTGAGGGATGAGCTTCCTCCGTGATGAGGATGAAGATCAGATGCTTCATTCTACACAGATGAAGCCGCTGCACTGAGGTAACACCAAGTTCAACATCATCACTTCACACCAAACGGCTAAATCCATCAATGGTTGCAGTTTATCCATAATCAATCAAATAAAATAAAAATATGAAAATGACAAAATAATCCCAATATGTTGTTTGACATGACTCTAAATGACCTTATTTTTAGAAGCACGTTGTTGTCGTTGTTGTTGTTGTTGTTGTTGTTGTTTTCTGCATCTTGACTGTTCCAGCCTCTGCTTCTGGACGAGACACTTATTTCATCTTCAGCTCCTGAGCTCCAACGTAGGAAGAAACAACACGTCACTGGAACATGGAACATGCAACATGGCTGCCGGGCCCCTTCACCGCCAACCCTCCATGTGCCTCCAGGGGGCACTGTGGCCCCGGACACGCCCACATACATCCCATCATCATCACCCAGGAAGTGTTGTTCACAACAGCTGGTTCATAACAAGAGATTTAATAATGGAGCTTGAAGAGGGGAAGGAAAACAGGAAGAGTCACCTTGAATTAGGGTGGAGTAGAAACAGAAGGAAAACCGAGGTGGAGGTCACATCTCTCTCTCCCTCCCTCCGACAGCAGCCATGACACACACAGATCACTACGTCTTCATTACATTTCTGGTAAAAGTAAATAAAACAGTTGAAAGGTATCAGTCTGTTTGTCAGATACTCTCCAAGTTATTTTGGCGGGCGGGGTGGAAAGGGTTTGTCAAGGGGCGGGGCCTGTCGAGGGGCCGATTTATCATAATCATAAAAGACCCTTCCCAATGAGGAAGATTATAATATATATATTTTAAATTTATTTTTTATTTTTAATGCCCTGCTGCCTCACAGCAAGAAGGTCCTGGGTTCGATTCCCGCCTGGCGCGCTGTTGGCACCGTCTCCTGGCTGCCCAAGCCAGGACAAGCCAAGGATGGTTTAAATGCAGAGGAACCATTTCACCAGGACCATCCAAAGCATGTGTGTGTGTGCATGTGTTGTATTGTGATGTGCTGTGTGACAATTAAAGATTCTTCTTATTATTAATATTAGTATTATTGTAATTATTATTATCCATCCATCTATTTTCCACCACTTTTCCGTGGCCGGGTCGCGGTGGCAGCAGGCTGGGCAGGGAGCTCCAGGCCCCCTTCTCCCCGGCAACATTTTCCAGTTCCTCCTGGGGGACCCCGAGGCATTCCCAGGCCAGCTGGGATATGTAATCCCTCCAGTGTGTTCTGGGTCTACCCCGTGCTCTCCTGCCAGTTGGATGTGCCTGGAAAACCTCCAAAGGAAGGCGCCCAGGAGGCACCTGATCAGATGCTCCAACCACCTCAACTGGCTCCTTTCGACGCGAAAGAGCAGCGGCTCTATCGTGAGCTCCCTCCAGATGTCCGAGCTCCTCACCCTATCCCTAAGGCCCCAGCCACCCTGCGGAGGAAACTCATTTCGGCCGCTTGTATTCGCAATCTTGTTCTTTCGGTCACTACCCAGAGCTCATGACCATGGGTGGGGGTTGGGACGTAGATGGACTGGCAAATTGAGAGCTTTGCTTCCCGGCTCAGCTCCCTCTTCACCACAACGGTCTGGTACAATGCCCGCATCACTGCTGATGCCGCACCGATCTGCACGCTCCATTTTCCCCTCAGTTGTGAACAAGATCCCAGGTACTTGAACTCCTTTACTTGGGCCAGCAACTCGCTCCCAACCCGGAGGAGCAATCCACCGTTTTCCGGCAGAGAACCATGGCCTCAGACCGCTTCACGCTCTGCTGCAAGCCCCCTCAGTGCGTGCTGGAGGTCACGCTCTGATGAAGCCAACAAAACCACATCATCTCCAAAAAGCAGAGATGCAATTCTGAGGTTCCCAAACCGGACACTCTCCTCACCTCGGCTGCGCCCTGAGATCCCGGCCATGAATATCACAAACAGAACCGGGGACATGGGGCAACCTTGGTTGAGTCCAACACCCACTGAGAACATGTTTGACTTTGTGCCGAGAATACGAACACGGCTCTCACTTTGGTTGTAGGAGGCGCGGATGGCTCGTACCAACAGCCCTGGTACCACATACTCCCTCAGTACCCCCCACAGGATCCCCCGAGGGACACTGTGGAAAGCCTTCTCCGGGTTTACAAACACATGTAGACTGGATGGGCAAACTCCCACCCCCCCCCCAGCAACCCTGCCAGGGAAAAGAGCTGCTCCACTGTTCCACCTCCAGGACGGAATCCACATTGATCCACTGAATCTGAGGTTCCACAATCGGCCGGAGCCTCCTTTCCAGCCTCCTGGAGTCAACCTTCCCGGGGAGGCTGAGCAGTGTGATATATAATTACAGCACACCCGGCGCCCTGCCCCCAAGGAGCTTTTTAGCTGTCTCAGAGACCTCTGCCAGGCATATGGACGAGAGACTCGGGGGAAGTCTCGTCTCTTCAGGCTCTTCCCCTGAGGACATATTGGTCAGGTTCAGGAGTTCCTCAAAGTGCACTTTCCACCTCCCGACAATATCCCCAGTCCGGGTCAGCAGTTCTCCTCCCAGGCTTAACACAGCCTGAGCCAAGCCCTGCTTTCCCTTTCTGAATCGCCGCACAGTTTTCGAGAACTTCCTTGAGGCCAACCAAAAGTCCTTCTCCATAGCCTCCCTGAACTCCTCCCACAACCGGGTTTTTGCTTCAGTGATCGGCGAAGCGGCAGCCCTTCTAGCCTGCCGGTACCTGTCTTCTTCAGCTTGACAGCTTCCTTCACCGCTGGTGTCCACCAACGGGTTCTTGGGTTACCGCCACGACAAGCACCCACTGCCTTCCGACCACAGCTCCTAGCAGCCGCCTCTGCAATGGAGGTTTTGAACATGACCCACTCGGATTCCATGTCCCCAACCTCCCCCGGGATGCGCAAAAAATTCTTCCGGAGGTGGGAGTTGAAGTCCTCGTGGACGGGGGCATCCAGCAGGCGTTCCCAGTTCACCCTCACTATATGGTTGGGTTTACCAGGTCTGTCTGGCAGCCTCCCCCGCCATCTGATCCAACTCACCGCCAGCTGGTGATCAGTTGACAGCTCTGCTCCTCTCTTCACCCGAGTGTCCAAGACATACGGCCGCAGATCTGATGACACGACTACAAAGTCGATCATCAATCTTTGACCTAAGGTGGTCTGGTACCACGCACACTTATGAGCCACCCTATGCTCCAACATGGTGTTCGTTATGGCCAATCCATTACTAGCACAGAAGTCCAATAACAAAGCACCACTCAGATTCAGATCAGGCAGGCCAATCCTCCCAATCACCCCCTTCCAGGTTTCTCCATCGTTGCAACGTGAGTGTTGAAGTCTCCCATTTGAACTATAGAGGCCCTAGGCGGAGCCCCTTCCAGGACGCCACCCAGAGACTCCAAGGCCGAATACTCTGAACTGGTGTTCGGTGCATAAGCACACACAACAGTCAGAGCTTTCCCCTTAGCAACTTGTAGTCGCATAAAGGCGACCCTCTCGTTCACTGGGGAGAACTCCAACACAGTGGCACTCAGCCACTATATATAGTTATACATTATTTTAATATATATAGTGTTATATATTATAATTTAATATAGCGTTATATATTATTATAATATATATACTGTAATATATTATTTTATATATTGTGTTATATATTATATATATATGTATGAGGCAGCAGGTGAAGAGTCAGTTGTTGAAGTATAAAAATGGGCGTGGTCAGGCTCTGAGCCACTTTGACAAGGAGCACATTGTGATGCTGGACGACTTGGTCAGAGCATCTCCACAAGCACAGGTCTTGTGGCTGTTCCCGCTGTGCAGTGGTTACTACCCACCAAAAGTGTCCAAGGAAGGACGACTACAGTTACTTTTAATTGTGCTGATTGGTGCATGTTTATGGGTTAATACTTCTGTTGGTGCCCCTTAGCAAGGCACTAGCAAAAGTTGGTTGGAGCTAGGGTTGGTGCCCGGGCGCTGCACTGCGGCTGCTCACTGCTCCTGGATATAGGATTTGTCAAATGCAGAAGACAACTATCCTCCACAAGAATTAATAAAGTATAATATATTGAAATTTATATCATTCATTTTTGGACATTATGTATCCCTTTTTGTTTACATATTTATTGTTTTATTTTATTTATTCAGTGTTTAACTGAAGTTGATGTTACATGGAAGAAACCCCATGTTTTGGGTGGGGGCAAGCACGTCTTTTAGCCTATATACTGCTGCTGATGCCAAATACTCAGTACTTCTCCCGTGCATCATGTTGTGGTCACTTGGACAAGGTATCAGCTGTTATTACATTTACTTAGAGCTTGAACAAGTTGTACTTTGACTTATTTGCCTCCACACTCACCGTCTGGACCAGTGAACCTACGAGCTCTGCAGGGGGCCTTGAGGAAATCTTCCACACAATACTAGTAAATATGAAATCAAGCACCTTTAACACACTGACCTACTCATATGAGAGGACGTGAAGGAAAGTGACTGTTTCACTGAAACATCTGTTTGTACGTCGTTCATGTTTTTGCTCATCAGCTGCTTTCTGCTCTGAATGATTTACCTTAAAAAGAGGACGTTCATGTGAAGCTGCGCAAGATGTGTTTAACAGGAAATAAAAGGATTCATTCACGTCATCACACATCAAACACATCAACAAAAACAAAAACTACAAAGATTTGAAAGTAACAAACAAAGAAGAAACGTGAAGATTCTGCGACGCAGCTTTGGATTCACGTGAAACGATGGAAAAGCATCAATGAAAACAGGATTTATTAAAATAACCTTTAAAATCAGACATGAACAACTATTACTGCCCCACAGTCTGGTAGGGGGCAGTAGAGTGTGTAAGGGGCAGTAGAGTGTGTAAGGGGCAGTAGAGTGAGTAATGGGCAGTAGAGTGTGTAATGGGCAGTAGAGTGTGTAAGGGGCAGTAGAGTGTGTAATGGGCAGTAGAGTGAGTAATGGGCAGTAGAGTGTGTAATGGGCAGTAGAGTGTGTAAGGGGCAGTAGAGTGTGTAAGGGGGCAGTAGAGTGTGTAATGGGCAGTAGAGTGTGTAATGGGCAGTAGAGTGTGTAAGGTGCAGTAGAGTGTGTAAGGGGGCAGTAGAGTGTGTAAGGGGGCAGTAGAGTGTGTAATGGGCAGTAGAGTCTGTAAGGGGGCAGTAGAGTGTATAAGGGGGCAGTAGAGTGAGTAATGGGCAGTAGAGTGTGTAAGGGGCAGTAGAGTGTGTAAGGGGGCAGTAGAGTGTGTAATGGGCAGTAGAGTCTGTAAGGGGGCAGTAGAGTGTGTAAGGGGGCAGTAGAGTGTGTAAGGTGCAGTAGAGTGTGTAATGGGCAGTAGAGTGTATAAGGGGGCAGTAGAGTGTGTAAGGGGGCAGTAGAGTGTGTAATGGGCAGTAGAGTGTGTAAGGGGGCAGTAGAGTGTGTAAGGGACAGTAGAGTGTGTAAGGGGGCAGTAGAGTGTGTAAGGGGGCAGTAGAGCGTGTAAGGGGGCAGTAGAGTGTGTAAGGGGCAGTAGAGTGTGTAAGGGGGCAGTAGAGTGTGTAAGGGGCAGTAGAGTGTGTAAGGGGGCAGTAGAGCGTGTAAGGGGGCAGTAGAGCGTGTAAGGGGCAGTAGAGTGTGTAATGGGCAGTAGAGTGTGTAAGGGGGCAGTAGAGTGTGTAAGGGGGCAGTAGAGTGTGTAAGGGGCAGTAGAGTGTGTAAGGGGCAGTAGAGTGTGTAATGGGCAGTAGAGTGTGTAAGGGGCAGTAGAGTGTGTAAGGGGCAGTAGAGTGTGTAAGGGGGCACTAGAGTGTGTAAGGGGGCAGTAGAGTGTGTAAGGGGCAGTAGAGTGTGTAAGGGGCAGTAGAGTGTGTAATGGGCAGTAGAGTGTATAAGGGGGCAGTAGAGTGTGTAAGGGGGCAGTAGAGTGTGTAAGGGGGCAGTAGAGTGTGTAAGGGGCAGTAGAGTGTGTAAGGGGCAGTAGAGTGTGTAATGGGCAGTAGAGTGTATAAGGGGGCAGTAGAGTGTGTAAGGGGGCAGTAGAGTCTGTAAGGGGGCAGTAGAGTCTGTAAGGGGGCAGTAGAGTGTGTAAGGGGGCAGTAGAGTGTGTAAGGGGGCAGTAGAGTCTGTAAGGGGGCAGTAGAGTGTGTAAGGGGGCAGTAGAGTGTGTAAGGGGGCAGTAGAGTCTCGGAGGTTGATCACATGTTTTTCATGCAGGACTGACCTGGAGAGAGAATTAGCAGCAGGTGAGTGAGTGGGTGAGTGAGAGAGAGGGGGGAGGTGAGTGAGTTAGTCAGTGAGTGGGTGAGAGGGTGAGTGAGGCGGCAGGATAATGGGGCAGTACAGTCTGTACTGGGGCAGTTGGAGGTTGATCAGGTGGTTTTCATGGAGAACTGATCTGAAGAGAGAAACAGAGAAACATCAACAGGTGTGTGTATGTGTGTGTCCTAACCCTATAGACCAGATCCAGATCTGTGAGCACAGCGCAGGTCAAAGCACCAATCATAGCACCAGTGCAGTAGGAGGAGGACAGCTTTGTAGGATGGACAGGAAGTGCATCACACAGGAAGTGTGTCAGATAGGAGGCGCATCACACAGGAAGTGTGTCAGATAGGAAGTGCAACAGCCAGGAAGTGTGTCAGACAGGAAGTGCAACAGACAGGAAGTGTAACAGCCAGGAAGAGAGTCAGACAGGAAATGCAACAGCCAGGAAGTGTGTCAGACAGGAAAAAGCATCAGACAGGAAGTGGGTCACACTCAAATATCAGCCCAGCTGCACCTTACTGCACCAAACATCCTTTCTTAGCTTTATTGTGTTTGGAGTCCTTGCCAAAATCTGCAGGTGGATGAGATGAAGACATGCAAAACCTGTTTTCCACTTGTTTTGTCAACGTTACCAGTGTTTCCCATGCTGAGCAATAATATTTCAATGGTATTGAATTGAAATGGACATGCTAGCGGTACGTTTCCATTTGGAAACAAGCGCTTCCTCTGGGATTTCAGGATATGTTGTCCAAGTTGTAACCCAGGCCTTGTTAAAATGTTGGTTCCATCATGACAACTTGGTTTTATCAAATTTTTAAACTTTTATCGACTCTTTGCGAACAAGCTCTTTTGGCTTCATCTGCGCCAACACAGGACGCGAGACTAGAAATAGGAAGTTGCCTGGTTTCTTACTGACAACCTGCTGTGGCCAACGTCACGCTCTGGATGCACCGAGGCAACTGCAAAGAAATAGTTTGAAATAAAATATGGAAACAAAACAGAACGTTCTTTAAGCCTTGAACGTTTTCATCATTAAATCCTTGACATTTGAACGAGGCCTGGGATGGGAACACGATTCAACGTCATGTGATGCAGTGTCATGTCAGTGTCATGAACAACCACACGGTACCTGCACACAGGAGGGTGGAGTTCTTCCTTCCTGTGTGTGGGGTGGAGTCCGGTTCGTCTTCCACATCACTGCCAGTTGGTTCTGGTGCTGCCCCCCCGGGCTGCTGGCTTTCAGCTCCAACCCGCCACCCTCCCGGTCCCTGCAGGGTGCTGGGGCCCGAGCCCGGTCCCGCGGGCTCTCTGTCCATGGCCTGAGAGGGTGGAGAAGAGCATGGGGTGGTGGGGTGGAGGAGCACCTGGCACGCCGACAGGCTGATTATGTCTGCTGAGGTTTCCCACTCCTGTGGCTGATCCGTGGGTGAAGCAGAACCTGCTTCTGGAGATTCTGGAAGTTCTGCTGATCGTTTGGGTTCGGCCGATCCCGGACTTCCTGCTGGTTCTGCTGGACCTAGGGTTCCTGCAGAATCTGAAGGTCCTGATAGTCCTAGAGGTCCTGATGGTCCTGATGGTCCTGGAGGTTCTGATGGTCCTGGAGGTCCTGATGGTCCTGATGGTCCTGGAAGTTCTGATGGTCCTAGAGGTCCTGATGGTCCTGGAGGTCCTGATGGTTCTGATGGTCCTGGAGGTCCTGATGGTCCTGGAGGTCCTGATGGTTCTGATGGTCCTGGAGGTCCTGGAGTTTCTGATGGTCCTGGAGTCTGGTCCTGCTGGTTCTGCACAGCAGATGAAGCCTGCTCCTCCTGCCCTGAGTCAGTGCTGGAGTCTACAGCCAGAACTCTCTCCAACCGAGCAGGATGCTCTGAGAACACACACGTACTATGTAGTTTACTATATACATTTTACTACGTAGGGAGTAGTGTACTATATACATTTTACTAGGTAGGGAACAGTGTACTGTATATATTTTACTAGGTAGGGAGTAGTGTACTGTAAATATTTTACTAGGTAGGGAGAAGTGTACTGTAAATATTTTACCAGGTGAGGGAGACGGCCAAGAAGGTACTCGGTGTATCATGCGGGAAGAGGAAGGAAGACAAGGACTCTTGGTGGTGGAATGAGGAAGTACAGGAGAGCATAGAGCAGAAGAGGTTGATGAAGAAGAAATGGGAAAGTTAGAGAGATGAAGAAAGTAGACACGAGTACAAGCTGATGTGGCGCAAGACGAAGAGAGAAGTGGCAAACGAAAAGGACGAGTTGTATGAGAGGTTGGACAGTAAGGAAGGAGTAAAGGACTTGTACCGATTGGCAAGACAAAGGGCCCAAGCTGGGAAGGATGTACAGCAGGTTAAGGGTGATGAAGGATAATGATGGGAATGTGCTGACGAGTGAGGAGAGTGTGTTGAGAAGGTGGGAGGAGTACTTTGAGGAGCTGATGAATGAAGAAAATGAGAGGGAGAGAAGAGTGGATGATGTGGGGATAGTGGATCAAGAAGTGCAGCAAATGAGCAAGGATGAGGTGAGAACAGCATTAAAGAAGATGAAGAGTGGAAAGACAGTTGGCCCAGATGTCATACCTGGGGAAGCATGGAAATGTTTAGGTGAGATGGCAGTGGTGTTCCTAACCAGACTGTTTAACAACATCCTGGAAAGGGAGAGGATGCCAGAGGAGTGGAGAAGAAGTTTACTGGTACCATCTTCAAGGATAAGGGAGACGTACAGAGCTGTAGTAACTACATTGGAATAAAGTTGATCAGCCACAGCATGAAGCTATGGGAAAGGCTAGTGGAGGCTAGGTTAAGAGGAGCGGTGGGGATCAGCGAGCAGCAGTATGGTTTCATGCCAGGAAAAAGTACTAGAGATGCAATGTTTGCTTTAAGAATGCCGATGGAAAAGTACATGGAAGGCCGGAGGGAGTTCCACTGCGTCTTTGTGGATTTAGAGAAAGCGTATGATAGGGTGCCGAGAAAGGAAGTGTGGTATTGCATGAGGAAGTCGGGGGTGGCAGAGAAGTACATAAGAGTGGTACAGGATATGTATGAGGGCAGTCAGTCAGTAGTAAGGTGTGCGGTAGGTGTGAAGAAGGCATCAAAGTGGAGGTGGGACTGCATCAAGGATCAGCTCTGAGCCCTTTCTTGTTGCAGTGGTGATGGACAGGTTAACAGATGAATTCAGGCAGGAGTCTCTGTGGACTATGATGTTCACGGATGACATTGTGATCTGTAACAAGAGTAGGGAGCAGGTGGAGGAGAGCCTGGAGAAGTGGAGGCAGCATTAGAGAGAAGAGGAATGAAAGTCAGCAGGAGTAAGACACAATACATGTGCCTGAATGGGAGGGAGGGCGGAGAAAAGCTGAGAATGCAAGGAGTGGAGGTGGAGAAGGCAGATGTGTTCAAGTACTTGGGGTCGACCATCCAAAGCAGTGGAGAGTGCGGGAGAGAGGTGAAGAAGAGAGTACAGGCAGGGTGGAGTGGGTGGAGAAGAGAGTACAGGCAGGGTGGAGCGGGTGGAGAAGACAGTACAGGCAGGGTGGAGCAAGTCGAGAAGAGTGTTCAGAGTGATCTGTGACAGAAGGGTTCCAGCCAGAGTGAAGGGGAAGGTGTACAGGACGGTAGTGAGAGCAGCCATGTTGTTCGGTTTAGAGGCGGTGGCACCGACTAAAAGGCAGGTGGATGAAGTGGAGGTGGCAGAGTTGAGGATGTGGAGGTTTTCAGTGGGAGGGACAAGGACAGGATTAAGAATGAGGACATTAGAGGGACAGCTCAGGTTGAACAGTTTGGTGGAACAGTTAGAGAGGCCAGATTGAGATGGTTTGGACACGTGTGGAGGAGAGATGAGAGTTACATTGGGAGGAGGAGGCTGAGGGTGGAGCTGCCAGGCAAGAGGAAAAGAGGAAGCCAAAGAGAAGCTTGATGGAGGTGCTGAGGGAGGACATGCAGGTGGTGTCAGGGAGGAAGATGCGCAGAACACAAGGTGTTGGAGGCAGATGATCCACTGTGGCCACCCTTAACGGGAGCAGCACAAAGAAGAAGAACGCAGTGTAGTGTACTGTATATATTTTTTTCTGGGTAGGGAGTAGTGTACTGTATATATTTTACTAGGTAGGCAGCAGAGGTAGGCAGTAGTGTACTGTATATATTTTGCTAGGTAGTAGTAGTAATACCTTGTTGGCTGCAGTCCTGCCTGGGGCCCCCAGGAGCCAGGCCCTCGGTCCTGAAGCAGGGCCTGGTTTTCCTCAGTGCCAAGCCCTTCCTGATGTCCGCCAGCAGGTTGTCAATGATGCAGCCTTCGTCCTGCAGCGCCACGCTCTTCCTCACTGAAGCAGAGGAAGCAGATCTCAGGTCAGAGTTCACCTCCTGCAGGAGGCACCTGGAGGGTGGGGGTGGGGGTGGACTCACTTCTCCTTGCGTTCTCTCCTTTCGGTCGCTTCTTCTCCTCCTCCTCTTGCTGTTTGCGTCTCCTCTCGGCCTTCACCGCCTGCTCCCTGCGGCTCTGGTTGTCCTGAAGAGGAGCAGTCATCCATCATGCATCCAACCATCTGATTGGCTGCTGAGTGTGGTTATACAACATCTGATTGGCTGCTGACCTTGATGGCTTGGAGGAACAGCGCCCTGAAGGTCTTGACGGTGCTGAGGAGCTCCTGCAGCGACAGGTTGGAGGACTCCTCACACAGATAAGCTGCCAGCTCCAGCTTCCTCTCCTCGATGGCGGACAGCAGCTGGTCCAGCCTCCTGCAGGACGCCAGGCTGTCCTGGAAACACATCCACAGGAGGGGGATGAGGGGTCAGACATGGCAACCCGCAGACACACACCAGCTCCGTGCAGACCCGTCGGCTGAGCACCACCCTTCTAAACACCGCACATGAGTAACACCGTTTGATATCAACACAGGTCCTTGCCTTGAGAGCAGACAGGTGGTGCTCCTTCAGGTCCTCAGCTGAAGACGCCTCCACCTTCTTCTCAGAATCACTGAGACGTTTGGTGAGTGACGCCGCCTCCGCCCGGACGGACTCCAGGTTTATTCTGAAACAGGATCAGACGTCGGGTCATTTCCAGGCTGAGCAGATGGTTCCATCGCACAAGATGAACAAGATGAAGAGGATGAAGAGCATGAAGAGGATGAAGACGATGAAGAGGATGAAGAGGATGAAGTGCATGAAGAAGATGAAGAGGATGAAGAGGATGAAGAGGATGAAGAAGATGAAGAGGATGAAAAAGATGAAGAGGATGAAGAGGATGAAGAAGATGAAGAGGATGAACAAGATGAAGAAGATGAAGAGGATGAAAAAGATGAAGAGGATGAAGAGGATGAAGAGGATGAAAAAGATGAAGAAGATGAAGAGGATGAAGAGGAAGAAGAGGATGAAGAGCATGAATAATGACATGCTACTGTACCCAGCCGCCTGGTCACAGAGCTGCAGATCTTCTGGAAGCTTCAGCAGGTCTGGCTGGTTCTGTTCTGCCTCCTACAACAACACTACAGTCAGTAGGTGGAGAAGTGCTACAGTACTGATTGGTACTAGTACTACAGTAGTACAACTACAGTATGAGAGTACATTTACCTCTAGGATGTGGTGCAGCAGGGTGATGCGGGACTTGTTGGCTTTGGTCTCCGTCAGCTTCAGCAGGGTGCTGATCCTAAAACCATCTGCATTCCCTGTGTGACTGCCCTAAGGGGTGAATGAGTGAATGGATGGATGGATGAGTGAACGAACGAATGAATGAATGAATGAATGAATGAATGAATGGATGAATGGATGAATGAATGAATGAATGAATGAATGAATGAATGGATGAATGAATGAATGAATGAATGAATGAATTAATTAATGAACGAATGGGCAAGTGAATGAATGGATGAGTGAATGACTGGATGAATGGAGAATGAATGAATGAATGGATGGATGGATGAATGGAGGGTTCTTACATAGTTGAGGAAGTTCCCCACATCCAGGATGAGCTTACAGAAGCTGGGCAGCCTGGTGCTTTCTTTCAGACCTGAAGTTTAACATGGAAACAACTTTAAAATCACCACAACCACCAGAATTATATCCTGATTATATATATATATATATATATATATATATATATATATATATATATATATATATATATATATATATACATACATACTAATTATATCCTGATTATATATACATACTAATTATATCCTGATTATATACTAATTATATCCCGATTATATATATATATATTTATATACACTAATTATACCCTGATTAAATATCAGGGGTGGGCAAACTACGGCCCGCGGGCCACATCCGGCCCGTTGGTCTTTTTAATCCGGCCCGCCAAAGACCGGTACAGAATTTATAATTATGACTGCATTCATTTGACTTTGACCTGTAACACCTGGCGTTTCACCAGGTGACGCATTAGGCGCAGTGACTTGATTTTGCGGAGCCCGAGCTTCTCTCTGTTATTACTCTGCTACTACTCTGAAGCCATCTGCAACAATGAGTGGGGCAAAGAAAAGAAAAGTCCACAGTGAGTGCCGAGTGTTTAATAAGGAATGGACAACTAAATACTTTTTTACCTAAGTCTGGTCAAAGGCTGCATCTTATTTGCCAACAAACGATTGCGGTTTTAACGGAACACAACATCAGCCCTCACTTTTCCACCAAGCGTGCTAATTACGCTAACAACCAATCAACGCAACGCACGGACGGCTACCGCTCAGAGGTTGGACAAACACCTTTATCCGACAAACTGCCATCCAAGAATCAAGCACGAAGGCAAGTTATTTGCTGGCATTCAAATTAGCAAAAGCCAGCAGCCTTTCTCCGGAGGGGAGTTTCTCAAAGAGTGCACGCTAGAGACAGCAGGTATCTTGTGTCCTGAGAGCAAGAACAAATTTGAAAAAATGAGCTTATCACGCAGGACAGCGACTCAAACTAATTGACGAAGACTTAGCTCGCAAGCTAAACAAAAAAACGAAGTCATTTACATGATATTCTTTGGCACTGGACGAAAGTAATGACATAAAGGACACCGCTCAGCTTTTCATTTTTATCAGAGGGATTAATGACAATTTTGAGAAAACGGAGGAGTTTTTGGCAGTGGAATCCCTAAAAGGGAAAACACGGGGAGAGGACTTGTATGACAGTGTGTCGGCGGCCATCAAGAGGCACAAGCTGCCTTGGAGTACGCTCGCCAATGTTACCACAGATGGATCGCCAAATCTGACGGGAAAAAACGTCGGACTGCTCAAAAGAATCCAGGGGAGGGTGAAAGAGGACAACCCTGAGCAAGAGGTAATTTTCCTCCACTGCATAACTCACCAGGAAGCACTGTGTGAATCCCTATCGCAGCTTGACCACGTGGTGAAGCCAGTTGTAAAACCCGTTAACTTTATTGGAGCGAGGGGACTTCACCATCGTCAGTTTATTAAGTTTCTTGAAGAAACTGATGCTGATCACAGGGACTTGCTTTACCATTCTAATGTCCGCTGGTTAAGTTTGGGGAAAGTATGTCAACGAGTGTGGGGGCTCAAACAGGAGATGATCTCCTTTTTGGAGCTACTTGAGAACGCCGACAAGTTTCCTGAGCTGAGTGACACAGATTGGATTTTTGATTTAGCTTTTGCTGTGGACGTACTGACACATGAATGAGCTGAAGGTGAAGCTACAAGCTACTATGGGGATGGTAGCTCAGGAGGTAGAGCTGGTGGTCTAGTGATCCAAAGGTTGCTGGTTCAATCCCAGGCTCCTCCTGCTAGCATGCTGTAGTGTCCTTGAGCAAGACACTTAACCCCTAATTGCTCCTGATGGCTGCGTCCGTCGGTCTTTGAACAATTGTAAGTCGCTTTGGATAAAAGCGTCTGATCAATGACTAAATGTAATGTACAAGGGAAAGAGCAGTTTGTGCATGAAATGCATACAAACATCAGAGCCTTCAAAACCAAGCTGGCTTTACTCTCAAAGCAAATGCCAAACAAGTCATCTGCTCATTTTCCCAAACTGGCCACGTTGAAAGAGACCAGCAGCATGTGAAGAAATACAGGAAGTCACTGGATGACCTGCAGGAAGAATTCTGCCGTCGGTTCTCTGATTTTGGAAAAATTGACAAGTCACTTCAGCCGGTGTCATGTCCCTTCTCACAAGACCCTGAAACTGGAACTGATTGATCTCAAACGTGACGGCGTCTTGAAGGAGAAGTTCAGCTCTCTGAAGCTGGATGAGTTTTATGCTTCATTAAGCACAGCCACATTTCAAACATCCTGTTGTTTGGCTCGACGGATGTGTGTGAACAGACTTTTGGTGCGATGAACACCAACAAAGCACCAAACAGATCCCAGCTGAGTGATGAACACCGCACATCTGTTCTGAGAACTAACACCAGACTCCGCTGCACTGGCAAAAATGGGTGATCAACAACACTGTTCCACTACAAGGTCAATGTATTAACACTGTTCCACTACAAGGTCAGTGTATTAACACTGTTCCACTACAAGGTCAGTGTATTAACACTGTTCCACTACAAGGTCAATGTATTAACACTGTTCCACTACAAGGTCAATGTATTAACACTGTTCCACTACAAGGTCAATGTATTAACACTGTTCCACTACAAGGTCAATGTATTAACACTGTTCCACTACAAGGTCAGTGTATTAACACTGTTCCACTACAAGGTCAGTGTATTAACACTGTTCCACTACAAGGTCAATGTATTAACACTGTTCCACTACAAGGTCAGTGTATTAACACTGTTCCACTACAAGGTCAGTGTATTAACACTGTTCCACTACAAGGTCAGTGTATTAACACTGTGATGCTTTTCTTTTCTTTATGTTTGATATGCATCTTGTGCTGGACCTGGCCCGTCTGTCAAATCTTAAAAGTCAATGTGGCCCCTGAGCCCAAAAGTTTGCCCACCCCTGTTATATATACATACTAATTATATCCTGATTATATACTAATTATATCCTGATCATACACTAATATATCCCGATTTTACACTAATTATATCCTGATTATACACTAATTATATCCTGATTATATAGTAATTATATCCTAAATATACACTAATATATCCTGATTATACACTAATTATACCCTGATTATATAGTAATTATATCCTGATTATACATATATATATATATATATATATATATATATACTAATTATATCCTGATTATACATATATATATATATATACACACTAATTATATCCTGATTATATACGAATTATTTCCTGATTATACATATATATATATATATATATATATATATATATACACTAATTATATCCTGATTATATACTAATTATATCCTGATTATACATATATATATATATATATATATATATATATATATATATATATATATATATAAAAATCATGTGGTCATTGTAGTATAGTATATGTTTGTCTACTACAAACATATATATGTTTGTAGTAGACATGTATGTATTTAGCATGTAGTGTTTATAGTACCCCTGTTATATATACATACTAATTATATCCTGATAATATACTAATTATATCCTGATTAAATACTAATTATAGCCTGATTACATATATATATATACTAATTACATCCTGATTATATACAAATTATATCCTGATTATACACAAATTATATCCTGGTTATATACTAATTATATCCTGATTATATATATATACATATATATACTAATTATATCCTGATTATATATATCTATCTATATATATATATATATATATATATAATCATGTGGTCATTGTAGTATAGTATATGTTTGTATTAGACATGTATGTGGTATTAGCATGTAGTAGACATGTATGCATTTAGCATGTAGTGTTTGTAGTAGACATGTATGCATTTAGCATGTAGTGTTTGTAGTAGACATGTATGTATTTAGCATGTAGTGTTTGTAGTAGACATGTATGTATTTAGCATGTAGTAGACATGTATGCATTTAGCATGTAGTGTTTGTAGTAGACATGTATGTATTTGGCATGTAGTGTTTGTAGTAGACATGTATGTATTTAGCATGTAGTGTTTGTAGTAGACATGTATGTATTTGGCATGTAGTGTTTGTAATAGACATGTATGTATTTGGCATGTAGTGTTTGTAGTAGACATGTATGTATTTAGCATGTAGTGTTTGTAGTAGACATGTATGTATTTAGCATGTAGTAGACATGTATGTATTTAGCATGTAGTAAGCATGTAGTAGACATGTATGTATTAAGCATGTAGTAGACATGTATGCATTAAGCATGTGGTGTTTGTAGTAGACATGTATGTATTTAGCATGTAGTAGACATGTATGCATTTAGCATGTAGTGTTTGTAGTAGACATGTATGTATTTAGCATGTAGTGTTTGTAGTAGACATGTATGTATTTAGCATGTAGTGTTTGTAGTAGACATGTATGTATTTAACATGTAGTAGACATGTATGTATTTAGCATGTAGTAGACATGTATGCATTAAGCATGTGGTGTTTGTAGTAGACATGTATGTATTTAGCATGTAGTAGACACGTATGCATTTAGCATGTAGTGTTTGTAGTAGACATGTATGTATTTAGCATGTAGTGTTTGTAGTAGACATGTATGTATTTGGCATGTAGTGTTTGTAGTAGAAATGTATGTATTTGGCATGTAGTGTTTGTAGTAGACATGTATGTATTTAGCATGTAGTGTTTGTAGTAGACATGTATGTATTTAGCATGTAGTAGACATGTATGTATTTAGCATGTAGTAAGCATGTAGTAGACATGTATGTATTTAGCATGTAGTAGACATGTATGCATTAAGCATGTGGTGTTTGTAGTAGACATGTATGTATTTAGCATGTAGTAGACATGTATGCATTTAGCATGTAGTGTTTGTAGTAGACATGTATGTATTTAGCATGTAGTAGACATGTAGTAGACATGTATGCATTAAGCATGTAGTGTTTGTAGTACACATGTATGTATTTGGCATGTAGGATGGGGGACTGACTCTGGCAGGCTCTGTTGACCAGCTCAGCTTTTGGTTGCATCATCTCCCATAAACAGCTGCTCTCCTCACACAGCAACATGCACTGTATCCTCAGAGAGTACCTGTACACATACACAGTACTGTACTGCACTGTACTGTACCATACTGCACTGCACTGCACTGTACCATTCTGTACTGCACTGTACCATACTGCTCTGTACTGTACCATACAGTACTGCACTGTACTGTACCATACTGCACTGTACCGTACTGCACTGTACCATACTGCACTGTACCATACTGCACTGCTGTACTGTACCATACTGTACTGTACCATACTGCACTGCTGTACTGTACTGCACTGTACCATACTGCACTGTACTGCACTGTGCTGTACTGTACTGTACCATACTGTACTGCACTGTACCATACTGCACTGCACTGTACCATACTGCACTGTACCGTACTGTACCATACTGCACTGCTGTACTGTACTGCACCGTACTGTACTGCACTGTACCATACTGTACTGTACCATACTGCACTGCTGTACTGTACTGCACCGTACTGCACTGTACCGTACTGTACCATACTGCACTGCTGTACTGTACTGCACTTCACTGTACCATACTGTACTGTACCATACTGCACTGCTGTACTGTACTGCACTGCGCTGTACCATACTGTACTGTACTGCACTGTACCGTACTGCACTGCTGTACTGTACTGCACCATACTGTACTGCACTGTACCATACTGCACTGTACCATACTGCTCTGTACTGTACCATACAGTACTGCACCATACTGCACTGTACCATACTGCACTGTACTGCACCATACTGTACTGTACCATACTGTACTGCACTGTACTGCACTGTACCATACTGTACTGTACCATACTGCTCTGTACTGTACCATACAGTACTGCACTTTACTGTACCATACTGCACTGTACCATACTGCACTGTATTGCACTGTACCATACTGTACCGTACTGCACCATACTGTACTGCACCATACTGTACTGTACCATACTGCACTGCACCATACTGTACTGTACCATACTGTACTGCTGTACTGTACTGCACTGTACCATACTGCACTGTACTGTACTGTACTGCACTGTACTGCACTGTACTGTGCTATACTGCACTGTACTGGTACTACTGGTACGGACGTACCAGTAGTACCAGTAGTAGCAGAGGACGTACCAGTAGTACCAGAGGATATACCAGTAGTACCAGAGTACGTACCAGTAGTAGCAGAGGACGTACCAGTAGTAGCAGTAGTAGCAGTAGTACTAGAGGACGTACCAGTATTAGCAGTAGTAGCAGTAGTACCAGAGGACGTACCAGTAGTAGCTGTAGTACTAGTAGTAGCAGTAGTAGCAGTAGTAACAGAGGACATACAAGTAGTAGCAGTAGTACCAGAGGACATACCAGTAGTAGCAGTCGTAGCAGTAGTAGCCGTAGTACCAGAGGACGTACCAGTAGTAGCAGTCGTAGCAGTAGTAGCAGTAATAGCAGTAGTACCAGAGGACGTACCAGTAGTAGCAGTCGTAGCAGTAGTAGCAGTAGTACCAGAAGACATACCAGTAGTAGCAGTCGTAGCAGTAGTAGCAGTAGCAGTAGTAGCAGTAGTACCAGAAGACGTAGAGGTAGTAGCAGTTGTAGCAGTAGTACCAGAAGACGTACCAGTAGTAGCAGTCATAGCAGTAGTAGCAGTAGTACTAGAGGACGTACCAGTATTAGCAGTAGTAGCAGTAGTACCAGAGGACGTACCAGTAGTAGCTGTACTACTAGTAGTAGCAGTAGTAGCAGTAGTAGCAGTCGTACCAGAGGACATACCAGTAGTAGCAGTAGTACCAGAGGACCCACCAGTAGTAGCAGTAGTACCAGAAGACGTAGAGGTAGTAGCAGTTGTAGCAGTAGTACCAGAAGACGTACCAGTAGTAGCAGTCATAGCAGTAGTAGCAGTAGTACTAGAGGACGTACCAGTATTAGCAGTAGTAGCAGTAGTACCAGAGGACGTACCAGTAGTAGCTGTACTACTAGTAGTAGCAGTAGTAGCAGTAGTAGCAGTAGTACCAGAGGACGTACCAGTAGTAGCTGTACTACTAGTAGTAGCAGTAGTAGCAGTAGTAACAGTCGTACCAGAGGACATACCAGTAGTAGCAGTAGTACCAGAGGACCCACCAGTAGTAGCAGTCGTAGCAGTAGTAGCAGTAGTAGCAGTAGTACCAGAGGACCCACCAGTAGTAGCAGTCGTAGCAGTAGTAGCAGTAGTAGCAGTAGTACCAGAGGACGTACCAGTAGTAGCAGTCGTAGCAGTAGTAGCAGTAGTACCAGTAGTACCAGAGGACGTACCAGTAATAGCAGTCGTAGCAGTAGTAGCAGTAGTACCAGAAGACATAGAAGTCGTAGCAGTAGTACCAGAAGACGTACCAGTAGTAGCAGTAGTAGCAGTAGTAGCAGTAGTACCAGAGGACGTACCAGTAGTAGCAGTCGTAGCAGTAGTAGCAGTAGTACCAGTAGTACCAGAGGACGTACCAGTAATAGCAGTCGTAGCAGTAGTAGCAGTAGTACCAGAAGACATAGAAGTCGTAGCAGTAGTACCAGAAGACGTACCAGTAGTAGCAGTCGTAGCAGTAGTAGCAGTAGTACCAGAGGACGTACCAGTAGTAGCAATCGTAGCAGTAGTACCAGAAGACGTAGAAGTAGTAGCAGTAGTAGCAGTAGTACTGGTAGTATTAGAGGACGTAGAAGCAGGAGCAGTAGTAGCAGTAGTACCAGAGGACGTACCAGGGAAGCTCCAGCAGCAGCAGGTAGAAGCGGTCCACTCCAGCCAGTTTCTCTGTTTCTCCCTGGTACGACCTGAGGTTCTCCACCTGGTGGAGACGGAGCAGCACCACCTTTATTCTGCCTCCATCTGCTATAAGGTACATCCAGTCTGGAGCCTCCATTAAAGGGTATTTCTCTACCTTTTACATTTATTTATCTACCTTTAATATTTATTTATCTACCTTTAATATTTTATTTATCTACCTTTTACATTTATTTATCTACCTTTAATATTTATTTATCTACCTTTAATATTTTATTTATCTACCTTTTACATTTATTTATCTACCTTTAATATTTATTTATCTACCTTTAATATTTTATTTCTCTACCTTTTACATTTATTTATCTACCTTTAATATTTATTTATCTACCTTTAATATTTTATTTATCTACCTTTTACATTTATTTATCTACCTTTAATATTTATTTATCTACCTTTAATATTTTATTTATCTACCTTTAATATTTATTTATCTACCTTTAATATTTATTTATCTACCTTTAATATTTTATTTATCTACCTTTAATATTTATTTATCTACCTTTAATATTTTATTTATCTACCTTTTACATTTATTTATCTACCTTTAATATTTATTTATCTACCTTTAATATTTTATTTATCTACCTTTTACATTTATTTATCTACCTTTAATATTTATTTATCTACCTTTAATATTTTATTTATCTACCTTTTACATTTATTTATCTACCTTTAATATTTATTTATCTACCTTTAATATTTTATTTATCTACCTTTAACATTTATTTATCTACCTTTACATTTTATTTATCTACCTTTTACATTTATTTCTCTACCTTTTACATGTATTTATCTACCTTTTACATTTATTTATCTACCTTTACATTTTATTTATCTACCTTTTACATTTATTTATCTACCTTTTACATTTATTTATCTACCTTTTACATTTTATTTATCTACCTTTTACATTTATTTATCTACCTTTTACATTTTATTTCTCTACCTTTTACATTTTATTTATCTACCTTTTACATTTTATTTATCTACCTTTTACATTTATTTATCTACCTTTTACATTTTATTTATCTACCTTTTACATTTATTTATCTACCTTTTACATTTTATTTCTCTACCTTTTACATTTTATTTATCTACCTTTTACATTTATTTATCTACCTTTTACATTTTATTTATCTACCTTTTACATTTATTTATCTACCTTTTACATTTTATTTATCTACCTTTTACATTTATTTATCTACCTTTTACATTTATTTATCTACCTTTAATATTTATTTATCTACCTTTAATATTTTATTTATCTACCTTTTACATTTATTTATCTACCTTTTACATTTTATTTATCTACCTTTTACATTTATTTATCTACCTTTTACATTTATTTATCTACCTTTAATATTTATTTATCTACCTTTAATATTTTATTTATCTACCTTTAACATTTATTTATCTACCTTTACATTTTATTTATCTACCTTTTACATTTATTTCTCTACCTTTTACATTTATTTATCTACCTTTTACATTTATTTATCTACCTTTTACATTTATTTATCTACCTTTTACATTTATTTCTCTACCTTTAACATTTATTTCTCTATCTTTAACATTTCATTAATTTCCTAATGTTCTTCACATCCAGTCTTAATAAAACAGCGCTGTGATGGTCTGATGGTGTGATGTGTGGAGGTGTGATTGTGTGGAGGTGTGACGGTGTGATGATGTGGAAGCGTGGAGGTGTGATGGTGTGATGGTGTGATGTGTGATGTGTGGAGGTGTGGAGGTGTGATGGTGTGATGGTGTGGAGGTGTGATGGTGTGGAGGTCATGACTCCACCCTCTCACCTCATGTTTCTCCGGCAGCAGCTTCAGCAGCTGCTTCAGGACGTCTACGTCCAACCTGGACCTGTCTCCATCCTTGATCAACACCACAAAGTCCTGATGGGAGCTGCAGAAGAAGAAGAAGGAGGAGGAGGAGGAGGAGGAGGAGGAGGAGGAGGAGGAGGAGGTCAAAGAAACACACTACATGCTGGTTACTAAGGAACTCTTCCTGGTGTGTGTGTGTGTGTGTGTGTGTCAGCACCATCTGAACTGCTTCAGGAAGATGTTGAGGTTCAGATTTTTCTTTGGATCAATGAAGGAAATCTGTGTTGAAGAGGAAGATAAAACACTTTATTAATAATAATAATAATAATAATAATAATAATAACAATAATAATAATAATAATAACAACAATAATAATAATAATAATAATAATAATAATAACAATAATAATAATAACAACAACAACAATAATAATAATAATAATAATAACAATAATAATAATAACAACAATAATTATAATAACAATAATAATAACAATAATAATAATAAGAAGATTAATAATATTATTAATAAGAATAAGAATATTATTATTATTATTATTATTATTATTATTATTATATTATTATTATTATTAATAATAATAATAATAACAATAATAATAATAACAACAACAACAATAATAATAATAATAATAATAACAATAATAATAATAACAACAATAATTATAATAACAATAATAATAACAATAATAATAAGAAGAAGATTAATAATATTATTAATAAGAATAAGAATATTATTATTATTATTATTATTATTATTATTATTATTATTATTATATTATTAATAATAATAATAATAATAATATTAGTAATAATATTACGAATAATAATATTAATAACAATAATAATACTAATAATATGAGTACGAATAATAATAATAATATTAGTAATAAGAATATTATTAAGAAGAAGAAGAAGAAGAAGAAGAAGAAGAAGATTATTAATAATAATAATGTTCCTCCACTCCGGACATCTCTGCTTAGAAAGGAAGCGAGGAGCCCTTATGAGGAGCTCCTGGACCGGGGGGTGGTGGAGGTGGAGGTGGAGTAAGGAAGCGGCTGTGAGGAGAGGCTCCTTGGTGCTGGGTGTGGTTCTGACCTCTTTGGGTTCCTGTTTGGCTGCTGCTCCACTTCCTGTGGGGGCGTGGTCCAGCAGGGGCAGAGAGAACAGCTTCTCTATGGTGACGTAGTCGGGCTCCACCGGATCCACGGAGGCCGACGTCCACATGGAGCGACTGGCTACGTCCACGGAGAAGAAGAGGAGATGAGGAGTCTTCATCAGGGGGAGAATCATCATCATCATCGTTCCACACGTCTCAACCCATGACCACGCCTCATTTTTTTACCATATTTGGTATTAGATATGTTAGATATGACATTTGAGTGAAGCGTGGTTGGAGAACCTCCATCAAAGTATCTACATGACAACCTTGAATCACTGACCTGACACCACCCTGGACGGGAGCTTCTGCCAGTTGAGCTTCTTCATGCGGAGGGTGGGGCAGTGTCCGGGCCTCACCGGGGCGGCGGAGAAGGCTCTGCCAAGTCCAGGAACCGCCTGGGCCACAATCACACCTCCTCCCGGGGGCGGAGGTGGAGGAGGAACTCCTAGACCGGGGAGTGGGGGGGGTGGAGGTGGAAACCCTTGACCAGGAAGTGGGGGAGGTGGGGGAGGAACTCCTAGACCAGGAAGTGGGGGAGGTGGAGGTGGAACTCCTGGACCGGGTGGTGGGGGCAGTGGACGTGGCGGTGGAACTCCTTGGCCAGGAAGTGGGGGAGGTGGGGGTGGAACTCCTGGACCGGGGGGTGGGGGAGGTGGAGGAGGAGGAACTCCTGGACCAGGGAGACGAGGAGGTGCAGCTCCTAGACCAGGGAGAGGGGGAGGTGGAGGTGGAGGAGGAGGAGGAGGTGCAGCTCCTAGACCAGGGGGAGGGGGAGGTGGAGGTGGAGGAGGAGGTGCAGCTCCTAGACCAGGGAGAGGGGGAGGTGGAGGTGGAGGAGGAGGAGGAGGAGGAGGTGCAGCTCCTAGACCAGGGGGAGGGGGAGGTGGAGGTGGAGGAGGAGGAGGAGGTGCAGCTCCTAGACCAGGGAGAGGGGGGTGGGGGCGGGGCAGGAGGTGCTGACTCCCTCGAGGATGTGGCGTCTGATTGGTCAGTCTGCACCTCCCTGTCCCTAGTCTGGAACCTGTGATTGGTGGCGGAGGACAGGAGCGCCTTGGAGGGGAGGAGCTTCTCCAGCACTTGTTCAGCAGAGTGCATGTGAGCTGGAGCGTGCACACACACACACACACACACACACACACACACACACACACACACACACACACACACACACACATAATAAACACACACACATAATAAACACACACACCATCTCTACCATAAGGTGGATAATGTGACACAACCTTATATAAAATGGACAAATAAAGATAAGGAATCACAAGTTTCCATGAACTTTGATGTAATGATGGTGACAGTTGATGAGGTCATATTTTAGGTTCAGGTGATCGTGTGATGTGTGTAACACAGCCAATCCGGTTGTTTTGGGGGCGGGGCTCACCATCCTGGGCCAATAAGGACGCTCGGTCCGTCAGACTCTCCAGAGCCTCCCAGACGTCAACTCTGTCTGGAGCCACGAGCAGCAGAGCCTGGAGGATGGAGAGGAGCTGGGTGGAGGAGGGGCTGCTGCTCACCTGCACCAACACACAGTGTTAATACACTAATACAAGATCACTACACGGAGAGACAGGGTGACGGAGGGGTGACGGAGGAGTGATGGAGGAGTGACAGGATGATGGAGGAATGATGGAAGAAGGACAGACAGGATGATGAAGGGGTGATGGAGGAGGGACAGACAAGATGATGGAGGAAGGACAGACAGGATGATGGAGGGATGATGGAGGGGGGGCAGACAGGATGATGGAGGGAAGATGGAGGGGGGACAGACAGGATGTTGGAGGGATGATGGAGGGGGGACAGACAGGATGATGGAGGGATGATGGAGGGGGGACAGACAGGATGATGGAGGGGGGACAGACAGGATGATGGAGGGATGGGTACCTTGGTGAAGAGGGAGGTGAAGACCTGCTGGTGGCTGTTCATGTCGATGCCTCCGTACACCTTCATCATCTCCTCGTCATCCTCAGTCATGGAGTCTTCAAACGCCTCGCACTGAATGTTCAGATCCACATCGCCCGTCTCCCTGGCAGACAGACAGACAGACAGACAGACAGACAGACAGACAGACAGACCGACAGGTCAGTGTCTGTCCAGATGTTTCCAGGAGGATCTCTGCACTAAACTAGTGTTTGTACCTGAGTTTTGGCAGCAGGTCAAGCAGCTGGAGTCCTGGACATCAAACATAATAACATGGAATAATAACTAAGTATGTACAGTATGTAATAACACAGTAGGACAACTGATATTTCACTGTTTAATAACATAATAACTTAAAAGAGACACATGATATTTCTTGTTGAACCTATGAACTCCTTGCGCAGCTTGTCCCGCGTCCTCAGGTCGTCCACGCCCAGCACCAGCACGTTGACCACGCCCATCAGCGTCACCATGTAGTGCACGTTGTCCGTGCACTGCAGCTCATTCAGGATCACACTGAAGCGGTAGTGCTGCTTCTTCACCACCTGCAGAGAGAGGGAGGGAGGGAGGGAGGGAACACAGATGAGATACAGATGCAGAGCTTAACATGAAGCCTGAAGGATCAAAAGGAACATCTGGAGTTTCTGTGACATCACAAGTTACATTATGGTTGTGATTATTAAACATGATGACATTGTTGTGATGGTGTTGGTGGAGTCTGGCTCAGAACCTTCCCTCTGCAGTACTCTACATGGACACCAACCTTGTGTTGGTGCTGTAAGAGACATCCATGGTCCATGGTAGCGGTCAACTCCTACATCCCATAATAATACATGTGATGACATGATAAAGTCTAGAGTTCACTGGAACGACGAACCTCAAATGATACCAATGAATGTGTTGTTTAGTTTGTTTTGTTTTTTACTTTTATAGGTATTTATTTATATATTTATTTTGTGTTGTTTGTTATGTTTTAAATTTTAATATGTATTTATCTATTTTATTTATTTATTTTATGTTGTTTGTTTTCTTTTTAATTGTATATGTATTTATTTTATTTATTTATATATTTTGTGTTGTTTGATTTGTTTTAAATTCTTATATGTATTTATTTATTTATTTAGTGTTTGTTTTGAATTTTTATATGTATTTATATATTTAATTAATTTATTTTGTGTTATTTCTTATGTTTTTATTTTTATATGTTTATATTTATTTTAATTATTGATATATTTTCAAATTGCCAGATGAATCAATATATTCTCACCATGTAGCCGGCCGCATGTGGCCCCTGGGCCTGCGTTTGAGACCCCTGCTCTACATTCTGTTTATTAGTTTCATAAAGATCAAGGATGCTTGTCTGTATGTGTGTGTGTGTGTGTGTGTGTATGTGTGTATGTGTATGTGTGTGTGTATGTGTATGTGTGTGTGTGTATGTGTTTGTATGTGTGTATGTGTGTGTGTGTTTGTATGTGTGTATGTGTGTGTGTGTGTGTGTGTGTGTGTGTTTGTATGTGTGTATGTGTGTGTGTGTGTGTGTGTGTGTATGTGTGTGTATGTGTGTGTGTATGTGTATGTGTGTGTGTGTGTGTTTGTATGTGTGTATGTGTGTGTGTGTTTGTATGTGTGTATGTGTGTGTGTGTGTGTGTGTTTGTATGTACCTTGTAGTGCTCCAGGGCTTCCACCGCCTGCTCGTGCCCCTGCAGGTGAAACAGAGCTACTGCAGCCAGCAGCTCAAACACCTGCATCTTCACCATGACGTTGGAGGTGTCCAGAGCTACACACACACACACACACACACACACACACACACACACACACACACACACACACACACACACACACACACACACACACCAAAACTGTTGGTTGTGTGTGTGTGTCTCTCAGTGAATGTGGGCGTCGTCATTCGAACCCTGAGTGTGAATTGTTGTGACTACATGTCTACGTCACCAAACAGACCAATATGGCCGCTACGCCCGGCATGATGACCGGGGCGGTGCCGGAGCCTCACCCTGGCAGAGGGTGCGCATGTAACCCTGGTGGTCCAGGATGAAGTGCAGCCCCGTGTAGGAGTTCATGACGGCGCGCACGCAGGCCACGCAGGTGAGCTGCATGAGGGCGTCGGCCAGGCGGGCCACGCCCCGCCCTGACACGCGCTCCAGAGCCTCCATCAGCAGGTCCAGTCCCCGCAGCTCCAGGAACTGCACCATCCACGCCTGGTCGCTGGCCTCCAAGCGGCGCCGCAGGCCCGTGTAGTTCACCACCGTGGGCACCTAGGGTCAGAGGTCAGAGGTCGTGGCCGGATCCCATGGAGGCTGCTGTGGTTCCTGCGTGGTGCTCTCCAGCACCACCTCAACGCTGCCTTTGCTCAAACATGAAATTCAGCTCGTTGCCACGCCAGCAGCGTGTGGAGGAACCTCAGTCTTTTAAGGGTTTTCAAGGTGGAGGTGTCTTGCAGAGACTGGTGAGTTTGAAGTTGTTCAAGAAAGTACAAAACATGAAAATGACCAAAGAGTGACTCCTATTTGAATCCAATATGGCCGACTTCCTGTTGGGCGTCGGTCACGGCAGCAAAATCATTTTTTTAAGTCTAGTGATGTTACATATCTGGACCAAATTTCGTGAGCTTTCGCGTAAAAAAAGTGAATAGCTTTGAGGTCTTGAAATCTTAAACGGGGCGTGGTCGGCCATCTTGCCACGCCCATGCACGGACCCAGCCAACACCAACCGACGGGGGCGCTGCAGGGTGGGGTTTTTAGGGTGTTTTTCCACTTTGCTGTGGATTAAAAACTCAAGTAGTTCCCGCAGCGTTCTAACTGCATTCACTGTGAACATCCCAGAGACGTCGTCAAGGCAACAGCTATGTTTCGGGACCTTTCAGCGCCAACGTGCGTCAGTGTCGCCGGCGTGAACGAGGCCACAGGAAGTGCTTTTACACCGTTTGCATTTTATACTTGAACCTCATTTGAATTTAATACAAAGTACAATTGGATTTGATTGATGAGCCGTTCAAAACAAAACGACAAATGGATCATTTTTCCCTCGGTTTCAGCTTCAACGACCCATTTCCTTTGCTGCGGCATCACCTGCGAAAACGTCAAATTTCAAATGACTCCGCTCAAAATGCGCCCCCACCCGCGCCCCCCCTGCAGGTGGTGCTGGTGCTACCTGCAGCAGGCGGATGCAGAGCTCGGCGTCGGCGTTCTCCAGGTTGGCCTCCAGCTGAGCTTCGCCGTCTCGACCGGGGCTGCTGGTCACATGCTCCTTCACGGTCCCCCACTTGGCCCTGGCTGCCATGGCGACCGGGAGGCGTGGCGAGCTGGGGGACAGAGAGGGTGAGACGGACGGAGGGAGAGGGTGAGACGGTGAGCGCGGCGCAGACAGGGTGGTGAGGCGGAACGCGGCAGATTATCCCTGCGGGGTTCACGCCCAGAGCCCCGCCCGAGCCGGTGCTGCTGGACACCTGGACTTACTATGGGATGGATAAGATTCTTACTTCTTCTTAAAGACACAAACAGGTCGGCATCGAATCCTTCAAAGATAAAGATACTTAATGTGACTGAAATATGAAAACTGATCCTGAATCAATACAAAGATGTGTAGATTCATATTTAATGAATATTTCTATATATTATTTATTATAATACTACTTAATTAATATTATAAAATATTGGTATATTATAATATTAACTGAATATTTCTGGGTAAACTGACATCTATAGAATGTAATAAAAAGTGTTTTCAGAGACTTTATTTCACTGGTTTGTAGTTCAGACAATAATGGAAACATTACGTGAATTCAAACGATTTGGATAAAAGTGATATTATCATTATTCCTATAGGGGGGATGGTAGCTCAGGAGGTAGAGCTGGTGGTCTAGTCATCTAAAGGTTGCTGGTTGGATCCCAGGCTCCTCCTGCTAGCATGCTGTAGTGTCCTTGAACAAGACACTTAACCCCTAATTGCTCCTGATGGCTGCGTCTGTCAGTGTATGAATAATTGTAAGTGGCTTTGGATAAAAGCGTCTGATCAATGTAATGTAATGTAATTATTATTATGATTGTATTAACATGAATATATTACTATTGCAGTGGTTAGTTAGAGAGTAAGGTCAAACACCATTTCAACCCAAATTCTCAGTTTAAGCTTAATCCCCACTGGGTATTTCAATAACCTGCAAAGGTCAAATTAATACTCGTGCTGCGTTGCATTTCCTTACAAAACTCGGAGTTCTGACCGTTCGCCCAGGAATGAGCCACTGGACGGAGCGTTAACACAGAGTGGGTGGAAACTGACATCTTTCACAGTCGTTTCAGGTTCCTGTTATAAACCCGGGGACATGGACGAACAGTTATTCCGCGGTATAACTCTGAATCCACGTCTCCAGGTTTATTGCTGTTGTTTACGCTCGTCACGGCGAACCAAAAGGAAACCTACGATCCTCCGAGGTGACTTGAACGCTGCGTGTCATTCTGCCTAGTAACCACCCTGAGAGGTGG
>NC_137189.1:51583151-51590651 GCF_960531495.2 Zeus faber | reverse complement strand
CCTTCTGCCGCTCCGCCTGCACCTCCAGCCCTCCGGGAGCGGTGGAGCTCCCGTCCACCTTCAGGACATCCAGCAGGGGCGGAGGAGGCTCCTCCCTCCATCCCCCGGAGGAGGGGAGGAGCTGGGGGCGTTTGGCCCTGGCAGGATGGCCGACACTGGGGATATCTTTCAGAGCCGGGGCCCGTTGGCTCTTGGAGCCGGGCACGGTGAGGCCCCCTCCCCCCCGACTATTTCATTACAAAACCCTGTGTTTGATTTGGATCCCATGTTTATTTTGCTGCCACTTTTAAAAAACAGACATTCAGCGTATTTAGAGATCAGGGTCCACCACCAACAACACCAACACCACCACCACCTTTTGCAATCAAGGTTTGTTTTGTTGTTTCAATTGTTTCTTCCTATTATTGCTCCAATATGTTAGAGTCAGAAAGTCTATCTCAAAGAAATGGAAAAGTGGTGAAATTGTGTTTTACCTGTTTGCTGCTGGTTTCTGACCTGGGGGGGTCCGGACTAATGGATCACACCACAAAACTGTAATAAAAACAGATAAAAACATGGAGACTGGTACAGGAAGAAAGCTCCAGACAGTGACTTGATTGGAACCAGAGGCTGTTACCATGGAAACACACAGCTGGGGGGGTGCTTGAAAAGCAGGAAGGGATGAATGAATGGGGGTCAAAGGGTGAATAGGCCCGGTGCCGTGCTATTGTTCTGACAGACCATTATTCCGAAACCCCAATAGTCTTGGGGTAACCATCTCTAACCGACATTCTTCGGACTCTTAGAGGTTTTGGAACAATGGTCCGTCCCCATATGGCCGTTATTTTCCTATTTACATAAAGAAATGTATTGGTCTGAACATGTGAAAACTATATACATATATAAACATATTCCTTCCTGGGAGCGGAGCACACTCTCGCTGGGCCCTGGGATCCGCCACTGTGCAAGCCCTGCCGCTCCACATGGGCCACCAAGCAGGCCGGCCATTGAGCTTGCCATTGAGCTTGCCATTGAGCGGGCCACCAAGTGGGCTGGCGCACGGGCTACCGAGTGGGCCATCAAGCAGGCCGGCAAGCGGACCGGCGAGCAGGCCATCCAGCAGGCCGGCGAGCGGACCGGCGAGCGGGCCATCGAGCGGGCCATCGAGCGGGCCGCCATGTGGGCCACCAAGCGGGCTGCCGAGCGGGCCAGGAAGCTGGCCACCACATGGAATACTTTACAGAATGTGTGCCGCTGGCCCGCAAGGGTCCACAACAGTGATTTCTGTGCAAGCAATGACCTGAAGGATGTCTACTTCCTTGTTCCGATAGAATCAAAACACAGGAGGTTCCTCCGTTTTGCTTTTCGTCTACCAACCTCCTGATCCTAGCTAGCTAAATGGCGCATGTGGTCGCTCCCACCAAGCTTGTGATCACCCCCACTCACAGATTTGGGGTTTGCGATAAATTGTGAGAAAAACACTCCCAGACCAAGGCAGCAGGTGACCTATCTGGGATTGCAGCTGGACACCAAGCAGATGAGAGTCCGGCTGTCTGAACCACGGAGAGCGGACGTTGTGGCCATTCAGTGAAGCTGACATCATGAAGCTGCTCGAGCCTCAGGGCCTCCTGCACATGCGTAGCATCCGGCGAAGGTTTGGAGGGCTCCTGTTGAACCCGATGCATCACGGACTACATTTTCTAGTTGTGTCACAATCTCTCAACAGGGAGCTAACCTCCTGGAGAGATCCCCAGACCCTAAACACAGGGACAGCATGGGTGTCTTAACCCAGCATTTACACCTCGGGTTGTTGAAGAGCTCATAGGGTGGTGACCCTCGTTGCCTTTCTTCCTCCTCCTCACCAGGATGTGCATCGTCACTCCCAATTGGGTTGTCACACCAACTTTTGTGTGCTATGGGGTGGCCGTGCTTGGCCACACGGCACCTTTCTCATTGGTTATGAGATTGTATCGCGATGGTTTATGAGTCGGCGGGTGGAACTACACCGACCTGTCTCCGTGTCCGCTCTCCCTGAGGTGTGGCAGCTTCGACCGCCCTTTCTCTGTGAATACAATGTGTGGAGAGTTAGATGCTCCTCATTGACCCTCAGTGGGGCACGGTGGACAGCCACGGCCGCTGTGAGATTACATTCTCTCGTTCTGCCGTCTGGTGGATTATATGTGCACTGACAATAGACAATAGAGGGGCTTAAAGCTCGAAAAGCCAATATGGCCGCCTTCAGAGAACTGCATGTTTGGTTTTTTTTGCAAGATCTTTACTTATTTTGAAAAAGTTTGTCAGAATAACAATTATAGAGTTACTAATATGAATAAATAATGAATATTTACTAGTTTGAAGCAACTTATAATTACTTAATATTTCAGACCTTATTTTATAGTAAAATTGTGTTGGAAATGTGTGTATAAATATGATATAGCAGGTATATAAGTTCATTTATCTGTGAAATTTCCCCGTTGTGGGACAATTAAAGGTTTATCTTATCTTATCTTAAATCCCTCAAATTCATTGTATTGTATTTCACGATGCCATATGCATTATGCCCAACACAATGTAAAACACACTATTTTGAGTATTTCATTAAACCATATAAAGATTGACATGTAATATATCATGGTGCCTGGGGGAGAACTGCCGTCATTAAAACCTCTTCACCCTCGCTCACCACATTGGTGTCAGAAGTGGGGGTGGAGCAGGAAGATGGAAGAAAAGAAGATGGATGATGAATGTCTTCAAACTTGTCAGTGAGACCTCTGAGAGAAGAAAGAGCAAGATCCTTGACCACCTGACGTTGCCAACCCCCCCAGGGCCTGGACAGACCGCGCGGGGCCGGCCGGTTAGCTTGGGACTCGGTGCATTTGCTGCCGACATCAAGTTCAAGTTCAAGTTCAACAGATTATCTGTCACATACATACACAAACGGTCATACATATATGCAGTGAAATGTCATGACAGCCGGTGATTACACACAATAAGCTCTATAAGCTCTAAAAAAACTAAAAAATACCAACATCAGATCTTACACCTGGCGTGGCCGCCGGTGCCCTGCTGGGGGTCACAATGGACCCGGTGGAGTTTGATTGTCGGCAGCTTGAGCGAGAACAGGCCCGAGACCCGGTGTTGAGCCGGTCGCAGTAGTGGGTGGTCACTGGGAAATGGCCGGCGTGGACTAGGGTTTCGGGGGCTGACCCGGAGATGCTTGGAGAGGTTTGCAGGCGACTGGGAGCGAAGAAAACCAGGATCGACAGGAGCCACAGGCCCTTTCGGTTGCCTCGTGTCCCGCTGGGGATCGGAGGGCTACGTGCCATCCTTGACGGCTGCCGACGCACGGACTTTGCTTTGGATTCGTGGGTCGCCGGGGATGGCTGACCCCTAAGGTGGGGGCAATGTGGCGTCCGGGGGCACGGCCAGAGAGATCCCAGGGTGCAACAGAGGTGCTGTTGTTTCACCTGTGCACCGGGACTGAAAAGAACCTCTGTATTTATGAAGAAACTTCCTTTACAGTTGTTGGTGTTTGAAGGTGGAGTTCTGTTGCAGCATGAAGCCTCACTCTACTCAGTGAAACCTGGTCACTCTTCCTCACCGCAGCATGGATGACATATTGATGTGTTAACAGTGGAAGTTGTGATTTGTGTTACTACTATATGTCAAAGGCCGACCTTGTGATGTGAGAAAGGATGGCTGGATCATTTCCCAAAGTAAATGTGAAGTCCATCTTTGCCTGAACAAGAACTGAAACTTTTTGCCGACCACAATGCAAAATAAAAAGGTTCCTGTTTGAAAAATAAATGAGACAAATTAATTCAAATGTTCCAGATGCAGTAAAAAAAATGTTTTTTTGGTTGAAAAATAAAAACATGTGATCAATACCTGATGTATTGAATATTACACAAAGAACATCTCATGAATGCACTTTTCTTTTGTCCAATAAGCACTACAATAACATGTTGTGGTTATTCTTTGCTGTGTCCAGCTTTACATGGTTCAACTTGGTCATTTGCAAAAAAAACAGTGGAAAAATTCCCTCCAACTGCTCTGTGCGAGCAGCTGACATTCTGATGCGACGTGGAACCAGTTCCCCAACAATCTGGTCCTCACACCCAGAGCTGTGCACTCTGGAATTTTATCTCCTCACTCTACGCCACAGAACTACCAAGCTGCGCCTTATTTGATCCCATTCAGAGTCCACGGGACGAACAGGGACTGCTCCTCTGCTCCTTCTGCTTTGTGGTAAAACATCGGCGTCGTCATGTCAACTCTAATTATGGATTTGTTTTTCACTGACCTGCTCTGTGTCGATCTGTAGGAGCTTCAAGGTCTGGTCCTCTGTCAGTAGCACTGCGTGAGGCTTGAGCACTGAAAAACACAGCCAGACACACTGACACAAACAGACACACTGACACACCCAGACACACTGACACAGCCAGAAACACTGACACACCCAACACACTGACACCCAACACACTGACAAACCCAACACACTGACACACCCAGACACACTGACACACCCAACACACTGACACACCCAGACACACTGACACACCCAACACACTGACACACCCAACACACTGACAAACCCAACACACTGACACACCCAACACACTGACACACCCAACACACTGACACACCCAACACACTGACAAACCCAACACACTGACACACCCAACACACTGACACACCCAACACACTGACACACCCAACACACTGACACACCCAACACACTGACACACCCAACACACTGACAAACCCAACACACTGACACACCCAACACACTGACACACCCAGACACACTGACACACCCAACACACTGACACAAACAGACACACTGACACAGCCAGACACACTGACACAAACAGACACACTGACACAGCCAGACACAATGACACACCCAACACACTGACACACCCAACACACTGACAAACCCAACACACTGACACACCCAGACACACTGACAAACCCAACACACTGACACACCCAACACACTGACACACCCAACACACTGACACACCCAACACACTGACAAACCCAACACACTGACACACCCAACACACTGACAAACCCAACACACTGACACACCCAACACACTGACACAGCCAACACACTGACACACCCAACACACTGACACACCCAGACACACTGACACACCCAACACACTGACACATATATATATATACACTTTTAGCCTTAATATCCTCTTTGTGGAGCAATAATTGTGGAGATCACAAGACAGACTGGTGTTAGAAGAAGTGAACCTGGATGTTGAGAGCCTGGAGTCTTGTGCCAAACAGGTGTTAACTCTTTCCTTTGTTTTCCCCTGGTTTGCCTCCTAGTGGAGTCCACATCACAGAGGACTTAACATGGACTGTTCACACAGACACTCTGGTGAGAAAGACGAGGCAGCGTCTCTACCACCTCAGGCAGCTGAGAAAATTCCGGGTCTCGGTGAGGATCCTCAAGTCCTTCTACTCTGGAGCAGTGGAGAGCATCCTGACAGGCACCATCACTGCCTGCTTTGGGAACTGTACTGCCCAGGACAGGCGGGCCCTGCAGAGGGTGGTGCGTTCAGCTGAACGTACCACTGGAACTACCCCCCCCCCCTTGCAGGAGTTATACACCAGGAGGTGTAGTAGCAGAGCTGCAGCATCATGAAGGATCCTCACCACCCCAACAACGGACTGTTCCAGCTGCTGTGGTGGAGCAAGAGCCTCCACAGTCACACAGCGAGAACAGAGACTGAGACGGAGATTCTACATCAAGACATAAGAACTGTCAACGCTGACATCACCAGGGGTCCTCACTGAGCCACACACATAGGCTCCACTACCTACTGTACTGTATGTAGCGTACTGTACCGCATACTGTATTTTATTTTATTCTATATATTTTTATTTTATTCTATAAGTATTCGACTACTGTATTATGTTTTAGGAGTCAGTTAGTTGGTCTATTAGAAATTTTTCCTAGGACATATTGTGTGCTATCACCGGGTGCGTTGCATTACATTTCACTGCATATATGTATGAAAGTATGTATATGTATGAAAGTATGTATATGTACGTGACGAATAAAAATCTTGAATCTTGAATCTTGAATCTTGAATAGTGTATACAGCGTATATAGTATATATAGTGTTATAATCAGGATCTGCAGGAGCATAATCTGCAGAAAAGTGACTTTTTAATGAAGTGCTTCATTTATTTAATGAGTATTTAATAAAGTATTATAGACTATATCAGGGCACTGGATACCACAAGTACTTTTACTTTTACTACTTAAAGTACATTTAACATCAAGCACTTAGACACTCTAAGTCGTAGAAATGGGAATCAAGATAAGTCTTAGAGTCTTTGTCTCAGAGTATTTGTACTTTTGCTTCAGTCAAAGGGGTGAGTACTTCTTCCACCTCCGCCCCTAAAGCTGCAGTGTTAGTGCCATGCTCCAGAGTAGTTGTTGAGCAGCAGGTGGAGGACGGGCGGAGTATTCCTCAGATTACACAGTTGGCATTAGACGTAAGGATCTTAAGGGAGCGGAGCGGCAAGCAGATTAGCCTCCCGCCTCCCTGTTTGGAGCTGGAGCGAGCGGCCGGCGTCCGGGGGGCATGAGGGGAGCACGGGGCGCGGCGGGGCCCTCCACCTCCACCTGGGGTCCGGGGATCGCAACCCAACCAGGCGAAAGGAGAGCTTCGGCTTCTGGAACCCCCGACCACTCGCTGTGGAACGAGCGTCTGCGCGGACGGACGAGAGGTCGCGTAAGTTCACTGGTGCCATCACCTCAAATGTCTTCCGGCCATTTTGGAGGGTGTGTTACCGTCTGTATCCAGAACCTTGTACCTGGAACACCCTATAATATGCAGGCTACTTCAACTGAGCTAAGAGATTAGAAGAAGTTCCTTTTATTGATTTCTACAATAAGTAACAGCTTCCTCTATGTGTGTTGCATGGTACTGCTGTGTTTCTATGTTTCTCATGCAGTTGTTTGGTAAATACTCAGTGTATTAAAGTTGTTGAACCATGACACAGCAGCCTCCTTCGTCCTGGTTCAACAATATCCATCAATCATTCAATGATTGATCTTATGAAGTTTTGAGTATTTATTAGTTTATGAGTATTAATATCCGCTTTCGTTCATCTTGAGGCTTCTTTGCTCCTCCCTGCTGCTCTCAGGACCTTGTTCTCGCTGCTGAGGACGACATCCAGGAATATCCTCCAGTTAATCTCCTTATCAGAGAGTGTTGAGAGGACTCCATCTGCCTTCCCTGTGTCGAGCGCTCCACCTCCTCTGGGCGCTGCCCCGAACATCACCTGAGGCTCCGGGTGGAGCTCGTTATAGACCTGCCTTACCTTCACGGAACTAGCTCCTTCAAGGCCTGAACCTCCCTGGTGGAGCTCCTGATAGACCTGCCCCACCCTCGTGGAGCTAACTCTTCAAAGACCTGGGGCTGCGGGTGGAGCTCCAGAGCGTGCTGGGCCTCCATCTCACATCTCCTGATAGACTTTAAAGACC
>NC_137189.1:51568151-51570651 GCF_960531495.2 Zeus faber | reverse complement strand
TCCAGAACGTCCGGAACGTCCAGAACGCCCAGAACATCCAGAACGTCCAAAACATCCTGAAAGTCCAGAACAACCAGAACATCTAGAACATCCAGAACGTCCAGAATGACCAGAACCTCCAGACATCCAAAACGTCCAGAATGACCAGAACGTCCAGAACATCCAGAACATCCAGAACGTTCAAAATGTCCAGACATCCAGAATGTCCAGAACATCCAGAACATCCAGAATGTTCAAAATGTCCAGACATCCAGAACGTCCAGAAAGTCCGGAACGTCCAGAACGTCCAAAACGTTCAAAATGTCCAGACATCCAGAACGTCCAGAAAGTCCGGAACGTCCAGAACGTCCAGAACATCCAGAACGTCCAGAACGTCCAAAACCTCCTGAAAGTCCAGAACAACCAGAACATCTAGAACATCCAGAATGTCCAGAACGTCCAAAACATCCTGAAAATCCAGAACAACCAGAACATCCAGAACATCCAGAACGTCCAGAACGTCCAAAACATCCTGAAAGACCAGAACAACCAGAACATCCAGAACATCCAGAACGACCAAAATGTCCAGACATACAGAACGTCCAGAACATCCAGAACGTCCAGAACGTTCAAAATGTCCAGACATCCAGAACGTCCAGAAAGTCCGGAACGTCCAAACCATCCTGAAAGTCCAGAACAACCAGAACATTCAAAATGTCCAGACATCCAGAATGACCAGAACGTCCAGAATGACCAAAATGTCCAGAACATCCAGAATGATCAATATGTCCAGGACGTCCAGAATGACCAGAATGGACAGAACATCCAGAACCTCCAGACATCCAGAATGTCCAAAACGTCCAAAACATTCAGAACGTCCAGAATGACCAAACCGTCGAGAACAACCAGAACCACCGGAACGTCTAGAATGACCAAAATGTCCAGAACCTCTAGAACATCCAGAACGACCAGAACGTCCAGAACGTCCAGCACAACCAGAACGTCCAGAACGTTCGAAACAACCAAAACATCCAAAAAGTCCAGAATGTCCAGAACAACCAGAAAAACCAGAACGTCCAGAACGACCAAAATGTCCAGAATGTCCAGAACCTTCTCTCCGGACGTTCTGGTGGTGAGGTTCCCTCTGGGTGGTTGGACAGTGAAACCCTTCCAGGATGTTTATCTTCAAATTACACTTTGAATCGTGTGAAATGACGTCACAGAAAAGCATAACAACAGACAAGATGTCCGCCCCCCGGTGTCCCAGTGGAGCCTCCTGATTGGTTTGGACACAGAGAAGCGGCTCTGAGTCGCTTCCCGCCCGTAACAAGCCATCAATTGACAAACAAAGCAGGCATGGCCTCTGGCTGCCGGTTGCCTGGCAACAAATCCTGGGAGAGTCACGGCGATGCCAGGACCCCGAGGCCGGCCCGACTGTGCCCGACTAAATCAAAGGGACAGATTGTGGATGGAAAATCTCCTCCTTCCACCCGGGCTGAGGGGGAACCTGCTGATCGACGCTATTCACCACAACATCCCATAATACATGCCATCAGACTACAGAACAGACCGGACTCCTCAGCTGCTGCATCACGAGGCTGGGCTGAAGACTGGATCTTTTCAGGTCTTTATTGTCCCTGAAGGAACCGAAGAACAACAGGAGCAAAGACACGAGGAGCCGAGTCTGCGGCTCCACAGCAGCAACGTCGTGCAGAGAGACGGCGTTGATTCACTGAGGCAGACACTCATGAGATATTTATATTTACTTTACACTTTATCCTTTATTTAAAGCGTCCACGGAGCAGGGTGCTGTGGATGCTGACAGCCAATAGGATGGAGGAGGAGGAGGAGAGGAGGAGGAGAGGAGGGGAGGAGGAGAGGAGGTGGAGAGGAGGGGAGGAGGAGAGGAGGAGGAGGGGAGGAGGAGAGGAGGAGGAGAGGAGGAGAGGAGGAGAGGAGGTGGAGAGGAGGGGAGGAGGAGAGGAGGAGGAGGGGAGGAGGAGAGGAGGAGGAGAGGAGGAGAGGAGGAGAGGAGGAGGAGGGGAGGAGGAGAGGAGGTGGAGAGGAGGGGAGGAGGAGAGGAGGAGGAGGGGAGGAGGAGAGGAGGAGGAGAGGAGGGGAGGAGGAGAGGAGGAGGAGAGGAGGAGAGGAGGAGAGGAGGAGGGGAGGAGGAGGGGAGGAGGAGAGGAGGAGAGGAGAGGAGGAGGAGGAGGAGAGGAGGAGGAGAGGAGGGGAGGAGGAGAGGAGGAGAGGAGGAGGGGAGGAGGAGAGGAGGAGAGGAGGAGGAGAGGAGGAGAGGAGGAGGGGAGGAGGAGGGGAGGAGGAGAGGAGGAGAGGAGGTGGAGAGGAGGTGGAGGAGTGGCTGCAGGACGAGGTTGTGTGTTCATGTGCTTGATGAATACATGGGGGCGGGCGGGCGGTGGAGTCGCAGCGTCATGGTGACAGGATGATTGACAGCTACAGCAGCCAGTAGGGAGTGAGGGGCGGGGCCTGTTCTCAGCCCCAGTGAGGATGGGAACAG
>NC_137189.1:51560651-51563151 GCF_960531495.2 Zeus faber | reverse complement strand
GGATTATGTAATCTGTCTCTCTCTCTCTCTGTCTGTCTGTCTCTCCCTCTCTCAGCCCTTCCCCCACCTCAGTACAATGAGGCGATGCTCTGACCTCCTTTCAGTGCTGCTGTCTCTGGCACCGTCAGCCCACGTCCACATTCATATCTGACCCGGGTTCCATTCTGTGTGTGTTAGTTCCAACTTGCTTTGGTTGCAGGTTCGATTCCCAGGGCAGCAGATCATACAGCGCTCCTCTCCTAAATCCTGCATCATGGTCCTCCCCCCGTTCCCATTGTAGTGAACGGTGTCTTTCTTTTATTTCTGGTGTCAAGTTCTACGTCATGAATGTTCTGGAAAAGGGGCGTGTCTTGTTTACAGTGTGATTGGTAAAACAACAGTAGAAGCAGCGTGGAGGATCCATGACCACACCCACGCACCGCGCTGCCCCAGGCCGCTCCTCCGGCTCTGAGACCAGCTGGGTGGTGCTGGAGTGGTTGGAGCCCGGGGGTCTAGCGTGGGGCTGAGGCCCCCACGGGGCAGTCGTAGCAGTTGTGTACAGTTAGCGGGTGTTACAGTGTTAGCGGGTGTTACAGTATTAGCGGGTGTTACAGTGTTAGCGGGTGTTACAGTATTAGCGGGTGTTACAGTGTTAGCGGGTGTTACAGTATTAGCGGGTGTTACAGTGTTAGCGGGTGTTACAGTAAGAAAGAAGAAAGAAGAAACAGTCTTTAATCATCACACCACACTACAACACATGCTTGATGGTGCTGGTGAAATGGATTCTCTGCATTGAACCATCCTGGCTTGTCCTTCCTCCGGGGCCACAGCAGGAGCAGTGGGCAGCGTACGTGGACGCGCCCGGGGACCAGATGATAAGTGTCCATCGCTGGTCAGACCATGATGGGTGCATGTTTTGGGTGGAGGTCCTTACTGACGTGAGGTGGAGGAAACCCCATGTGAGCACGGGGAGAACATGCAAACTCCACACAGAAAGGCTCCTGTTTGGGAGATAACCCACCGGAGCACGGTGCCAACAGCGCCCCAGGCGGGAATCGAACCCAGGACCTTCTTGCTGGAGGCAGCAGTGCAATGCACTGTGCCACCGTGCCACCAGTATTAGCGGGTGTTACAGTGTTAGCACAGACCCTTTAAGAAGTGAAGGAGTGCAGTGTTTCCGTGGAAGGTTTTATCGTCTGTCCCGCAGTGATCCAGTCCGTCGGTCACCCTCCAAAGAAGCGGCCCCTGATGGAGCGGCATCAATAATGCAGAGGATGTGGCCCCGTCAGCTGACACCGGGCTCCGGTTGGAGCGGGATGTCATTGGTCGGTCCGCTCCGCCTTTTCAACCAGACACAGGCGGTGAACAGCGATTAGTTGCCGTGACAGAAGCATCTAGAGCGTGGACGCTGGGACGGCCAGGAGTCCATGACAACCTGCACCTGCTCACCCACACCCTGCTAGCGGGCGGGGCCGTCTCAGGTCATGTGACAGCTCCAACCGTTTGACTGGAAGTGAAGGTGAAGCTGTGTAATCCTCAGGATGACAGCAGCAGACGGACAGACAGACAGACAGACAGACAGACAGACAGACAGACAGACAGACAGACAGACAGACAGAAAGACAGAGACAGTCAGACAGACAGACAGACAGTCAGACAGCCAGTCAAACAGATGGACAGTCAGACAGACACGTTTAAGGCCTTGTGTTATTTTTAGGGGTTTCCTGAACAGACGTTTGTGTCATTTCTTTGATCGACCGCTAGTCAATCATAACATGAGACAAACAAACTAAGAACACCAGGTCACCCTAACCCTTTGGTTCCCTGGGAATCTCCATCTTGTGAAAAGGGTGGGAACCTGGACCCGGGGGAACCTGGACCCGGGGGAACCTGGACCCGGGGGAACCTGGACCCGGGGGGAACCTGGACCCGGGGGGAACCTGGACCCGGGGGGAACCTGGACCCGGGGGAACCTGGACCCGGGGGGAACCTGGACCCGGGGGGAACCTGGACCCGGGGGGAACCTGGACCCGGGGGGAACCTGGACCCGGGGGGAACGTCTGACGGGTGCGAGCAGCGGCTCCAGCTCCTTCCACCATGTTGAGGCTGTTTTGATTGACAGGCGTCTTGTGGGCGTGTCCCTTCCTTCCTCCAACTGTTTGGTGCTTTCACTGGTCCCACCCCCAGCAGCCTCCATCCATCTGTCTGTCTGTCTGTCTGTCTGTCTGTCTGTCTGTCTATCTGTCTATCTATCCATCATATATCTATCTATCTGTCTGTCTGTCTGTCTGTCTGTCTGTCTGTCTATCTGTCTGTCCATCTGTCTGTCTGTCTGTCTGTCTATCCATCATCTATCTATCTATCTGTCTGTCTATCTATCTGTCTGTCCATCTGTCTATCTGTCTGTCTGTCCATCTATCCATCTATCCATCTATCTATCCATCTATCTGTCTGTCTATCTATCTGTCTGTCCATCTGTCTATCTGTCTGTCTGTCCATCTATCCATCTATCTGTCTGTCT
>NC_137189.1:51538151-51555651 GCF_960531495.2 Zeus faber | reverse complement strand
TCATCCAGACCGGCGTGGACAACCCAGGTAAGGGCCGCGGGGGGGGGGGGGGGGCCGCAGGGTCCCGGTGCTTGTGGTGACCTTGAGGATGGAGGAGGAGCCGCAGCCCCCCCCACCCCACCTAGGTCCCTTCTGCTGAGTCACTGCCACCCCCCATCACCACCACCCCCACAGCATCAGCCTCCACCCAACTCATCACTAATCAATATTTAATGACTAAGATCAAACTGCTGTTTGATTATTCCGTTGAAAGGGGAATGTAACGGCAACATGGAGGTTTACAACTGAGAGTTTAAAGATGAAAAAGAAACATTTTCCAACAACCCCCCTCAGCTGGACATTTTTTAGAAAAACCATCAAGGACAAAATGAGGAACATTCAGCAACTTATCTTGTCTGAGTTGAGGTATTGAGACGAAGCTGCTCCTCCTCCTCCAGGCCACCCCTTCATCATGACGGTGGGCTGCGTGGCGGGGGACGAGGAGACCTACGAGGTCTTCAAGGACCTGCTGGACCCCATCATCGAGGACCGTCATGGAGGCTACAAACCTGCAGACAAACACAAGACAGACCTGAACCCAGACAACCTGCAGGTGTCAACACACACACACACACATTCCATAACTTGTGTACAGACTATAAACAATAGTTCATATTATTTATGACGTGACAGACGTGTTGAAGTTGCTGTTTAATGTGCAACTTAAGATTTTAAATGTTGTATTAAAATGTATGTTTTGCTTTGATAAATACTAAAGTCTTTACTTCCTGAAATGTATTTGACGTTAATTTAGTTTTTTTTACTTGAGGGAAATTGTGACGTTGCAGCAGAATAAAAGGGTCAAATGAAGCAATAACGATAAATGGTTTTATTTTGAGTATTTGGCAACTTTCAAAAGTGAAATATACAAAAAACAAACAAATATATGACATGGAAATACAGAATAGGGAGCACTCCTTCCCGTGTGTGCGCAGGGCGGTGATGACCTGGACCCCAACTACGTGCTGAGCTCCAGGGTTCGAACCGGTCGCAGCATCCGGGGCTTCTGCCTCCCGCCGCACTGCAGCCGCGGCGAGCGACGCGCCATCGAGAACCTCTCCATCGAAAGTGCGTGACTCTGCCGCCCCCTGCTGGCGGGGAACCGGTACTGCAGGGCGTCTGCAGCCCTAGTGGTTGTTGTGCCAATGTCTTGGCCTTAAAGCTCATTAAAGTGCCTTCACTTGTGAGATCTACATTTAGTCAAGTTGTATTTATCCATCTTCCCCCTGAACCAGATGTCTAGCACTAACTTATAATAAGACACTATTCCAAAAATCATTCTTGAATTTTTAAAAGTAACTTTATATTTTATTTGTATTATTACGTTCCACTCTGATGCCTGCAGACACCGCCTCTCTCCCTTTCCTTGTTTTGAGCAGATGCAGCATCTTCAGACTCTAAGATCCAAGTTGAATGTGGGTGTAATGTTTTCAGGGCGTGGTTCTGATGGAGCCTCAAAGAGGATTAGGACGCCAGGCAGCAGCTCCTCCTGCGTAATGCAGCGTTGACCTCCCGCAGGAGGCAGGGCTCTGCTCTGATCCCCTAACGCGCTTAGCGGCTAAAAGCAGCGCTCGGCGGGGCTGCGGCGGGGGCTCGGTGGGGGCGGGGCTGCGGCGGGGGCTCGGTGGGGGCGGGGCTGCGGCGGGGGCTCGGTGGGGGCGGGGCTGCGGCGTCAGTAAACAACTTGACACTCGTTTTGGTTTGAGCTTAAAGGTTCAAACCGCATCTCGGCAGCGGCTCAATGTTATGTTCTCGTCCTTCAGTGACATCATCATTATTTTATCTCTGCTCCTATAGCGAACGTATGGATGTGACAAAGTCGCGATGGGAACTCTGGCTCTTTCCAGGGATTATATATATATATATATATATATATATATATATATATATATATATATATATATATATATATATATATATATATATATATATATATATATATATATATATATATATATCTCTCTTAAAACATGTTGTGGAAAAAGGATCCTCGTTATAACACACTAATAGAATATTATGGTTAAATCATTTAACTTCTTGATCATATGAAGGAATATTTCTGTTTGTTATTTGTTGGATCATATTTCCGCCATTTAAATTGTGGCTCCACAGGGGCCACATGCACCACGCCCGGCTCTTAATGTTATTACCAAAGGGAGACGTTTCTGGATCCTGTTCAACAAATACCTTTTATAGGATCATCCCATTGTGTCTTTATTCATTTAGAAACTAAGACACCGGTTCGATGCCAGCGTCTGGTTCAAGGAACCAGACAGAACCGACTCGTTGGCGCCTGGATCCCGACGTCGGTGTCGTGGGTTCGATTCCTGGGGAGCGTGACCGTCACCGGCGCCCGCTCCTGATGATGGTTTTCATCATCGATGGTTTTGTCCAGAAAACTTCAAATAAGGAAACGTGCTCAGTTCCCTGACGACATTCTGACTTCCTGTTTGTCCAGAACTCAAAGACATGTTTCCTGTCGCACAGGACTAAAGAACGTTCAAGAAGCTGGAAGCAAAAAACACTAAAGTATTCAATTATGAAAGTAGTTGATTGCACTCAGCAAGCGTTGCTGCTTTAACAAGCAGCGTGGGAGCCGGGGCGGCCATCTTGGTCTGCTTGACCTGTTGACCCCTCTTGTAGTTGTAAACAAACCTAAAAGTCAAGGATTTAAATTCCACATCATGTCCTTGTTGCATGATGACAACGTGGTGACTCCCGGCGTCCCTGTTGGTGCCCCAACTTGGGGCCCCAACATGGCGTCCCGGTTGGGCCCCCAACATGGCGTCCTCCTCTCCTCAGGTCTGGACCTCCTGGACGGGGACCTGAAGGGAACCTACTACGCTCTGAAGAACATGACGGACGACGAGCAGCAGCAGCTCATCGACGACCACTTCCTGTTTGACAAGCCCGTGTCCCCGCTGCTGCTGGCCTCCGGCATGGCCCGCGACTGGCCCGACGGCCGCGGGATCTGGTGAGAGCGTCCGCAACCTCCATGACGGGAAGTCGCACCATCTGAGCGTTCGTCGATGTGTTTTTATTAGTTTCTCCCTGAAAGTGGACGAGTCCAATCCTCAGTGGAGCCCTGTGGGCGGAGGTTCTCCAGGTGGTGTTTTTGTTTATCAGAATAAGAGGATCTTACAGAATGCACAGGGATAACTTTTCGATGAGGGGTTGTAAATGTGGCCGTTCCTCCAAATAAACTGAAGGGGCGACGCGTGGAGCTTTTCGTTGTCTTTTTGCGCGTAGCGCACGGAGAGGGGGCGATCGGAAAGTGTCCCCGTCAGGCACGGTTTCCTTCATACGCTTGTTTGCTTCCAAAAGGAGACGTCGAGTGAAAGCCGTGTTCTGGGGCCGGGTGCGAACCGCTGAGGTTCGCGCCCGGCACATGGACCCTGCTCCCGCTCCGCCTCCCCCGTCCGCCCGTGAGTGGAGGCTGGCTTTGTACAACTGACTCCAGGTCGCATACAGCCCTCGTTTTTATTTCATCGTCACGTCTCTGAAACTCTCCTCTGATTGGTCCGCAGCGTCAACCTGCGCTCGGTTATTCCTGACTCGCCGCCGCTGTCTGCAAATGTCAGTTACCATGACAACCACTCCTCCCGGTTTATCCAGCTCGCTTCACGCGTCTGTGTAGCTCCGGTAAACATCCAAGGGGGTTCTAGGTGACCACGGCTCGCAGAGGGGCCGACGCCCACACCCCACACAAATCGCAAACGCAGGTGGAAGGAGGAGCCTCCAACATGGATTTCATGTTTTTGTTTCTCAAGTTAAGAAACAAAACGCAGACACTTCCGTACGTCAGGGTTCACTGAGCACACTGCCCCCGGTGGACACGGAAGGTTCTACACCATCCGCACAAGTAAAAACAAACTGCCTCGCCCACATCTCGGAAGCAGAATCTAGGCGCCATCTAGTGGAGGTCCATAGAAACCACAACCGAAGGTTTATGTTTAGAGAAGCCGGTTCCCTCCTAAAGCAGGAAGCTGAGCCGTGACTACCTGTGTCCGCAGGCACAACGACAACAAGACCTTCCTGGTGTGGGTGAACGAGGAGGACCACCTCAGGGTGATCTCCATGCAGAAGGGCGGCAACATGAAGGAGGTGTTCACCCGCTTCTGCACCGGCCTCACAAAGGTAGGTTGAGGTCGAGCCTCCGCCGCCGACGGTTCCACCGGCGGCCATGTTGTCTGGAGCTCTCTCTCTCTCCCTCCCTCCGGCAGATCGAGGGGCTGTTCAAGGAGCGATCACACGAGTTCATGTGGAACGAGCACCTGGGCTACGTGCTGACCTGCCCGTCCAACCTGGGCACGGGGCTGCGCGGCGGCGTGCACGTCAAGCTGCCCCACGTCAGCAAGCACGAGAAGTTCGGGGAGATCCTCAAGAGGCTGCGGCTGCAGAAACGCGGCACAGGTGAGGGAGGCTCCACCTGAGCCCTGCACCGTCACATTTGCAGATGCATGTAAAACACACTGACGACGCGATAAAGGTTCTAGTTCCACGTTCGGATCAGGACGCAGGTGGTGGTGGTTAAACATGGCTGACCTCCCCTCCCCCAGGTGGCGTGGACACTGCTGCAGTGGGCGGAGTCTTTGACATCTCCAACGCCGACCGCCTGGGCTTCTCAGAGGTGGAGCTGGTGCAGATGGTGGTGGATGGTGTCAAGCTGCTGGTGGACATGGAGAAGCGTCTGGAGGCGGGGCAGGCCATCGACGACCTCATGCCCGAGCAGAAGTGAACTGTCGACCTCTGACCTTTCAACCCCACCCGACCCCCACGCCCCACCCCCGCCGTTCACCAGTTAACAAGCCCCACCTCCGGGAAATGTTGGATGAACCATAACACCTGAAATAAAATCCTTGGCCCATGGAACCAGACTCTGCTTTATTTAGGGAGTTGTGTTTTGATGGCGGTGTGGAATGTTTTGGTGAAAGCTCTGCAGGTGCGTGGGCGTCGCCCGGGGCGTGCGCTGGTAAGTCATGACATCATCATTTAGAGTTGGTGTTATTGATCCGTGTCAGCGTTTGAAAATGAGTCTTACTCTCGTTAAACTCCCTCCAGAGGAAATTAGATGCTTTGTCCAAAACCTTGTCCAGTTTTAAAGTGTGAAAATAACGCTTGGGGCCCTGGTTGGGGCCCTGGGTGGGGCCGCGCCTCCATCTGTTAAAACTCTGGCAATGAAGCACAGGTGGTGCTGGGAGGGAGCTGAAAACTATTCTGTACGACTGACGCTACTTGGACATCAAACGCTGTCACGTTTGTGGGTGGGGCCGGGGCCTGGACGTGATGATGGGATGTTCATGTTTGAACGCACTATTTGAGACAAACATCAAAGTGATGTTGACTTGATCACCATGACACTCTGTCATCTCAGCTGGATTCTCTAGAATGAGTCTTCAAATCAGTTCAATGACGTCAAACTCCAAACAAACCCTTCAAACATGAAATCTAACGTCAGATTTTATTCATTTTCAATGAAGGTGACTTTAAGGAGCAGATTGAACCTGATCCCTGATCAGCGCCTGGTCCGGTGAACTCAGTTTGACATTTAAAAGTGATTTAAAAAGGACGCAGCTCTGAGTTTGTGGTTGAAAATACCACTCAGATGATGCATTCTAGCCGTTCTAACATGCCTCCATACCCTGCTGTTCCAAAACGGGCTGTTTTTTGTGGGAGGGGCCACCCTCCTGAGGCCCCAGCTTCTGTCAGCCAATGGGGTGTGAGCGTGGCTTCCGGGTTCTGCCGTCTTTACTCCGTCACTTCCACTGATTTCACTTCATCGTTCTAACAAAATGTGTTTTTGAACAACTTTGAGGTGAAATCATCCAGTTTGAATCTGCATCATATCACTATAGACAGCACAGTGCTGTATCTACAAGGACTCATTTTAAAGTTTATTCCCACCGCCAGACTGTAGTAGCTCAGCTGCACATGGTGGTAAGATAAAGTATATATTTAAATGTATTGATATTTCAAACTCAGGAGTGCTGTAATGATGGTGTTAGTTTAAATATGTTATTAAAATGTTTTGTTTGAGTAGAAAAGGTTAAAAAGATCAGAGCTACGTAGCTCAGTGATGTAATATGAGAGGTTTTCGTTTAAGATTTCATTTCGACACTACACTAACAGAAATGCTTAATTATATACACTAATATATTTAGAATGGTTTATTATCACCAAATTAATCTGAATATGAATGAGTTTGGGGCCTATCTTACGTCGCACAGCAACAAACGAGAGCTGCACGTAGGGAAGAAGGTTGCAGGAAGTGGCCCCCTGGTTTGGGAAGATATTATTATCATTATTATTATTATTATTATTATTATTAATAATAATAATAATAATAATTATAATAATGATGTAATTGTAATAAATGTAATCATAAATATAATAATAATAATAATATAATAATAATCCATATAATAATAAATATAATAATATTACATATACATATACATATACATATAATAATAATGATAATAATCATAATAATAATAATAAATGTAGCTGCAGGCAGCAGTCCACAGGGTCCAGTTTATTCCTTTTAGGTAGGTATTGATTAACTATAAAAAAAAACAATGTTTGGGATGCACATGTTTATAACAACAGCCTGTCATTTGTGATGTATGTATAACACACACGCCATCGTAAGAAAGGTAAATCAATGATTCACCTTCATTTTCATTTTTTTCTAGCTTGTATTTATAAGTTAAGTAGTTGGTGTTGTTGGTGAATGTGACACAGCAGGAGCCTCCAGGTTGCAGTGCATCATGGGTAACTTCTACATTCCACGCATGTTGTATTGGACCAGGTAACACTGCATGCTTCTCCGAGTGCTGCTACCTTGTTGTGGTGGAGAGGCTTGCGTGCCTCCGTGACTCAGAAGGCTATACCGGAGGGGGTTCATACCCTCAGTAGGTTCAACCAAGCCGGGCAGGTTTTTTGAGTAGAGGCCGGACGAAAAGCAGCACCTGGTCCTCCAGGTTGGGGGTTGGGCGTGGGGCTAACAACCTCACCCCGTAAAACACTTCCTGTTACAGAAACGCCAACAAGAGACCAAGACATCAACACCTTGGCCCAGGGAAGAGAGGGGTCTTCGATGAGAAGGTTTATGACGCCTCGGGGTGAAAGCCAGAAGTCTCTGGAAGCGACGAGGCCGACCACCCTTCTTTCGACCAGGGCTGCCCACATGGGATCGTGGAACGTGAGAACCATGTACGAAACAGGGAAGACATTCCAAGTAGCAGCAGCGATGAGGAACTATAATCTCACGGTTCTAGGTATAAGTGAGAAAAGATGGACACAGTCCGGACAGAAACGACTGCCCACAGGAGAGATGCTGCTGTACTCCGGACATGAAGAGGACAACGCCCCCCACACCCAAGGAGCACTGATGTTATCTAAAACCGCCCAGAGAGCGCTCACTGGATGGGAAGCCCATGGTCCAAGAATCATCACCGCATCCTTCCGAACCAAGAAATAGAAGATCAACATGAACATCATACAGTGTTATGCCCCTACCAACGATGCCGAGGAATCAGGAAAAGACCAGTTCTACAATAGACTGCAGTCCATCATAGAAACGCACTCGGAGAGAAACATCACAATCCTGATGGGAGACCTTAACGCAAAGGTCGGAAGGGACAACACAGGATACGAGGATATCATGGGAAAACATGGACTGGGGGTCATGAACGAAAACGGAGAGAGGCTGGCGGACCTGTGCTCTATGAACAGCCTGGTCATAGGGGGCACCGTTTTTCCCCATAAGAACATCCACAAGGCCACCTGGGTATCGCCAGACCACTCCACCGAGAACCAGATCGATCATGTCTGTATTAGTAGGAAATTCAGGAGGTCCATGCAGAATGTTAGAGCACAGAGAGGAGCAGATGTAGCCTCAGACCACCACCTAGTTGTAGCCAGCCTGAAGCTTAAACTGAGAAAGAACTGGATGTCAGCACATACAACAAGGCACAGGTACAATACAGCTTTTTTAAGAGACACCAGCAAACAGGAAGAGTTCAGTGTAACACTCAGCTATAAGTACCAAGTCCTACAAGAGCTGCTGGAAGAGGACGAGTGCACTATGGAGAACAGATGGAAGGAGATAAAGGAGGCGGTTACATCTACCTGCCAAGAAGTGCTTGGCCCCAAGAAGAAACAACACAAGGAGTGGATCTCAGGGGACAGCCTGCAAAAGATCCAAGAGCGGAAGGAGAAGAAGGCGGCAGTGAACAACAGCCGAACAAGAGCAGAGAAAGCCAAGGCACAAGAAAGGTACGAAGAGGGGAACAAGCTAGTGAAGAAGAGCATCAGAGCCGACAAACGAAAGTACATGGACAGCCTTGCAACGGAAGCAGGGCAAGCGGCAAGAGAGGGAAATATGAGGGAGCTGTACAGCATCACCAAGAAGCTGTCAGGAAAGCACAGCAAGCCAGAACGACCGGTGAAGGACAAAGAGGGAAGACCGATAAAGGGAGATGATTTACAGAAGAACAGATGGAAGGAGTATTTTGAAGAACTGCTAAACAGGCCAGCACCACAGAACCCACCAGACATCACACAGGCTGACACAGAACTACCTATAGCCTGCAACGCACCAACCATGGAAGAGATTAGGAAAGCCATCAAGGAGCTGAGGAACGGAAAGTCTGCAGGACCAGACAACATCCCTGCAGAGGCACTGAAGTCAGATATCGAAACCACTGTGAAGATGCTCCACCCACTCTTCATGAAGGTCTGGGAGGAAGAAGTCCCAGGAGACTGGAAAGAGGGATACCTCACCAAGATTCCAAAGAAAGGCGACCTCAGTAACTGCGGAAATTATAGAGGGATCACACTGCTATCAGTGCCAGGGAAGGTTTTTAACAGAGTTATCTTGAACAGGATGAAGGACCTCATTGACGCACAACTCCGTGACGAGCAGGCCGGCTTCCGCAAAAACCGATCCTGCACAGACCAGATTGCAGCACTCCGCATAATTGTAGAGCAGTCCATAGAGTGGAACTCACCCCTGTATGTCAACTTTGTGGACTATGAGAAAGCTTTCGACAGCTTAGACAGAGAGACCCTCTGGAAGCTCCTCCGCCGCTACGGAGTGCCAACCAAGATCGTGTCTATCATCAGGAACTCTTATGAGGGATTGACATGTAAGGTCATCCACGGAGGACAGCTAACAGATGCATTCCAAGTGAGGACTGGTGTCAGACAAGGCTGTCTGCTCTCGCCCTTTCTCTTCTTGCTAGCGATCGACTGGATAATGAAGATCTCTACCGCACAGAGAAGGAACGGCATTCAGTGGACTCCTTGGACGCAAATGGATGACTTGGACTACGCCGATGACCTGGCGCTACTGTCACACACCCAACACCAGATGCAGGAGAAGACCAACAACGTGGCATCCACCTCAGCACAAGTGGGACTCATCATCCACAAGGGAAAGACCAAGATCCTCAAGATCAATGCAGCCAACACTGACGCAATCATGCTGGAGGGGGAGGCACTGGAAGAAATTGAATCCTTCACCTACCTTGGCAGTGTCATTGATAAGGAAGGTGGCACAGATGCAGACGTGAAATCACGAATCAGGAAAGCACGCGCAGCATTCGTGCAACTACGGAACATTTGGAACTCCAAAGAACTGACCACCAACACCAAAGTCAGATTCTTCAACACCAACGTCAAGGCAGTCCTCCTATACGGAGCAGAAACATGGAGAACTACAGCTGCTACCACCAAGAAAGTACAGGTCTTCATTAACAGCTGCCTACGGAAGATCCTTCACATTCGATGGCCAGACACCATCAGTAACACTGAACTCTGGGGAAGAACAAACCAGCTGCCCGCGGAAGAAGAAATTAAGAAGCGCCGATGGCGCTGGATAGGCCACACCCTGCGAAAGCCCACAAATTCCATCATAAGTCAAGCCCTTAAATGGAACCCACAGGGAAAGCGGAAAAGGGGTCGCCAAGAAACACCTGGCGCAGAGACCTGGAGGCAGACACCAAGACAGCCCAAGATAGAGATGCCTGGAGATCGCTTGTGACGGCCTATGCCCCAGAAGGGGTAGCAGGCTCTGATGAACACTGCATGACACACGTTGTCATAGTTTCATTGTGACCGACCTTGACAACTGGATTTTTGGACAATGGCTTCTTTATTGTCTTCGATTTTCAGCTAATTCTTTTGGCATCTGGAACAATAACAATAACAAACTTTGTAATCAGGGTTTGTTTAATTAATTAATTAATCATTCATGTTTTTTATTGTTTTTTCATGAATCTGGCAAAGTAATGAGGACCAAAGAGATAAAATATCAATGGAACGGATCCACATCTACCAGGGAAGAAAGTTCATAAATATAAACGTAAACATAGATGTTGGTAACCTCGAAACATCGAGTGACCGAGTCTACACTGCACACTGGACACACTCCAATGTACATTCTGAATCACTATCTGTACATTTATAGTATATAAATATTTTCATGGTCTGACCAGCGATGGACACTTATCACCTGGTCCCCGGGCGCGTCCACGTACGCTGCCCACTGCTCCTGGCTGTGGCCCCGGAGGAAGGACAAGCCAGGATGGTTCAATGCAGAGGAGCCATTTCACCAGCACCATCAAAGCATGTGTGTGTGTGTGTGTGTGTGCAAGCATGTGTTGTAGTGTGGTGTGGTGTGCTGCGTGACAAATAAAGACTGTTTCTGTTTCTATTAAATAATATGATGACGTCATAAAGTGTCTTACTGTAAATATCATTTATAGTAAATATGATGACATCATAAAGCATCTTACTGTAATTATCATCTTGTTCCAATCGTTTTTGAATGTTGGCGTGTCGGTGAAGCACGGCCGTCCGGATACTTTGGGTCAGATTACGTTGGTTTCTCACTAATATCTGCTCCGAATGTGGATCAATTTGGATGGAAGTTGGACCCAGGATCCTTGTGACGTAGCGGTTCTAACGACACCTCCACCGTGTCCGTAGATTCTGCCGCTGTTCTGTTCCAGAGTTTTAGCCCGAGAAATTCAGAGGAAAATATCCAAACAATAACAACAGGTGTGATTGTCAACTGAATGACACACAACGTCATCATATTCAAATTTATTTCATGTATTTTGAAACAATTTTGAAAATAGAAGTTTACTTTGGCACTGAGGAAAAACCTGAGGAGAAAAATACACAAAATCTGTCATACACAAACAAATCCTTAATAATAATTTATAGTGCGAAATATAATATAGTGCAATATTCGGGTATTGCAGCTCATCTCTACAATCCAACGCATTGAAAGAAAACGTGATAAATGTGATTTTAATAAGCCTGAGAGACGAACAGTAACACTGATTAAGAGGTTGATATTTGCCGTTTTACTTCAGTTATTACAACTCGGTCACAGAAAAATAAGTCTAAAATGTATAATTATTATTTTTTGAATGAATACAATCCATGAAGCGGGTGCCACAGGCCCTCACGCTGACGCATTCACTGACGTGACAAAATGAAAAAATAATAAATAATTTCCCGAATCATACGTTCGGTCACAAAGAAAATAAAAAAATGTCCTTGTCTTGGGTTTCCCCAACGTTGCTGCTTTGATCCACAGCGAGCACATACAACACCAGACACATTCCAACTTGTTAGAGTTGAAATGAATATGACGACTGGTGACGGAGGCTCAGGTGTTGGTGTAGAAGGAGTCGGATGGTGCAGAGGTGCTGGTGGGAGCCGCCGAGCTCACGTTGAACACGTCTGCAACACAGGAAGCTCTCAAATGTCAGGGGCTTTTATACAGACGGATACTGGGTAGTACACTGTGTCCTGAGAACACTGTATACTGGTTAGTACTCTGTACTGCATTGTACAACGGTAGGAAGTAATATTTCCTGAAATCAATTTAAAGTCTGTAAGTTAAAAGGGAAAACAATACAACAATGTCTGAAAGTCATTGTGCATTCATTAATTCATATTTGTTTTGAGTTTGTTTGACGAGCTCTTTATTGTTAATTAACTGATTTAAATCATCCAAATTTAATACGTTTGCTCTACTTTTTAATCTCAGTCAACGCTACGTAATTCATTGTTGTACTTTTCAGTAACGACAGTTTCATACCTCTCGCTCTTCCCCAAGACCTGAGGAAGCCGAGCCTGCTGGACCGCGTTCCGGCGGAGGTGCTCTGAGGAGGAAACACCACCCAAAATGACTTTGACTTGAAAATGTCTCCGAACGCTGTTCATAAGCAGGAGGTGAAGAGGAAGCTGCTCTTACCTTTGTTTTGCTGCCCTGGCTGCGTGAGTACGCCGCCAGTTCAGAACGCACCTAAAATATAATGAAATAACACTGCTTTAAACTCAGATTCATTGTTATTTGTTACAATGCAAAGGAACTCAAGTCACATGTAATAATTCGATGGCATAATACATAGAATGAAATAAGTTGATTGTTGTGTGATTTAAGCAGCCACACCCGTCTTGGGTGTAGTTAATTGGGCCCAGGAGCAGAGGTGGCTGTGCACCTGTTGCTCACCAGAGCAATAGATAAACACAGGTTAAATCAGCCATCCCCACATACACGGGGAGAGCCTTTGTCATGACAAGCTATCATCTGCTCCCGGCTTGTTACATCCGTCCACCTTCTACAAACTGCTGTGTTTGTAGCGTCATGGCCAGTGTGGTGATTCCCCTGCCACACGTCACCTACGTGGCTTTTCTAGGGGCTCGCCAACACAGAGACACCGGCCATGATGGGACAAACACATCTGTTTATTGTAAAAGTGTTAAAAGTCGTCATGACAGAGGCTCTCCCTGTGTGTGTGGGGATGGCTGATTTTAACCCGTGTTCATTGATTGCTCTGATGGACAACAGGTGGCGTACAGCCACCCCTGCTCCTGGACCCAATTAACTACACCCAAGATGGCTTTGGCTGCTCAAATCACACCATCCCCACACCACACTGATATACACACCTTTCTGTCCAGTATTGTTCCAAACACCAATATGAAGAGGCCCTTTGCGAAGACACAATTATTAGAGGTGAATACACTGTCGGCACTGGGATATTTTACTGTATATATCTCTCTTCTTTACCGGTTACTCTAGTACAGTAGCCTGTAGTAAGTCAATAGCCAGTAAGCCTGCGGTCAGTAAACTAAGCAGTTTTCTGATGCGGGAAACACTAAAGTTCAAATCCTGAATTATCAAAGACAATAGGACAAAATAATCATAAATGTCTCAAAAAAATTGCTGGGACTGAAATTACAATTACTTGATAAAGAGACTTTAGACTTGTTTATAGAACTGTTGCATAAAAGCATCACACTTGAGAGAGTGCCGATGTGTATCAGGCCTCTTGCTCGATTATAACTGTAGCTACTTGACAGACTGCTGTAATTCAGCCTCATCTACCTGCAGTGAATTGAAGAATGCAAAGGCAATGTGGATTCCTTTTTCTCTTGGGTTGGTCATGGTTCCCACTCCCAGAGCCCAGGTGGTCCCAAAGAATGGAGTGAGAACAGCCAGAGAGCGAACGATGACCAGCAGCGTATGCCGCTGACCGGGCTGGGAGGACTCCCCCAGACTCCGACTCCTCAGCATCTTGTACAGAACCAGCAGCAGGATCAGCAGGTTGATTAACACGATCAGGAGCGCTGGAATCACAAACGCAAGCAGGGCCTTGGACTCAAACCAGTTCAGCCAGCAGGCTTCCGTCCTGCGGATGTACACACCCTGTGGCGCCGTCACAGCAATGGTGATCGTGGTGATGATGACAGAAGTGCCATAGCCTATTGAAAAACCAATGGCTAGCATAGCGCCGTCCGACAGGCTGGTAGCAAACACGCTGACGGTGCGGTAGAGCAGCAGCATGGCGGACACCAACATCCAGAAGAACATGGCCAGGTAGAACAGATGGATGAAGAAGGTCGCCGTTCTGCATGCCGGGAGATTTAAGGACTGGTCATCTGCAATGGCAGCCCCAATGATGAACCAGATGTCCGCAATGAGGAGGGACAAGGCAATGTTGACGATACAAACGTGACGCAGGTAGGAAGTGGAGTTTTTATTAACTTTTGTCCATATGATGCCCTCGATGAGCAGGCAGATCACCAGACAGGCCATGGATATGGCCACACCGGCGTAGGTTATCTTATCCAAATTCGGTATATTTGGCACAAAGGGTGACATGAGAATGGAGAAGGAGGTGAGGTGATTGCAGATGCAGGTGACCCTGTTGTCTACCTGGCCCACTAGCTCACACCCCTGGTCGTCCCAGGCGCCGAGACCCCCCAACAGGCTGAAGTTCCAGAAGACGCACTCCGGGTTGCCGAGGGTCTCGTTGAACACATCAAAAGTAAACGAAGCGCTGCTGACAGTAGTGTTGGCCTTGACCAGAACCACGTTCCCGTTGATGACATTGGAAGAGTCATTGTTGGCGTTTGTCGGGGGAAGCACATTGTCCAGTGACTCGAATGTTATGGTGGTGATGTCGCTGACCGACTGGTCTGACACAGAAATCTCTAACACCACAGAAGAGTTCAGATCCGCATTGAAAAAGTCGGTGAATGTGGTTTTGTTCAGGATAATGAGTCTGGTGGTAATTTCAAAAGAGTCGTTCGTCAAGGCGTCCGACACAGTCTCGATGGCGGCCAGCAAGGCCGAGCTGTCGGTTCTAGCTTCCAGAATGCCAGTTCTTACTGTTGAGACACTATTTGTGGTGGTGTTGGCATTCAGAGTTTCCCACGAAGCTCTTGCTTCATCTGCTATGATGACATTGACAGTTACCAGAATGTCCTGAAAACCAAATGAATGAAAACATTTCATAAATGTTTGATGAGAATAGTAGAAACTTGTTTGTATCTCACTAAAGGCAAAATTTCAAGATTGAACATGGCTTCTGAAGCACAGACTGAACTACAATTTTTACATTATTCACATACCGTCATGAGGAAACGATTAATCGGTGTAGACTGTGACGTGTTCGCAATTTCCACCAGGATCCTGACTACTGCCCCGATGTTGGCCGGCGATTCCACCACTTGCGCAGTGGAGTTGATGGTGACGTTGCTGAGTTCTTGCAAGAACCCAGGTAATGAGAACTCATCCAGGAACTAAGAATGAAATGAGAAGAAATATTTAAATTGTTGAGTAATGGGACTTTTTTGTCTCTGTTACATAAAGAATAACAAAGAAAACTCCTGGTTGCGTACCCTGTAGGCTAAGGCATGGACCCGATCAGCAAGTATAATTTGCATACTGTAGACCGTCCATGGTGCATGATTTGCTATCCCTGACCTAATCTTAATTATTGTAATTTGTTTCACACTTTATATAAGGCCAATATATAAACTTTTTTTTATCAGAACCATCTTCTACAGTATGTGCTTCTGTGGGTCCATTAAAAACCCAAATACTTGTCTTTAACATTTAATTAAAACATTTTAGCCCGATCGGGCAACTATCTGACCAGTATTTGTGCCTGTGTATCCCATGTGATTAGATTAAACTGTCATGGCCATTCAGAGCTAAACCACTAATTCCCTGCACCGCAATCACCTGGGATTGAAAGAGCAGTTCATCAATCACTTTCAGGACACAGGTGTTTCGGCGATCTCCCCATTCACCGTCTGTTCGACAAACCGCTGTCTTCTGCCCAATCTCGTCGTTTTCGCAGGGAGCAACCCCCTTGTCTCCAAGCCTTCCATTACCAAACACAGGGTCCTCGAAACATGTGAACGCTACAGGAAAAAGAGAAAGTGTTTCACTCGAGTGGAGCGTGGTCCGTCTATGGGTGATTACTCTGTCAGTGGAACAAATTCTGTCCTGGGCTCGAAACCAGCTGTCTGCACATTACAAGGTGAGATATTCAGATCACTGCTCTACTATGAAAGAAGAAGAAGAAGAAGAAGAAGAAGAAAAAAAACAGTCTTTATTTATCACGCAACACACCACACTACAACACACACACACACATGCACATGCTTTGATGGTGCCGGTGAAATGGATTCTCTGCTTTTGACCCATCCTGGCTTGTCCTTCCTCCGGGGGCACAGCAGGAGCAGTGGGCAGCGTACGTGGACGCGCCCGGGGACCAGGTGATAAATGTCCATCGCTGGTCAGACCATGATGGGTGCATGTTTTTGAGGGGGGTCCTTACTGACGTGAGGTGGAGGAAACCCCATGTGAGCACGGGGAGAACATGCAAACTCCACACAGAAAGGCTCCTGTTTGGGAGATAACCGCCGGAGCACGGTGCCAACTACAAAGATAAGTAATATGAAATGTTCGCTATATGAGTTTCCAGTTACAGTAGTGTAGTGAACTTGCTAGCTAGCAGCTAGAATACCCCAGCCTCTGGTGGTCCTCTACCTCATCCCTAGTTCTTGCCAGAGGGTAACGCTCACTGACTTAGAGGGGATGTGACACCATAATCATAACACAAAAAGAATCAGGCAAGAAGTCAAAGTCCACAAGGTTTATTCCAAAAAGACAGGCAGGGGTCAAAACCAGGAGATGAGTCAGAGAACGCATGCTTATCCGGCAGGGAATCAGGCAGAGAATCACAGAGTCCAGGGAATCAGGCAGAGAATCACAGAGTCCAGGAATCAGGCAGAAAATCAGAGTCCAGGCAGAGGTTTGGACGGAAGGTACAGGAAACAGGTCATAGACCGGGAAAGCTCAGCATAATGCAAAGACAATCTGGCAGAGAACACAGGGAAGTGGACTGGTGTTTATACTAAGGAGGGAATTTGAAAGCGACTAAGGAGAGAACAGGAAACCAGATGAAGGGAGTGACAGCAAAGCAGAGTCAGTTAGACTTCTCACAAATTATTCCTGGTAGTATCTTAAACAGGTTTTTTTGGTCCTTCATTATTACTAACATGTATGTAGTATGCAAGTTAATTACCTTTGATTTTTGACAGTTTCTACTGATCTACAGCCTTTGTTCTGGAGATATAACTGCTGACTCACATTACATGGACACGAGTGACGTCTCCTGAGTAAGCAGTAGATCAATGTCTATGCAGTCGACAAGGTATTTAGTCGAAAAGGTATTTAACTCTCGTTTAAACATAGTAACTGTGTCATGTAAAACAGCTAGAAGTTTCACATTTCATGTTGGTTTGCCTTAGAATTAAAATGTAACTTAACATTTGACTTAAAATGTACTTTAGTTTGAAACAAGCACAGTTCAGTCACTGAAACTGACACTTACTGTCCGTGGAGAGTACCAGAGTTATTTCTTCTTTGAATTGGGGGTTGTCCCTCTCCTCACAGGTGAGCAGGACTTGCCGGTTTCCACAGATGGTTTGGTAGTTATGGGTGAAACACCCTGAGCCGCTTCCTGAAAGCACAGTGCAACCAAATGCTCAGGTCTGGATTTGTAACAGGATGAATTCACATGTCAGGAGCAACACCAGCCAAACTGTGCTGTTCCTTCCTCTGTTCATCATATTT
>NC_137189.1:51530651-51533151 GCF_960531495.2 Zeus faber | reverse complement strand
GAACCGGATGCAACGTCAGAGAGCTCGCTGGTTTTTATTATTATTACTATATATTTTTTTTAAACTTTTATTCTTCTCCGTTATTGTTTGTTCTCTCCTTTTACTCTATTCACTGATGTTTTATGGAGGAGAATTATTTGTCGCCGTTTGCTGCGCGTCCTGTCGCTTAAATAGTCAACGTAAAGCGCACACGTGACAAATGAAGACTACAACTCCCATGACACCAAGCTACGTCTGACGTCATCAGACGCCATCTTATTTGTTATTATTTTGAATTTAATACTAAATTCACGATATAAATACATTTGAATTCAATACTAAATTCACGATATAAATACATTTGAATTTAATACTAAATTCACGATATAAATACATTTGAATTTAATACTAAATTCACGATATAAATACATTTGAATTCAATACTAAATTCACGATATAAATACATTTGAATTTAATACTAAATTCACGATATAAATACATTTGAATTTAATACTAAATTCACGATATAAATACATTTGAATTCAATACTAAATTCACGATATAAATACATTTGAATTTAATACTAAATTCACGATATAAATACATTTGAATTCAATACTAAATTCACGATATAAATACATTTGAATTTAATACTAAATTCACAATATAAATACATTTGAATTCAATACTAAATTCACGATATAAATACATTTGAATTTAATACTAAATTCACAATATAAATACATTTGAATTTAATACTAAATTCAAATGTATTTATATGTGTGTAATGTGTACAAATCTTTTTTATGACATCACCGCTGTGAGCAAACTGCCGTGGAAGAGTAGAAGCAGGGTCAGGCCTCGAGCTGGCGGCGGCATCACCTGAGATTGAGATCAAAATCAAATTAGAATAAAAATGAAGATTGAGATTAAGACTGAATGAACACCCACGTCACAACGATGACCAGGCTTCCCCACGTTTCTAATTCTACTCAAACAAAAGTAGTCGTACTGTGATGTCATATATTACTTTTCCCTGCAGATTTTGCATGATTTGATGATTGTTTTCTTTCTTTATTTTTCATGTAAGGTGGGTTTTTTTGATGATGTGAGATCGTTGCTTAAACTCATGAATAACTTTAAAACTAGACAAAGCTCGTCTCAGAGCAGATACAAGAAGTCAGTCACCATGGTAACAACTACACTGTGTCATTCATTGGATTAGATTTGTGTTTGCAGATCAACATTTGAGTTTTGACTCTGATGTTTGGAACACCGACTGGTCCTTTCTGTCCCAACACTCCCAGCAGCTTCACAGTGACAGACCTTTGAAACATAGTACTTTTAAGATCTGTACTTTACATTGGTATTACAGCGGATCAATAACATACTAATAATTAAGTCATATGGATGAAGAATATATTCCACTGGAATTTTTAGTCCAGAAGTAAATGAACCGTGGAAGAAAGCACCAAACTACATTCAAATTCCAATTGTAATCTGACTCCGACTGTTTCAATCTGTAGCAGAAAACCTGTTCTCCTCTTGAGCAGTGGCACCTAACCTCCAACAACACTGACTGAAAGCATGCACGCAGAGCTCTGCAAAGATGTGCACACAAAAAATACTAATATATACACACACACACACACACACACACACACACACACTTATACTTATATACACACACACACACACACACACACACATATATATATATATATATATATATATATATATATATAGTGTGTGTGTACAGTCAATGTATGTGTGCTCTTTGGGAATACTGTGTTTATTTATGCTCATGTCAATAAAGCCTTGTTGAATTCCATGGATAGATCTTTCAAAAGGAAATCTATATTATCTGAATTAATTCCAGATGTGTGAGCAGCAGTTGCTTTCTCCCGCTCACACAAAAGAAAGAACTCAGAAAGTAATTCAAGTTGAACTTCAATGAATATATACATACAGTACATGACTTTGTTCTTCCACACACAGTCTGATTTCCACCTCCAACCACTTAAATACAATGACTCTGTCGTTCTCTTTGTATGAATCATCAAACTGAAACACTGGATCCTTTTTCTGGCTTTCAGACGTTCAGACAGATGAGGTGTGAAAATCATCATCATGTTATTATTATTGTTATTATCATTATTATTGTTATTATTATTGACACTTTTAGAGCTTGAAGAGCTTATTGTGCATAATCACCAGGTGTCATGACATGTCACTCATATATGTATGACCGTATGTACATGTATCCAAAGGGAAATTCCAGTGTTGCAGCAGCAATGACATACACGACAAAACACACATCATGTACAAAAACACACGTTGTTTATGGTTTATAATACACCATAATCATGTTATTATATTATTATCTCACTATTACTGTCAGGTCCATATACATTTATGTCAAAGAGTTGTTGTTGTAATTTGTTCATTTCCGTCTGTGGTTTAAAGGGATTTCCTGATCTCATGGTTACGCACATTTTAGTATTTTTAGTATTTTGAATAT
>NC_137189.1:51518151-51525651 GCF_960531495.2 Zeus faber | reverse complement strand
GAATGAATTGTCTGTGTTGTGTTAAATATACATTTAAATCCTCCTCAGTGAAACTTACCTTGACTTACCTCACAGAGTACAAGTCCTGACACGTCACGAAGCGTAGAAGTCCTTTTACTTACTTTCTAAAGTTCTTAATTTTGTCCATGTCTTTAGTGAATGTTCCTTCTGTCTCCAAGCCCCTAGACTGTCTCCTGGCTGCCAGGCTGTCTCCTAGTCCCTAGCAGTGCAGGAAAACACCAGAAGCCGGGTGTGGCGAGGCAGGTGTACGGCGTGGTTTCACAAGTGTGTTTGTGTCCAGGGTAAAGAAGGTGATCAAGCTGGTTCCTGAGCATCTCCTGAAGAAGAGGAAAAGCTACCAGGCCATTAAGGCCACGCAGGCCAAGCTCGCCCTGCAGGAGAAGAGGAGGGTACGGTTACTCTGCAGCACCTCACACCCATACATGAATAACATGTTAATAATACATGAAAAATAATGAGTGTTGGGTCACTTCCTGTGCTGTGAACAGGTTTCTTTTTAATAAAAAAAAAAAGTGTTGGATGATCGGCAGCTGATCAAACTTCACAAACAAATACTCGTTGAAAAAAATGTTTTATCACTGTGAATGCCGGGATCAGACTACACAATATTTTTGTCTTTCACGATGGTCACCGTGTCATATTAGATCATATTGCCATGAATTCGTACCGTGTCTTGGCCGGGAGACAGGCAACACTGAGTGTGATCAATCATCGTATGCTGCCTTTCACGACCTTGCACGAGTTCATAGGTCGTGGGGAGGGCGGTCAAGGAATTGTCAGTCATGGCTACAGAAGCACTATGTGTGATGCTGGCGCTCTGAAAAGAAAGAAAAAGTAATTGCAGCTGTTGTGGCTAGTGCTACCAGGGAATAATGACCTAGCATAGCTTAACCAGCTGCTCACGTGTTGCCGAAGTGTCTCCTATTTCTCGCCAACATTTACCTTTTTTGACACTGTCATGCTACTCTGTGGAGGAAATGTCAAACAGCCAGGGGTATTGTTGCCACTGCTCAACAAACCTCTTCTCGGTTTCGTTGTTCCACCTGACAGCAGCAACAGCAGCAGCCCTCTTTCTCTTCGCCATGTTTACAAACCGTATTTCCTCAAATGGTGACCGCAGGCCTTTTATTTACCTCAACTGCAGTGGGTACCGAGCCTTTTTGTAGTCGCATGCTTGTCTTACATGCAGGCTTTAATATTTAATTCCCTCTGTTTAACAAGTATATTTGATCGTATTCTAGTAAAACATTGCAAACAAACTTCCGTTTGGGTGCCATGTCCTACAACAAAAGAGCTAGTAGCTACCCTAAAAATCACGCTTGTGGTGGTAGCCGACTGGGGAATTAGTTTTCCGAGTTTACCTTGAACGCACCTCTTCCTGCTTGGAGAGCGAGAGCACTCAGAGTGGGACATTTGCCCCAAGAAGCCCGGTGCAGCAGCAGGAAATGGAATAAATGATATACATATACAATAAAAACAGTGTTTTTATTTGCTTTCTTTGGGAGTGGAGCGCCGCACCGGAACAGCGCCGCAATTCCGGTGTAGTATCATTCCCCCAACCTCTATTTGAGGCTTTTATTTGTAGGTGTAGACTACGACCCCGTCATTTATTATAGGCCCCGTTTTTTTATTTGACTACAGGTTTATATTTGAGGAAATACGGTGTGTGCACCAGAGAGCACGCTGTCGTCCTATTGGTCAACGTCAAGGAAGGCGTCATTGGAGGCGGGAAAATACAAAAAGTTATGACGTGCTCAACTTTTCGTGGGGTGCTGCGGGGCCTCCCAGACACCACATCGCTGCTCTTTATTAATCACACTGCGAGGGGTGAAGGCGCCTGTCCAGCCTTCATATTCAGGCCCGCCGCAGGAAATTTTCAGGTGGCGACAAAACGATGTCCAAACCCGGCTGAATTAGTGTCGTCCGACTCCGCCCGTTTTTAAACTAACGCCTGTTAATACCTTTCCTGGCTTCACCTGACGGGACCCGACACCTTCTCTTTACTTCATCCTCTACCTTTTACAAAAGAGACGAGGAAAACCCGGTGAGCGCTCAACACCGTGACTTCTTTAAAAATGGAAGTGGGTGTGTGTGGTCCTCGCAGGTGTCGAAGGGCAAGGCTCTGCCGTTCAAGCGCCTGGAGGAGTTCCTGCGGGACGGGCACCGCTGCCACCGTGACGAAACACGCATCAAGCGAGCGCTGCGCAGACCGGCCATGACGCTGCCGCCAAACAACAAGCTGGCCTTCGCCGTGCGCATCAGAGAGTGAGTAGAAAGGACCAACATGGCCGACTTAGTAACCAGATGTCATCCATAAGTATCACCGTGGCAACCAGTGATAAACAAAGCAGATTCTCCCCGAAACATCTGCCTGTGTGCTGCTGAGTATGGAGAGGCATGGTGTTCGGAGGTAGAGCGGCTCGTCTAGTAACCGGAAGGTTGCCGGTTTCGATCCCTGGATCTTCTTACTCCCAAACTGAAGTAGGCTTGACGATGGCCCCCTGGTAGGGTCCGGGCGCCAGGGACGTCACAGCATCAATAAGGGAATGGCCCGGCCCTGCAGGGGGTCTGGATTCATTACATTTAGTTTCATGCATTGTCAGCGTTATTTAAAGGAGTCTTCTTGCTCACCCTGGATTGCGGTTCTGATTATCATAAAATTTTCTTTGTGGTGTTGTCATTTTATCTCCCTATTTACACGGCTAGTAAACAACCTTGAATTGAAATAAATTAATCTGTATCTTTCTCAAAGTACTGAAATAAAAGGATTCCATAACCAAAGGTGAAATGATGACAGATACTTGTCATTGATATTGATGACTAAGGCTCAGTCAACACTGTTGTGGTTGGTGTAGTGTACTTTCAGGTTGTTGACTGTGTGAACAGCAGGAATCTGACGTTTCAACTTTGGGGTAAAGAACAGAAGTTCCACCAAACAAACCCTTTGTGCTGCTTTTCCACATAAAGAGCCCACGTTCAGCTGCAAATTGAAATGGTCGACCCAAGTGCTGGGAAACGCAGCTCGTTTTTCAGCACTTTTAAGACTGGCTGAAATGTGGAAGGAAAGGTCTATGAATGGAGAATCGAACAATTTAGATGACGTGCTAATTGTGACTGCCCCACCCGTGTTGTCCAGGCAGCCACGCCCACTTCAACATCAACACCTCTAATAATGTATAGTTGCGTAAAGATACAGTTGTGTTGTAAAAGTCCTACTTGTAAAGCTTTCCAACAGTACAGCTTCACCAGTGGAAGTATAGTAATAGTATATTAGTAGTGTCATGATAGTACATGTGGTTGGGATGTTGTTGCTGTTACCCATGGTAGTATAGTAATAGTATAGTAGTTGTATCATGATAGGACATGGTTGGGATGTTGTTGTTACCCATGGTAGTATAGTAATAGTATAGTAGTAGTATCTTGATAGTACATGGTTGGGATGCTGTGTTTACCCAGTGATATTATAGTAATAGTATAGTAGTAGTATCACGATAGCACATGTGGTTGGAATGTTATTGTTACCCAGTGGTCGTAAAGTAATAGTATAGTAGTAGTATAATAGCACATGTGGTTGGAATGTTATTGTTACCCAGTGGTAGTATAGTAATAGTATAGTAGTAGTATCATGATAGCACATGTGGTTGGAATGTTGTTGCTGTTACCCAGTGGTTGTACAGTAAAAGTATAGTAGCAGTATCATGATAGCATAGTGGTAGTATAGTAGTGGGTCGCCGTGGTGACGCCGTGTTTACCTCCCTCCTCCCAGGATCAAGGGCGTTAGCCCCAAAGTTCGGGAGGTGATCCACATGTTCCGACTGAGGAAGATATTCAGCGGAGTCTTCATCAACATCAACAGGACGTCGCTGAAGATGATGAAGGTGGTGGAGCCGTATGTGGCGTGGGGGTGAGTGGCCTCCCCCTCTGTCGTCACCTCCTCCACCTCTGTCGTCACCTCCTCCCCCTCTGTCGTCACCTCCTCCACCTCTGTCGTCACCTCCCCCCCCTCTGTCGTCACCTCCTCCCCCTCTGTCGTCACCTCCTCCCCCTCTGTCGTCGTCACCTCTGCTGCTTGGAGGTGGATGTCATCCACCCTGACACTGGGTGTTTTGGGAGGCTTGGCAGCCGCTGACTGCTCTGTCTGCTCTGTCGCTCCTGGTCACAACATGGAGGTTTGTTTATGAATCAGGCGACTCAGCACCACCTGCGGGTGGAGACCAGCATGACCACCTGCACTGCTACACCCCTACAACTGGTTTTAATTTCTTCATTTGTTGACCTAAAGAATCCTGACGAACTTGTTACTGATGTTCCTTTACTCAGATTGTACAAGTACTTCTGATGTTGGATGTTACAGGGACTGTGATCAATTCAAATGTACATCCTACTGTTGTACATGAAAAAGTGAAGTTTTTATTCAGATTTTATCGTTGGTACTGTGACAATTTCCCTAAAATTAGATAGAAAAACGAAACAAAACACAATGTATCACCTTGTTTACAGTTTGTCAATTCATTGAATAGTAACCTCTTCATTGTCATACGTGTTGTGTGGCCAATACACAGCCTAGCCTATCTCATACTAGTTGGTACTAGTATGAGTTCTAGCAGGTACTTGTACCTGTATTAGTACTAGTAGGTATTTGTATTAGTAGTTGTATGAGTACTAGTTGGTATTAGTATGAGTTCTAGTAGGTCATTGTATTTGTACATGTATTAGTTTTGGTTGGTACTTGTATGAGTACTAGTTGGTAATAGTATGAGTTCTAGTAGGTCATTGTATTTGTATTAGTAGGTACTTGTATTAGTAGTGGTATGAGTACTAGTTGGTACTAGTATGAGTACTAGTTGGTATTTGTACGAGTATGAGTTCTAGTAGGTACTTGTATTAGTACTTGCATGACTACTTGCATTAGTACTTGTATGAGTACTCGCATTAGTACTCATATTAGTACTTGTATGAGTACTTGCATTGGTACTGGTATTAGTTTTTGTGTTAGTACTTGTAGTTCTCTGGCCTCATAGATTGTTCTATTCGTTCAGTTTTCCAAATCTGAAGTCTGTTCGTGAGCTGATCCTCAAACGAGGACAAACTGGGATGAAGAAACGAAGAGTCGCTCTGACGGACAACAGCCTGATCGAGCAGCAGCTGGGTGAGTGCAGTGCATCCCATAATGCAGCGCACCACGTAATGCAGCTGGATGTACTTTTTAGTTTCTGGATTCAACTAATGTTCTCCTCCTTCTCCCCCTCCTCTTCCTCCTTCTCCCCCTCCTCCTTCTCTCTCTCTTCGTCCTCCTCTTCCTCCACCACCTCTTCCTCCTCCTCTTCTTCCTCCTCCTCCTCCTCCGAATCCTCATCTTCCTTCTCCTCTACCTCCTCCTCCTGCAGGTGACCATGGCATCATCTGCCTGGAGGACCTGATCCATGAGATCTTCTCTGTGGGGAGGAGCTTCCGCGTCGCCAACAACTTCCTGCGTCCGTTCCACCTGTCTGTGGCGCGCCACGCCGCCCGCGACAAGGGCGGAGCCATGAAGGAGCTGGGGAGCCCCGGGTTTCGAGGGCCCGACGTCAACTCCATCATCAGACTCATCAACTGAGACACAAAGTGTCGTTGGGATGCGGAGAGCGCCTTGCTCAGAGGCACAGGGGCAGACTCCCCCTCAGACTGGAACCCTGACTTCCTGTGCGGACCCTGACTTCCTGTGCGGAGTGTCAAGCTCCTCCCACTCTGGACTCAGTGCTTGTGTTGAAGTCGGCTTCCTGTTGGATTCCCCATATGAAGCTGACTTTGTGAATAAACTTTGTTATTTCAATGTTGTGTAAAGTCCTTCCTGGGTCCTGCAGCTGCAGCCTCCATGTTGAATGTCAACAACAACAACAACAACTGTACAGGAGTTGAGGAGCAGAAGTAGCTTCTCCTGTTTTTGCATCAACAGACATTAAGAAGCTTCTGAGACGACGTCAAACAAAACATGAAGCAGCAGGAGACTCCACAGCATCTGTCATCCTGCAAGATGAGGCCCCTGCAGTTCACCAGCGGTGAGAAGGAGCTCCACCTCCTCCTCCACCTCCCTCCTGTGTGAAGCAGCTCAGCGGGTGGAGTTGTCTCCTTGTTGACGCCTCCATTCGAAATCTGCTTCCTTCAGCTTCATGAGGCGTTTGCACCAGGAAGTGAGCAGCTTCTAAAGGTGTTGCACTGCACTTGGTGAACATTATTATTATTAATATTATGATTATCATTTTTATTATATTTCATCACTATGATTATTATTATCAATATTATTTGTATCATTATTATTATGGATAATGTTATTCTCATTGTTTAGTTCAAACAAGCTCAACATGGCAGGAACACCACCCGGGGCTCGCGTGTTGCAGACCCTTGGTTGTGATCCTGGGCTGGATGGCTCCACCTGGTGATCACATTTAAACCATGTAGTTAAGATGGAGGCGTCGGGGCCAACCCCGCCCTCCTCCCGTCTGGTGTCGTTGCCTTTTCTGTTTCATTTTATCACTTTATTTCCTTTGTTGACGGTAAAAACAAAAGTTATCGGAATAAAGAAATTCAACATTTATTTCCTCAGTCTGATACAAGCCACACATCTGAGCTGACTTTAATATCAAGACCAAACAGACGAAGAATTAAATTCTTGATCACATTTACAATTGTGCATTGAAAGCGACGTGATGCGGTTTAAAAACGTTATATCAAGAATGTTGTTTCAAATATGAATTATATCCCGAACAAACACCCGAGCACAACGTTGACGTGGCTGGAGTTCAACCAGGTGCTTCAAGCACCCGGTGACAGCACGTCCACTTCAAATTTCAGGTGAACGACCAACCATCTCACAACGTGTTGTTGTGACTACTTGGAACTCGGGGTTTTGTCTCCAATCAAGTCGAGCAAAATCTAAAAATGCCCCCAAAAAAAACGTTGAAATTGAAGCAGCTTTTTAGACTTTTCAAAGAGAACCACCTGGAAAACCTCCTGGGCAGGCTTAGCTCGATTCAACCTCCACCTCCATCCTCCTCCATCCCTTACTCTCCTCTGGCAGAAAAATGCTGGAGCATAAATGTTATCACAATGTTTTTTATATTTACATAAAAATATTATTAAATAAAAATATATTAATATATAATATTTGATACTTATCACGGTATTTATCAAATAATAATGCTCAATTAACAGTTTTAAGTGTTTTCTCATGGCTTTACCGAATAAATAAATCAATAAATATGTAAATTAAAGAGAAATAAAATTTCAGGGCTGCAGATATTCCTCTATTTTCAGATTTTTGAATGCTTTTTTTAATATTCAAATGTACTGGTGGAGGTTCCAGGTTGAGGCAGGGTTCTGCAGCCCCGATCAGAGTGACAAAGCAAATAAAAACTCGATGTATTTAATTTACTCCGTTTCCTGCTGCGTTCTCACAGGCCGCTGACAAATGCCCCGCGGCCTGGTGCGGTCCGCGAGCCG